>NC_135638.1:40876090-41185949 GCF_053574225.1 Canis aureus | reverse complement strand
AATGCTTTATCTGCATCTAATGAGAGGATCCTATGGTTCTTGGTTTTTCTCTTGCTGATGTGATGAATCACATTGATTGTTTTACGAGTGTTGAACCAGCCTTGTGTCCCAGGGATAAATCCTACTTGGTCATGGTGAATAATTTTCTTAATGTACTGTTGGATCCTATTGGCTAGTATCTTGGTGAGAATTTTTGCATCCATGTTCATCAGGGATATTGGTCTGTAATTCTCCTTTTTGGTGGGGTCTTTGTCTGGTTTTGGAATTAAGGTGATGCTGGCTTCATAGAACGAATTTGGAAGTCCTCCATCTCTTTCTATCTTTCCAAACAGCTTTAGTAGAATAGGTATGGTTTCTTCTTTAAATGTTTGATAGAATTCCCCTGAGAAGCCATCTGGCCCTGGACTTTTGTGTCTCGGGAGGTTTTTGATGACTGCTTCAATTTCCTCCCTGGTTATTGGCCTGTTCAGGTTTTCTATTTCTTCCTGTTCCAGTTTTGGTAGTTTGTGGCTTTCCAGGAATGCGTCCATTTCTTCTAGATTGCCTAATTTATTGGCGTATAGCTGTTCATAATATGTTTTTAAAATCGTTTGTATTTCCTTGGTGTTGGTAGTGATCTCTCCTCTCATTCATGATTTTATTAATTTGAGTCTTCTTTTTGATAAGGCTGGCTAATGGTTTATCTATCTTATTAATTCTTTCAAAGAACCAACTCCTGGTTCTGTTGATCTGTTCCACAGTTCTTCTGGTCTCAATTTCGTTGAGTTCTGCTCGAATCTTTATTAACTCTCTTCTTCTGCTGGGTGTAGGATCTATTTGCTGTTTTTTCTCTAGCTCCTTTATGTGTAAGGTCAGCTTTTCTATTTGAGTTCTTTCCAGTTTTTGAATGGATGCTTGTATTGTGATGTATTTCCCCCTTAGGACTGCTTTTACTGCATCCCAAAGATTTTGAACGGTTGTATCTTCATTCTCATTAGTTTCCATGAATCTTTTTAATTCTTCCTTAATTTCCTGGTTGGCTCATCTTTTAGCAGGATGGTCCTTAACCTCCACATGTTTGAGGTCCTTCCAAGCTTTTTGTTGTGATTTAGTTCTAATTTCAAGGCATTATGGTCTGAGAATATGCAGGGAATGATCCCAATCTTTTGATATCGGTTCAGACCCGATTTGTGACCCGGTATGTGGTCTATTCTGGAGAAAGTTCCATGTGCACTTGAGAAGAATGTGTATTCAGTTGAGTTTGGATGTAAAGTTCTGTAGATTTCTGTGAAATCCATCTGGTCCAGTGTATTGTTTAAAGCTTTCGTTTCTTTGGAGATGTTTGCTTAAAGACCTATCGAGGGTAGAAAGAGCTAGATTGAAGTCACCAAGTATAAGTCTATTATTATCTAAGTATTTCTTCACTTTGGTTATTAATTGATTTATATATTTGGCAGCTCCCACATTCGGGGCATATGTATTGAGGATTGTTAAGTCCTCTTGTTGGATAGATCCTTTAAGTATGATATAGTGTCCCTCTTCATCTCTCACTACAGTCTTCGGGGTAAATTTTAGTTTATCTGATATGAGGATGGCTACCCCTGCTTTCTTTTGAGGACCATTTGAATGGTAAATGGTTCTCCAACCTTTGATTTTCAGGCTGTAGGTGTCCTTCTGTCTAAAATGAGTCTCTTGTAGACAGCAAATAGATGGGTCCTGCTTTTTTATCCAGTCTGAAACCCTGTGCCTTTTGATGGGGTCATTAAGCCTGTTCATGTTCAGAGTTACTATTGACAGCTATGAGTTTAGTGTCATCATGATATCTATTCAGTCCTTGTTTTTGTGGAATGTTCCACTGAACTTCTTCTTAAAGGGGAATTTTAAGAGTCCCCCTTAAAATTTCTTGCAGAGCTGGGTTGGAAGTCACATATTCTTTCAGTTCCTGCCTGTCTTGGAATCTCTTTATCTCTCCTTCCATTTTGAATGAGATCCTTGCTGGATAAAGTATTCTTGGTTGCATGTTCTTCTCATTGAGGACCCTGAATATATCCTGCAGCCCTTTCTGGCCTGCCAGGTCTCTGTGGAGAGGTCTGCTGTTACCCTAATACTCCTCCCCATTACAGTCAGGGATTTCTTGTCTCTTGCTACTTTAAGGATCTTCTCTTTATCTTTCGAATTTGCAAGCTTCACTATTAAATGTCGAGGTGTTGAACGGTTTTTATTGGTTTTAAGGGGGAAATCTCTCTATTTCCTGGATCTGAATGCCTGCTTCCCTTCCCAGATTAGGAAAGTTTTCAGGTAGGATTTGTTCAGATACATATTCTGGCCCTCTGGCCCTTTCAGCGCCCTCGGGAACCCCAATTAAATGTAGGTTTTTCTTCCTCAGGCTGTCGTTTATTTTCCTTAATCTATCTTCATGGTCTTTTAATTGTTTGTCTCTTTTTTCCTCAGTTTCCCTCCTTGCCATGAACTTTTGTCTCTTTTTTCCTCAGTTTCCCTCTTTGCCATGAACTTGTCTTCTATATCACTCACTGGTTCTTCCACCTCGTTAACCCTCATTGTTAGGACTTCTAGTTTGGATTGCATCTCATTCAATTGATTTTTAATTTCTGCCTGATTAGCTCTAAATTCTGCAGTCATGAAGTCTCTTGAGTCCTTTATCCTTTTTTCTAGAGCCACCAGTAGCTGTATAATAGTGCTTCTGAATTGGCTTTCTGACATTGAATTGTAATCCAGATTTTGTAACTCTGTGGGAGAGAGGACTGTTTCTGATTCTTTCTTTTGAGGTGAGGTTTTCCTTCTAGTCATTTTGCTCAGTGCAGAGTGGCCAAAAACAAGTTGTATTGGAAAAAGGAGAAAAAGAGAGGAGAGTAAGAAAGATAGAAAAGAAAAAAGAAAAAAGGAAGAAAAAAGGAAAAAAAAGAGAAGAAAAAGAGAAGGAGAAGCAAAGGAAAAAAAAAGGGGTGGGGGAAGCAAACAAACAAACAAAGAAAAACCCACGGGGGAGTATCTTCTGATTCTGTGTACTTTAAGTCCCTTGACTTCCCCTGGAAATTGTCCGTCTAGCTGGTCTTCTGGGGGAGGGGCCTGTTGTGCTGATTCTCAGGTGTTAGCACTTGGGGGAGCTGCTCTGCCCCTGCCTGGTGCAGGGCTCAGTGGGGGTTGTTCACCCCGTGAGGCCCCAGGAGGAACAACCGCAGTGGCGGGGCCAGCTCTGCAGCCCTGGAGTCAGCTCCCGCAGTCACCACGGAGCTCTCCGTCTGCAGGGCCTGGAGGCTCCGGGCGAGGCCGCTGATCTGCTCAGCTCCGGGCAGGAGCGTCCTCGCTGTCCTGGGCCCCCCGGCCTCTGCGTGTCCCGGGGGAGGCCGGATCCTGGGCTGTGTCCCGGCGCCCTGTGCTCCAGAGCCTGCGCTGTTGGATTCGCTCCCACCCCGCAGCCCCCTCCGCGGAGCCGCCCCCGAGCCCCCCCGAGCTGCTCCCGCCCCGCAGCCCCCTCCGCGGAGCCGCCCCCGAGCCCCCCGAGCTGCTCCCGCCCCGCAGCCCCCTCCGCGGAGCCGCCCCCGAGCCCCACTCGAGCTGCTCCGGGTCCCGCCGTGCGCGCTGCAGCCCTTAGGGAGCTCGGCGCACTCTCCCGGGGCGCAGGTGTCTGTTAGTGTCCCCGGGAGCCCGAGGGCATCCCCGCCCTCCTGGGTCCTGCTCCACCTCCCCACGAGCCCCTTTCCCCCGGGAAGGTCGGTGCAGCTCCTGCTCCTCCGGGACGGGGCTCTCCTGTCCTGGGGACACTCGCCCCGGCCTCAGCCCGGCTCCTCGCGGGGCCCCTCCCCCTTGGAGGCCTTTTGTTCCTTTACTTCTTTTTCCCCGTCTTCCTACCTTGATAGAAGCGGGAACTCTTCTCACTGTCGCATTCCAGCTGTTCTCTCCTTAAATCTCAGGCCGAATTTGTAGATTTTCAGGATTATTTGAAGGTTATCTAGGTAATTTGGTGGGGACAGGTGACTTGGGGACCCTACTCTTCCGCCATCCTGCCCCTCCTCTCTTAATGTCCTTATTTCTTTTACCATTTATATTTTCTCTGTGATTGTTCAAAATTAAATTAATATCATAACTTAAAAGAAGAAATATACCAATTTGATTTCGATGGAATACAAAACTTTGCAATATAGCTTTATTTATTTCACTGTCCAACGTGCTATTACTGTCATATGAATTACATTTTTATACGTTATAACCCCACTGACACAGTTTAATAATAATTGCTTACAATTATCTTTTAAATTACCTGCAGAAGAAAAGAGTCGCAACAAAAATATATTTACATGTCTTTTATGCTTACCTATGTAGTTGTGTCTTCATGTGCTCTTTATTTCTTCATATTCACTTGCATTACTGTCCTATGTTTTTTTAAAATTTCAGCTTGGAACACTATTTCTTGTAAGGCAGGACTGCTAGTGACAAATTCTTTCTGTTATTGTTTGCTAGAGTTCAGTGTTTTTCATGGTTTGTCTTCCTCTTGATTTTCATTTTATTTTATTTTTCCTTCCCTTCTCCTATGTTCATCAGTTTTGTTTCTTAAATTCCACATATGTGTGAAGTTTAAGAAATAATATTTGTCTTTTTCTTACTTATTTTGCTAGCATAATACCCTCTAGTTCCATGTATGTCATTGTAAATGGCAAGATTCATTCTTTTTGATTCTGAGCAATATCCATTATCTATCTATCTATCTATCTATCTATCATCTATCTATCTATCATTTCTCTATCATCTCTCTATCTCACATATTCTTTATATAAAGGGATAGTATCCAAAATCTGTAAAGAACTTATCAAACTCAACATGCAAAAAACAAAAAATCCAGTCAAGAAATGGGCAGAAGAAATGAACAGACATTTATCCAAAGAAGACATACAAATGGCCACTAAACACATGAAAAAATGCTCAACATCACTTGACAACAGGGAAATACAAATCAAAACCACAATGGGATACCACCTAGAATAGCTAAAATCAATGATATTTTTGTTGATGGCTCCCTTCTACATAATGAATCCTTTTAGGATTCTCTGTCTTTGTCTTTCGACAGTTTGATAATGATTTGTATAGGTTTAGAGTTCTTTGAGTTTTTTTTATTTGGAGTTTGTTGAGCTTCTTGTATATGCAGATTAACGGTTTTCATCAAATTTATAAGTTTGCATCCATCATTTCTTCAAATATTCTTAATGCCTGTTTCACTTTTTTCTCCTTCCAGGACTTCCATTATGCATATGTTGTTGCACTTGACATCCCCCAGGGTCTCCAAGACTCTTTTTTTTTTTTAATTTTTATTTATTTATAATAGTCACAGAGAGAGAGAGAGAGAGAGAGAGAGAGAGAGAGGCAGAGACACAGGCAGAGGGAGAAGCAGGCTCCATGCACCGGGAGCCCGATGTGGGATTCGATCCCGGGTCTCCAGGATCGTGCCCTGGGCCAAAGAGAGGCGCCAAACCGCTGCGCCACCCAGGGATCCCTCCGAGACTCTTTTTTCTTCATTCTTTTTCTTTTTATTTCTCAGGATAAAACTAATCATCTAAATTGACATGTTCAAGTTTATTGATTCTGTTTTTTTAAAAAATATTTTATTTATTTATTCATGAGAGACACAGAAAAAGAGAGAGAGAGAGGCAGAGACACAAGAGGAGGGAGAAGCAGGCTCCATGCAGGGAGCCTGATGTGGGACTCGATCCCAGGACTCCAGGATCACACCCTGGGCCGAAGGCAGGCACTAAACTGCTGAGCTACCCAGGCATCCCTAATTCTTTCTTTGATTACTTGAAATTTTCCCTTGAACCCTGCTGTTGTATTTTTCATTTTATTGATTATACACTTCAATTACAGAATTAATTTCTTTCTTTTTAAAAAAAAATCTATTTTGGAGGACATTACTTACTTGGTCAGATGATATTCTCATACTTTCCTTTAGTTCTGTAGATATGGTTTCCTTTAGTTCTTTGAATATATATATATACACATCCCTGGAATTTGTCAGGGAACAATTTCTATTGACCTATTGTCTCACTTTTTTCCTCTGTGTATGGGCCAAACATTTTTGGGTTTTTGTGTGTCTTTTGTTGTTGTTGTTGTTGTTGTTGTTGCTGAAAATGGCATCTTTTTTATATAATACAATGTGGCAACCCTAGAAATCAGTCTCTTTCCCTCGTTCTCCATGATTTCTTGTTTTTGTTGTTGTTGTTTAGTGACTTTCCTGAAGTAATTCTATAAATTCTGTATTCTTTATCATGCATGACTATTAAAATCTGCTCAGTTAGTTTAGTGGTCAGCTAATGATTGGACAGAGATTTTCTGAAATGCCTTAAACCAGTAAATCTTTCACTATTTGGTGAGGGTCTTAATATGGATGTTGGAGCATACTTTCAATACTCTGGCAGTTTGCAATGCTACCTTGGACTTCATTTCCTACTTGCATAAGGCTTTTCGATTTCCAGGGTTTAGATGTTAGGATTCTGAGCATGCACACAGCTCTGCACATCTCATCGTCTTCTCATTTCCCAGCAACATGTCAGAGGTTTTCAAAGCTGCTAATAGACATCTCATTCCCAGATCTTGTTTTTAAGGTTTATAAGTAGCATATTGCTTGCCCCAACTGGTACCACTCTGTCAGAAGTACAATGTCAAACAATTGCTATTGATTATTTTCAACAAAGATCCTGGGCATGGGACTGCTTGCATAGAGTAAGCACTAAATCAGACAAAATAAAAACAAGCTTAGGGAATGGAAGGGTTATTTTGTTTGTTTGTTTGTTTTTAGAGTCACATAGTGACACTTAGCTGGTGAAGGAAATTTTTGGAGCACTCCAAACCCATTTTGTTCTTTCCTGTGGCTATTAGGCTGCTGGTTTTCACAGCAAGTACAGTTACAAAGTTGGCAATTTTCAATCTTACTACAGAGCTTAGAAAGAGATGTGAACGGCAGAATGATGAGCCCCTGCCTCAAATGCTCAATCTATAGAACACGTGAATATATTATGTTACATGGCAAAGGGAAATTATTTATTTTATTTTATTTTTAATAATAAATTTATTTTTTATTGGTGTTCAATTTGCCAACATACAGAATAACACCCAGTGCTCATCCTGTCAAGTGCCCCCCTCAGTGCCCGTCACCCATTCACCCCCACCCCCCGCCCTCCTCCCCTTCCACCACCCCTAGTTTGTTTTGGCAAAGGGAAATTACATTTGTGGATGGAATTAATTTTGACAGCTGACCTTAAGAAAGAAAGATTGTCTTGAATTGTCTGTATGGGTCCAGTATAATCACAAATGTCCTTGAAAGGGGATGAAGGAAGTAGAAGAGAAGGTTTGTATGATGTGATGTAAGAATTATAGGCACACCTTAGGATGGAAGAGGCCATGAGCCAAGGAATAAGAACAGCGTGAAGAATCTTTAGAAGGGAAGGAAACAGATTGCTCCCTAATCCTTCAGGATGAAATGCAGTTCTGCCATCATCTTGATTTTAGCCCAATGAAACCCATGTCAAACTTCTGAGTTACAAAAATGTAAGATGATAAATTTGGGTAGTTTTGAGCCACTATATATGTGATAATTTGTTATAGCAACAATAGAAAACTAATATAGAAGAATAGGAGTAGGATAAATGAAAAATGCTACAAAGTTCACTGTTCATACAGATTTAGCTATTTTTCTTTAATAAACACTCCTTGGATTGTTGTAATTCTTTGGATAATTTCTAGAGTCTTGAAAAAGTTGATTTTGAACTTTTTTCCAGTGTTCTTCTTGCTTTTATGGAAGAGTGAATCTTTGGAGGTCCTTATTTGCCTTTCCAAAATTGCTTCTATCAGGACAACAGTTTTGAAATGGTGTTTTTTCAAGTCCTGGGAAGTCTGCAGAAAGTTTCCGGATGTCATGCATTATAGGAGGCCAAATGATGGCCATAACTAAAAATCTAAGCTAAAGTAATTCTGTTTTTCTTTTTAGTACATTGGGCCTCCATTAAAATTTTATTTGAAGCATTTTTTGAAGAAAACAAATTCGAAAATTAAGAAATTGCCATAACTACCCCAGACTTTCTTTCCCTATCTTTTCACACAATTGTTACATTCACAAAGGAAATATATTAAAAAATTGTAGGATGATCACTGCCTTTGTGGAGGGCTATGCTTACTCAGCATGAGTCATTGCATTGTTCTAAGCAGAGATGGCTGACAGCTAATTCCAGATATGAGGATATATACAGAAGCAGGTCATATTATGCAACTTCTAATCAGCCATGAACTAGTTGACTAAATTAGGATGTGGTAGAGGGAGAAATATCAATCTGACCTGAAGAGACTAGATAATAATGTAAAAAAAAAAAAAAAAGACATCAGCAATTATAGTCAGTCCAATAAAATTCTAAAATTGAATAGAATCATTTGCTGAGTGTTAGAGCTAAATGGATCCACAGAAGACATTTGGTATAGCTACCCCACCCAATTTATAAGGATAGCTATATTGTTCTTAAGTTCTATAGTGAATGGCAGTTAGAAACAGTTCTATAATATTCTGAAATAATTACAAAACCTAGAAGAGTCAATGGTGAGATGGAGGATCTACTCCTGAGTGGCCTTGAGTTAGAGGGCTATAAGCATTATCCTGGAAGCAGTTTGTGACCATAAAAAAGATAGGACTTTGACATTGAGTTCCATGAATTTCACCCTTAGACTTATTTAAATTTCACTTCTAATGACTAGCTGTGTGAACTTGAGGCAACATGATTTTGTCTCTCTGAGCCCCTCACTTATCCTGAAAGGAAACCAACACTTATATCTCAGGAGTTACTGGGCTAACATATATGAAACTGACTAGTATAGGGCACTTGGGTTGCTCAGTGGTTAAGTGTCTGTCTTCAGCTCAGGTCGCGATCTCAGGATCCTGGAATTGAGTTCTGCATCAGGCTCCCTGCAGGGAGTCTGCTTCTCTCTCTGCCTGCATCTCTGCCTCTCTGTGTGTGCATGTCTCTTATGAAAAAATAAATAAAATCTTAAAAAAAATAAAATTGACTAGTATTGGCATACAGTAGAGTCACCATTCTCTGACCTGTTGGATTATGTTTTGGTTAAAACTGATTACAGAAATTATAGGCATACCTCAGAGATAATGTGGGGTCTAATTCCAGACCACCACAATAAGGCAAATATCACAATAAAGCAAGCCAAATTAATTTTTTTGGTTTCCCAGTGCATATGAAATTGTGTTTACACTATACTGTTATCTATTAAGTGTGCAATAGCATTTTGTCTAAAGGATGCTTGCTTATTTTATTTTTTATTTTTTTTTAATTTTTATTTATTTATGATAGTCACAGAGAGAGAGAGAGAGGCAGAGACACAGGCAGAGGGAGAAGCAGGCTCCATGCACCGGGAGCCCAACGTGGAATTTGATCTCGAGTCTCCAGGATCGCGCCCTGGGCCAAAGGCAGGCGCCAAACCGCTGCGCCACCCAGGGATCCAGGATGCTTGCTTTTAATCTTAATTTTAAAATACTTTATTTCTAAAAATGCTAGCCATCATCTGAACTTTCAGTGAGTTGTAATCTTCTGGCTGGTGGATGGCCCCGTTTTGACGTTGATGGCTGCTGACTGATTGGATGGTGGTTGCTGAAGTCTGGGGTAGTTATGGCAATTTCTTAAAATAAGACAACGATGAAGTTTGCCGCATCACTTGACTCTTCCTTTCATGAACAATTTCTATGTATGTGATTCTGTTTGATAGCATTTACCTATAGCAGAACTTCTTTCAAAACTGAAATCAATCCTCCTAAACCCTACTACTGCTTTATCATTTAAGCTTATGTAATATTCTAAATCCTTTATTGGCATTTCAACAATCTTCACAGCATCTTCACCAGGAGTAGATTCCATCTCAAGAAACCACTTTCTTTGCTCAACCAAGAGAAGCAGCTCCTTATCAGTTCAATTTTATCATGAAATTATAGCAGCTCAGTTAACGACTTCACTTCACAGGCTCTACTTCTAGTTCTAGTTCTCTTCCTATTTCTACCACGTCTGCAGCTACTTTCTCCACTGAAGTCTTAAATCCCTCAAAGTCATCCATGAGGGTTGGAATCCACTTCTTCCAAACTCCTGTTCATGATTTTTTGACCTCTCTTTTTCCATGAATCACAAATGTTCATTTTTTAAGCTTTTATTTATTTATTCATGAGAGACAGAGAGAGAGAGAGAGACAGGCAGAGGGAGAAGCAGCCTCCCTTCGAGGTGCCTGATATGGGACTCGATTCCAGGACTCCAGGATCATGCCCTGAGCTGAAGGCAGACACTCAACCACTGAGCCACCCAGCCATCCCGAATCATAAAAGTTCTTAATGGCATCTAGAATGGTTAACTTTCTAGGTTTCCAATTCAATTTGTTCAGATGCATCAGAGGAAACACTATCTGCAGATATAACCTTATGAAGTGTGTTTCTTACATCCTAGGGCTTGAAGGTTGAAATTATTTCTTTATCCATAGGCGGCAAAATGGATATTGTGTTAGCAGGCATGAAAACAACATGAATCTCATTGTACCTCTCCAGAGAGCTCTTGGGTGACCAGGTGCACTGTCACTGAGCAGTACTATTTTGAAAGGAATCATTTTATTCTGAGCAGTAGGTCTCAACAATGGGCTTAAAATAGTAAATCATGTTGTAAACAGATGTGTTGCAATCAAGGCTTTGTTGTTCCATTTATAGAGCAGAGACAGGGTAGATTTAGCATGATTTTGAAGAATCTAGAGTTTTCAGAATGGTAAATAAGCATTTGTTTCATCTTAGTCACCAGCTGCATTAGCCCCTAACAAGAGAGTCAATCTGTCTTTTGAAGCTGGGCATTAACTTCTCCTCTCTTAGCTATGAAAATTCCAGATGCCATATTCCTATATATGTGTGTATATATATATATATATATATATATATACACACACACATATATATGTACATATATATATATATTCCAATATATATAAAGCTGTTTTGTCTAAATTGAAAATCTAATTAGTGTAAGCAGATCATTAATTATCTGAGCTAGATCATCTGGATAACTTGCTCCAGGTTCTACATCAGCAGTTACTGCTTCACTTTGCATTTTTTATTATGAAGATGGCTTCTTCCTGAAAATTCATGAACCAATCTCTGCTAGCTTCAAACTTTTTTTCTGCAGCTTCTTTACTTCTCTCAAGCCCCATAGAACTGAAGAGAGTTAGGACCTTGTGCTGGATTAGGCTTTAGCCTAACAGAATGTCGTGGCTGGTTTGATCTTCTATCCAGACCACTAGAACTTTCTCCATATCAGCAATAAGGCTTTTTGCTTTCTTATCGTTCATGTGTTTGCTGGAGTAGCACTTTTATTTTCCTTCAAGAATTTTTCCTTTGCATTCACATGTTGGCTAACTGTTTGGCACAAGAGGCCTAGCTTTGGGCCCTGTCTTGGCTTTTGAACATGCCTTCCTCACTAAGTTTAATCATTTCTAGCTTTTGATTTAAAGTGAGATACTCTTGTCACTTGAACACTTAGAAGCATTGTAAGATTATTAATCGGCTTAATTTCAGTATTGCTGTATCTCAGGAAATAGAGACAGTCCAAGAGAGGGAGAGAGATGGGGGAATGGCTGGTTAATGGAGCAGTACACACATATACACATGTATTGATTAGGTTCACCATTCCTTAAATAAATTTCAATTATTTTGAACTGTGGGTGCAGTTCAAAATAATTACAACAGCAATATCAAAGATCATGGATCACCATAACAGATATAATAGTGTGTAATACATAATAAGAAGAAGAAATTTTGAGATACTGTGAAAATTTTCAAAATGTGACACAGAGATACAAAATGAGCAAATGTTATTCCAGTGATAGACTTGCTGGAGGCAGGACTGCCACAAACTTTCAATTTGTAAAAAGCACAATATCTACAAGGTACAATAAGGCAAAGCACAATAAAATGAGGTATGCCTGTCATTTCTGCTAGAAGAAGTGATATATGAATCCATAGAAATAGTGTGGTATCATTTATTGTATGTATACCTCCAGCCATTCTGTTAGGGTAATAATTTGTAGATGGCTTTCAGAGTAGTCTTCTATCTTCATAAGAATTAGTTTGACTACATGAATATATCCTTTAAATAATGGTTACAAAGTAAATAAACAAATCAATGATTCTCCTTACCATATGCCCAGTTGATACTGGCTGGTAGACCAGTCATGCGCTTAGCATATCACTCTTAACCATGCCCCTATTGCTCACCCCAGAGACATTTGGCAATGTCTGGAGACACCTTGGTTGTCACAACTTGGGTGGAGTGATCCTTTAATGCCTGTAAACAAGAATTCCCTGGTGTAAAACGTCAATAGTACTACTGATTAGAACCCCCACAGTACTTATCTAAATTAATGGGACTGAATTCCTGTATGATATGCTCCTTTTCGATATGAAGTTTAAATTCAAATCATTCTATCTGCAACATCTTTAAGTTATCTGAATACTTGCTGGAGTGTATCACATGCTCTTCTCCTCCCACCTTCCATTTAGCAGGCTATTGAATGGGGATTATAAGGCCCCTTAATTATCTTTGCAGTCTAGATAGAGCAAAACTTATAAATAGGCCAGACACATGTACCAGTGTTACTACCTGGCACAGACTACGTTTTCTACCACCATCTCTGTTCTACTTTTTTCTCCTCAGTTGATATAAAATGGGTGGTTGGGATAGAGTGAGATGAGAAAATCATTATTATTGGGGCTATAGGTCATAGGGAAAGGGGGACATTTGTGACAAAAGGTATCTCTTCCCCCTCCTTTTCCTAAACAAGTGGGAGATTAGGGATTTTACAAAAAGTCCAGGCTGCTGTTTTATTTCCTAATTCAATGTCTTCTTAGGCAAAACCTTTAGTGTGATACTCTCCTTTGCCTTTCTGAGTTGGAGAGAAATGGTGGTGGGTGGGGAGAAGTTGGTGCAGAAGCCATTCATATTCTGTTTAATGTCTCAAATGCACACTGGAGTACAGAAGGGATGCTCACTGGGTAGGAAGATGCCAGCCTCATGAAACTCTGGAAGGAGGAGCTCAAAAGAAGGAGAAGGTCAAACTGCAGCAAGTATGTCCATTTAGGGCATTGTATAGGGAGATGCCTCATGAAGTTGTTCAAAGGATCACTCCATCACTCCTCAAAGAGTTGTCAGCATTTGGCAAATGGACAGAGGGCACAGAAACTGGCCATCATTAGTTCGAGAAGCACATGTGCACAGCTGTATAAAAGATGAAAATCCTGTCCTGTTTCTTCAACCTTCTCATCACAAACTGGAAGAGATAGTTTTGAAGAGACAGGTAGGAGTCCTCTTAGAGCAACAGTACCACTTTTCCTCTGCTCCAAGAAGTAAGGGTCCCACTTGACCCTACCTTGTAGACTGGGCAGGAAAGGAGATTTAAACTGGATTTAAGATTGAAGTTTTAAATGGGGCTGGGATTTACAAATGGAAATCCGGAAATTGTGAATAAATTTTGGGAAGAGATAGGAAAAAGAGATTCCAGGAATGAGGAAACATTTTCTGTAAAGGAGCACGTATTAAATGATTTAGGCTTTGTGGCCCATATGTTCTTTTTTGGAACTATTGCTAGAGCTCTGTTGGAGCTCTGCAGTTGTAGCAAGAAAGCAGCCATAGTCAATATGTAAACGAATGGGCATGGCTGTGTTCAAATAAAAGTTTACTTATGAACATAGGCACTTGGCCAGATTTGGTGAGTGGGTTGTAGTTTGGCAACTCTTGCAATAGACTATTCTTGAACTTGGAGACTGGAAAAACAGAACTGTTATGTTGTATATGCCATCAGCTCCAGCCTCCTTTAAAAAATCAGTTTCAATTATACCTCCAAAATTTCCCCAACCACTAGTACCTTTCTTCATATTACTTTCCCCAGCCATGCTGGCTGGGCAAGTACCCACCTTCTTCCATGCTCCAGCTCCCCTTATCTGTAGACTTGTGGGATCTCACATGCTTCTTCTGCATTCAGTCTCATGGGTAGATTTCAACCTGACAGAGTCATACGTTTTTGTTTGTGTTAACATTTTTAGCCCAAGGTGTTTTTCATGTATTGGGTAGCTCCTCTAACTTACTGAATTAAAAAAAGAAGAAATGAACTTTAAAGACAGAAGATGTACTAGTTTTGTCTGCTGTACAACAAATTTCCACAAACTTAGTGGCTTAAAACAGTAGATATTTGTTACTACACAGTCTCTGTGGATCAGGAATCTAGGCACAGTATGGCTAGGTGCTCTGCTCAGAGTCCCCCGAGGGTGCAATAAAGGTGTGGGCCAGGGATAAGATTTCATCTGGGGCTTGGCTGGGGAAGGATCTGCCTCCCCACGAGCACGGTTGTTGGTAGTATTCAGTCCATTGCAATCGTAGGATGGAGAGCTTCAGCTTCCTGGGTGCCAGCCAGAGGTGGCCCTCAGCTCCTTGCCACATGAGTTACTCGAACATGATTGTTTTCTTCTTCAAGCCTGCCAGAGCAGTCTCTGGAGTAAGTCAGCCTGCAAGATGGAGTCCTATATAATGTACTATAACACAGAAGTGACATACCATCACCTTTGCTCCCTTCTGTTGGTTTGAAGGAAGTCTTAAGTCCTGCCTGCATGTAGGGAGAGGGGATTGTACAGAATGAAGACTAGGAGGTGTGGGTCATGGGATCCCCTGGAGTCTGCCTACCACAGATGGCAAGATTTTCAGATGGGTTCTACAAATCATTTGGCCCTCACCCCTCACCTGCCTGAGTGAATATAAGCAGTGGAGGAGACAAATGCATTCTTCTTCAGAATCTCCTACAGGAGGCATTGTCTCCATGCCTCCCTGTCCATGGTTGACAGAAACAAGCCTGATGAGGATTTCCTCACAGGATTTGCTTAGTCTTTCAGAAAAATGTTGCTGCTTTGGAAGGAATTTTAAGGTTTCCACCTAAGTTAGTTAGTAAAACTAACTTCCAGTGGAAACTATGATCTCAGAAAAGGTTCCTTTATCTGGACAATCAAAATCCCAATCAAGTTCCTCCTTGTAGGGATACTGAGGAATAGAACCAGAATCTCTGAAGGCAGCTTGGAGTACTGGTAGCTGTGCTCCAGGTCTTTTGAGGGCGTACACTGGCATTTGATTCCTCAGATAATGCAGTTTCTCCTTCAGTTGTAGAAGATATTAGAGAAGTCCTGAACTTCATTAAGAACCACTGGTTCTCTCAGGAGGATAAAAGTGATGGGGAACATTTTAATTATTCATAGCACAAATAAGTTCCAAGAAGATCATCTTAAAGAGAAACTCAAAGTATTTTTTTCTGACTTTGAACTTTTGGACCACTCTCCATATTTTTCATGAAAAGTATTTATTTTTCAATATTGCTCATTACAACAGGAAGAATTTTGGGTATTAGTCTATCTATCAATACCTTGTAGAATTGTTTACAACCAAAATGGACTGCTAATTCTTCTTTTAACCAAAAGGGTGAGATCCCGTCTAAGATATTGCATGTGCTAGCAGTCTTTTTTGGATGTAGGGAAGGAATTAAACCTGGAGCTACCCTGAAAAATAGAATAAACCCCAGGTATGTGGGAAGTGTTTCAAACGAATTCTCAATTCTAGTTGGTCAAGCAGTCGTCCGCAAGTGTTAATGTGCACAAAACCCAGAAGGAAACTTTGTTTGAAATATAGATCCAAGGACTATACTCCAAGATTCTGATTCCCTAAGTCTGCTAAAATATTCTGGAATTTGTCTTTTTAAAAATTATTTTATTTTTATTCATGAGAGACAGAGAGAGAGAGGCAGAGATCCTCACAGGGAGCCCAATTCAGGACTCGATCCCAGGACGGGGATCATGACCTGAAACAAAGGCAGACATTCGACCACTGAGCCACCCAGGCATCCCTGGAATTTTTCTTTTTAACAAGCATTCCAGACAATGTGTCACAGGTGGTACAGAGGCACCAATGAGAGACTGGGAGCCTCACTGCCTCATCCAACACTGAACTTTATATAGATGGGAAGCTAAGGTCCAGAGAGGCTGGACAATCTGCCCAAGGTTGGGCCGTTGCGGAGGATTAGGATCCATTCTCAGATCGGTATGCTCTTCATCATTTCATCATATCTCCTAGACAAATTTCTTCTGATTTATATTTTGAAGAGAAGAGGTGCTGTGAGAAGGTGGCTTAAAGTAGAATTTGAAGAAAGATCCTAAGATGATAGCTTTGCAAAAAGTAAAACATTTTTAAAAATTTAACTACTATTAATCCATTCAGTGTCTGAACGGCTTCCTGACAGGTTGGTTGGAGAGACAGAGGGAGTCACAGTCACAAAAGAAAACAGCTTCTTTCCTGATAATGCATTTTGTCACTACCACTTCCTGCTTCCCTATAGTGTCACCTTGGTGCCTCTTGGAGATCTGATTCTCGCCACCTATCAGTTTCTTCAGCAGCAGGCACTCAGGACCATGCTTGGAGCATGCCTTGAAGTTGCCTGTGAACATCTCTCAATACTTATCATAAGACCGGCAGGTTTGTGGTATGAAGCACTGGGCCTTGTATTGTATCCCACATTGTCAGATAACGGGGGCCAACGATCCCGTCTGGGCTTAGGTCATGCTTTGTATCTACCTTTATGTTCCAAAATGGCATCCCGTCGCCCCCATTTGGTCTTAATTCTGAAAACCAATTCTTTTGACAGAAGAAGTCAAAATAGAACAGAATATAATTAGTTGTCATATTGGGTAAAAACATCATCCTGGTGAGACCTTAAATCAGAAGTAAGTTATTCTTAGAAAGCAGAACAAATAAAGCTTTGTTGGGAAAAGTTAACTGGGCAATGCTGTTTACTCCCCTCCCATAACCTCGGTGAAAACCTGAAGTAAATTCATCAGCAGGGAAGGCACCCTGGGAGGTTTGTGTGAACAATGGTGCTCCTGGGACCTGTTTGGACAGGACTGGCCTGTCCCACCAGGGAAGGGGCAGGAATAGCAAAGGTCCTTGTACCAGAGTGCCTGAGAGGGGACACCTTCAATGCACTATGCACACAACCTGCTCTAGATCCTGTGACACAGCCCCCATGCGTTTATCATCAAGTGACAGAACCTTCTTTCCAAGAGATGGCAGAGATCCAGAGTGACTACCTGCCAAGTTATGTCCTTTCAAAACTCCACAATTCAAGCGGGCCTCAGGACGGAAGGGTATGACTATCCCGCTCAGGTTGACTTGGGCCTGCCCGGCCAGGGGAGGTCGTGCCTGCTCTTTCTGCTGCACTAGCACTCTGCCAACAGCAAGCTATCTTGGAGGTGTGGCAGGCTTGAGATGGGAGAATGATTCATGAAAAGACATCTCAGGCTGGGGACTTGTTCCTATGGGATTCCCACGTTATGTGGGAAAATGTTGAACACGCCGTACACATCAACCCAGAGCCAGCTGTCAGGATCCCACATTGTAAGCGGTTGGCCCCTGCGGGCAGGCTGGGTGTCAGTGTCTTAGCAGCAGCACCCACGCAGGCAAGAGCTGCGAGGAGCTGCTAGCAACTATGTCAAATACCCATTTTCAGTAGTTGTCTAATTTTATTTTTCCAGCATGACTTAATCATCAAAAAGGTTGGGAAATTTCAAAGCTAGGTATAACCAATTTGTATCATCCAATATGTCATAAAACAAACAAACAAGTGAGAACAGTGTGATAGTCCAAATTTGAAAGACAGCTGTATACTTTAAAAATAAGTTTTTAGAGTTATCATCAGCATGTATCATAAAACTGATGATGGTGGAAATTTTGTTTCATGTTACACTGAAAATTTTTGATATTTAAAAATTATTCTTATTTAAAAATTATTTTATTTATTTAAAAATATTTTTTTATTTAAATTTCAACTGTGTATTTTTAAAATTTTATTTATTCATGAGAGACACAGAGAGAGAGGCAGAGACACAAGCAGAGGGAGAAGCAGGGACCCTGATGCTAGACTCGATCCCAGGACCATGGATCATGATTTGAGCCAAAGGCAGATGCTCAAGCACTGAGCCACCTAGGTGTCCCTTAACTGTGTAGTTTTTAAATGCAAAATTTGGAAACCTAGACTATAGCTCTTTGCAAAAAGATAATTTGAGTATTTAAGATTTGTGGTGATTTTGTTATAATGCATGTATTGGCAGAAATAATAGTTGATTAATTTTTGAAAAGGAAATTAAGTTTGTCTTGCTTTCCTCTAAAAGGCTTAGGATAATATTAAAATGTGACTTAAAATGGTCTACACTGTAATAAGCTCTATGTACTTTTTTAAGATTTTAATTATTTATTCATGAGAGACACAGAGAGAGAGGCAGAGACACAGGCAGAGGGAGAGGCAGAGTCCCTGCAGGATGCCGATGTGGGACTCCATCCTGGGACTCCAGGATCACACCCTGCCTGAGCTGAAGGCAGGCGCTTAACTGCTGAGCCCCTCAGGTGTCCCTTTAATGAGCTTTAATACTAACACTGCTATTGTTTATTAGTGGAGGTCACTTGTTTGATCTGTAGTATACTGCTGGCTTTTGTTTCAAATTAATTTTGGTTATGAGCTAAGTGGGAAAGATCAAATATTTTTCTGTATCTACCATTCTGAATCCATTTTATAGACACTCTATAAATAAAACTGACTGGTTGACCAATCTAATGGAATTTACATATAAAGAGTAGCCACAAAATCTCAAACCTCTTCTTTTCTCAGCCTAGATCCAAGGACAAATATCCTGGATTCAAATCCAAATCTACCTTTTTTTTTTTTTTTTTTTTTTTGTAACTTACTATTCATATATATTTAAGGCATAGAAGTATATTTTTTATCAACCGTTTTGTGGGAATGTGTGTGGAATTGGAGGACTTGGTGGACTTGAATATGACTACTTTCTTTCCTGGCTGGCATCTACAATGCATCCTTCACTGCCACACAGGAGGCAGCTAAGGAGAAGAGCGGGTCCATTCCTTCCTTGCCATCATCTGAGAGCCTGGCACAGCTCTTGCTACATGGCAGGTGCTTGATAATATTTGTAGAATGATTAAATGGGATGTTTGATGATTTCATTTTTTAATCAGTCAGCTGATAAAAAAGACTGAGGAACTTTGAGAGAAAGTGTGTAGTCATGAGACATATGTTTGCATGGCACTGACCTCCCCAAGCCTGCTGCTCACTCCTTGACTGGAGAGCTGTCATTAGAGAATACATTTAAAAGTACTTCTTAAATCAACCTAAGTTTCTTTCTCTTTAAATAATGTAGACATACATATGTATATATACAAATGTATACCTAAAATATGTATATAATAATATATAATTTTGTATTTTTTCTTCCTGGAAAAGCAAACCATACACAAATAAAAAGGAAAACTACAGTTTCCAAGTAATCATGTTGTTTTGCTTTCTTTGAGGCCTTAGATTCTTTGGCTGAAGCTCATTTAAAAAAAAAAAATCTGACTGGATTATTTGGTTACTTTAAAAAGTGCAAGGCCTGGGTTCCCAGCCACTATGTTCCTACTTTTCAATAAAAATACAAATGTTCTAAAGAAAACAGAATGGTCTAGCCATCAGTTTTGTTTTTTTTTTTTTGTCATGCTTCTATTTTTTCATTTAAAAAAACAGTATTAAATGTGTATTACTTTCATACATTACAATTAATCAGGCAAGAACCCCAATAAATGTCATCTTACAGAATGGATTTAGGCTATGAAAGCCTTGCCAGGTTCCCATCCTATCAACAACGTGAGAAAAGTTCCCAGGGTGTTCCACAGGCTGGGAACCTGCTGTGCAGCTTTGTCACCTGGCCCCTTGCTGGGCCGATGATCCTCTGAGGCCACACCGCTAGCTGCCTGCAGCTCACCTTGTAGAGTCCTGGCCCACAGGGCAGCTTTCCCACACGCAGCTCCTGACACTTGGCTTACTGGGGATTGTGAAATCTGTTTACTGAATGTGTTTCACAGCAAGCTGTGGATTATGCATTTCCCACGAAGCCCTGCCCTTTCTGTGAGGGTGGATAATTAGTTCATAGGGTTTAATTTTGCTGTGTGGCCTGCCAAAGCTTTGAACACTCTCACTTTCTAAGGGTTGTTGCTGGTCACCCTGAGGATTGTGACACAGCAGCTGACGCCTTTTCTCCTCCTAGGGATCAGGTGCAATTTGGTGGCACTCATTCATGCGCCTTTATTTAACAAACTCACAGATCAAACCATGGGTGTTTCACACCTTACAAAAACATGCTGCCAAAGATGAAATAAGAATGAAACAATCGCCACTTTCTCTCACCAGTGTTCTTCCTTGTCCATCTCACAGGCCTTTCTGTACTGCTCAGAGAGGAGAGAACTCTGGCTCCCTGAGGTTCATAGCCTTGTGCTCTGTGTGGGGAGTAGGGTAGGGGTGGAGGGCATCCTTGCTTATCTGACTCCATTATGATTCATGGGTAGAATCCTCTGTCCTGTCAAAATGCATAGAAATTTGTGGAAAGCACCCATTTGGGGAATGTTTTTTTCCTCTCTTCAGAACTCACATATAACCCAATAAGTACTGAGTTATATGGGGACTAGCATAATCTTGAGAAAACAGACATCTTTGAACTTATCAGTGTTTGAAAGGTATATTTTACCTTCTTTATCTTGCTATGCCTTTGCCCTCGCCTCAAGAAGTCCACTGTTGTAGCAGGAAAACAGATGGCTTCCATGAACCATTAGTCACAAAGATGAAACAAAACATCAGCTGGAATGTCTGTGCTTTGGTTACCCTCTCAAGGAGACTCAAATTGGCCCAGCAGGCCCCTGACTACCCCTGGGTTGAGGAGTGCTCTTTGGAAAGGAGAGGATGACCCAGAGGACTCTGGAGAGTCAGAAGGAGGGTATGCTGGAGGAGTAGAGCAGATATCAGCTCAACCCAAGACCACAGGAAGGTGATCCTTTGGTGCTTTGCTCATCATTCTGTTTTCTGATGCAATCTATTATTTTTTTTTTTTTTTGGTGAAGAACAATTAATAAAACACATGGAAGTAAACTTGATTTTCTCTCTGTGCTGGCAATGTAAAAAAATGGAATCAGGTGCTCTGTTTCTTCATATTGTCCTACTGCTTCCCACTGGTTCATTGATGGTCCTTATGGTTATTCACTTTTCTGAGTAAGTCAGATTGTAGCTTATATGTGAAGAACTCCAAGATTTTACTGCTATTGGTATCTGTGTCATGAGAAGAACTTAGATGTTCTTTAGTAATGCCTTTTGCTTTCAATGTTACTGTCACCTCTGGTGATGACTTAGATCTACTCATCTCTTCACTCAGCACTTTAAAAAAAAAGATTATTTATTTATGAGAAACACACAGAGAGAGGCAGAGACACAGGCAGAGGCAGGCTCCATGCACCGGGAGCCCGATGTGGGATTCGATCCCGGGTCTCCAGGATCGCGCCCTGGGCCAAAGGCAGGCGCTAAACGGCTGCGCCACCCAGGGATCTCCATATACATGCTTTAAAATGAATAATTATCCATATATTGGATAGGTGAGTTCAATTGTTTTTTACTGATAAATAATAAAGACAAAACAGATTTTTAAAAAAAATCTAATTTATTTGTGAGAGAATGAGCATGAGCAGGGAGAAAGGGAGAAGCAGACTCCTCACTGAGCAGGAGCCTGATACGATGTGGGGATTGATGCAATGTGGGGCTCCATCCCAGGACTCTGAGATCATAACTTGAGCCAAAGGCAGGCGCTTAACTAACTGAGCCACGCAGGTGCCCCTAAGAAGAGACAGATCTAGAGAACTTTGGTCTGAAGAATGGGCAATGAATTAGAGAGTCAGTCAAAAGGTTGAAAGGCTTGGGTCATTTATCTTAAAGTAAAAACAGCTCTTACTAAGTAAGAAGTCTTGAAATTCGTGAGTACCATGCTCACCCTTGCTTCTGTGTCCCAGCACCTGCAGCTCTCTGTGTGTGCCATTCTTTCCCAACATTTGCACCTGATTCACAGACATTTACTCTTCTCTGCTAGGCTGAGCTTTTCTGTCCTCTATGGAGACTTTGCAGGCCCAAGCAGCAGAGATGTGCTTCATTCTTCTCAGGTTCCTCCAATGAGTATAATAGGGGCCTTTCACGGTGCTTACTGCTATGCCTGACAGCTCCTAACTCTGATTACGGCACCTTTCCAGGACAAAATGGACTGCTTTGCATTGTTAGCCTCTGCTACTTGCATGTCTCCCATTCTGTGACAGCAGCTGCTCCCTCGTATCTGTGTAGGGCCTACAGGCTCTAGTTCCCTTTAGCTGGAGAAAGCCTTAAGGAAAATGGAGGGAGGCAGCTGAAGGGCATTGCCAACTCAAGGAGGAGGCCAGAACAGAAACCATTGTGGAGCTTGGTGTGAGGCATCACATTTAGTAAAGGGCACCAGTCACACACAAGCAGCATGTAGGCAGGCACTGGAGTGTGGCTCTGCTGGGGAAATTGCTAGAGACGTTAAGACTAATAAGAGGCATGCAACTTGGTAGAGGACATTGAAGGGGGTATGTTCATACTTGTATCTTTTGTTAAGCATATAGCAGAGATAATATTAAGATGCATTTGGGATGAAATAGCACTTAATCCTCTTACCCAATAAGGATTTAGAAAGGTTTAGCTTTTCGGGTCCTCAGAATGAAATTTTTAGCTTTTTTGACTCCATGGACCACTGCAGGATTCATATATATAATTTATTATTTCAATTACTTGATCTAATGGCCATGCTTAACTCTAGGCTCTTGGTATTCTGACAAGCCTTCTGGTCAACTATTCAACTAGCAACCTCTCTCTTCATTATTGTGGTTTTGTTGTTACCTTTGTTTTTATCCTTGATTTATCACAAAACATTCTGGGTATATGGCAAATGTATGAGAATTTAGTCCCCAGCTAAGATAGAGAAAATCACCAGAGAGGCTTATTGTCAGTGATGAGAAAAATGAAACCATAAGTGTAGATAATGAGTCAGTGGGAGCTGCAGCCCCATCTCTGCAGTCCTCCTGAAAATATGTCTTTGTGTTTGTTGTTTCTTGTAAGCTTCTGGACCAAGTGGTGTCATTGGAGCATATACCAACATCTGTAAAATGGTGAAGGAAGAGGACATGGATGTGGTGTGAGGTGTGGAAATGGCTAAGTCTTCCTCACTAGTTCACTCGAGATTCCTAATGGGCCTGTGTGTTTTAATTGCCTCAGAGTTACCCAATGAGCATGCCTGGAGGATGCCTTCCCTTAAGGACGGTGTTGGAGACTTCATTTACTATAATGAGAAAGCCTCAAAAAACAAGTAAAACAACATAATACACATCTTCCTCATATTTGTCTATAATCTATTGTCTGGTAACATCTCTAAGTTTCCCCCCATACTGTTAGCCTTCTTCAGTGTACAAGAGAGGGCAGACCAATTGTCTTAACAAATCATTCTAATGCGTCAGGAGTTTAACACAATGGTTTATTTCTCACAATCCAGTAGATTTGGGGATGATATGGGAAAGAGATGACACTAGAGTGGAGATATGGATTGGGAAGTTCTCGCTCTACATAGTGAGGGATCCAGGAAGGTCAACTATTATCTAGGGAAAGGCTTCTTAGTCTCAGCCCTACTGATATATTAGGCCAGATGAGTATTTACTATGAAGAACTGTTCTTGGAATTGTTAGATGTTTAGCAGCTCCCTGACCTCTCTATTCAATAGTTGCCAGGAGCACCCTGTCTAGTTGTGACAACCAAAATGTCTCTAGATATTGGCAAAAGTGCTCCTAACTAAGAACTGATGGTATAGGGTCTCAGTGTTGTCCCCTGGCGCCTATGCAGTGGCCAGCAGGTAGGAGAAGAGCGAGCATGGGGAATCACAAAGGAGGTGTGAGAAGGGCCAGAGCTAGAAATTGTGTTGTCTCTATTCCGCTACCCAGATCCAGTTCTATGACCCCATGAAGGAGGCTGGAAAATATGGTGAAGCTGTGAAAAAAAAACTAGAAAAATCCTAAAAGACAGAAATTATATTTTGACTTAATGTGACAATAGTACACACAATTTATGAATACTTGAACTCTGTGCAAATGATACCTGTCTTTATATGTTTCTGAGTTTTTACATATGTTTTATATATGTTGTGCATGTATGTGTGTGTGTGTGTACATATAGACACAAATGCTTTTCTCCACAGAATTTCTCCTCACAATTAGATTTATCAATTGAAGCAACAGCAAGCCAAACAGTTGACCCTTTATGTTGGAACATGATGGAAGCATGTTTAATCACTTTAAGAAATCTCTCAGAGACATGGAATATGATGATTCTAGAGGGAGGGAAAAATAACCCCAGGCAGGTGCTCAGGTACTAGAGTTTTCCACATCCTCTTGTATGTGGCGAGGGAGGAATGAGTACTTGCACAGAATAAAATCTGTAAGAAAGTGTGTGGATTAGCTAAAAAAAAAATGCTACATGTGACATAATGTATTATAATAATACTTATGGCCTTTTTTTGGGAGTGGGGATAGATTGTGGCCCTAGGTCTAAATACTGGACAAATGACAACATTCACTGGCAATTAATGCCATGCAGACTGTTGTAGAGGCAGGTACAAAGGAAATAGAAGTCATGGCCCATGTACTCAAGGAATTTACAGGCAAAGAGATTATATACACATGCCAGGGAATATGGATCATTTTGGCTGACAGCCAGATGTAGATACGTTCTCTGTTCACTCTAATTTCCCACATTTTCCATTCTGTATCTCACACAAAGTAAGAAGGACAGTTTGAAACAGTTCCTCAAACAAATACTTTGTGTCCTTTATGATATATCCCAGATCACTTGGAGATTAAGCACAGGTCTATATGGGCACAAAGAGAAGGGTGGAATGTTTTTTGAGTAGAGTCAATCAGTGTGGATTATCAATTGGGTAGTTTTGGTTTCTTTCCACTCTTCTTCATCATCTATAAGCCTACAAAGACCCTCCATAAGTTGGATTTCTGCCTGGACAGAGAGCCTTAACCTTCCAAACTACTTTGTTGCATAGCAGTCACTTGGGTCAGCAGGAGCATGACTGACAGCTATGGCTGTCCAGGGCCACTTGCTAAAGCCTGTCTCTGATTTGGAGCTATTTGGGACTAGTTCATTTAGGAATGGACTAGGTCAGTGGTGTCATAGGAAGGACTCTGCTCTTCAGGGAGGCGACACTGCCCCTCTGGGCACAAAGCATGCTTCACATTAGCATCTGGACCAGAGGACACACAGAGTCTTACATTCCTGGGTAAGTTTGGGTCTTGCTGGTCTTCACTTTTCTTAAACAGGAACTAACGTGAAGCATTGGAGGACTGTTTTTGATTTCCCTTCTCCCTTCTTCCCATCCTCACCTATGCAGATACCCAGCAATTATTTAAAAGTTGGGGTGCTGCAGGTAAGGTCCAGCTGGTCAAAGACTTCCACCTTTGAACAGAACACGCAGCACCGGAGTGGAGTGATGGGGCCTTCGTGGAGCTGGGTCGTGGGCATTTAGGCTCTCAAGCACACCTGGTGATTTTGTTTGAATCTGTGTTGGAGGCAAAGACCAAAGTAAAACAGTAGAATACCCACGCAGGCTAACATTGGTGAAACCCTTCCTAGTTTCAAAATGAGAATTCCTTCACTTCCCAGGTTTCCTGTGATGCTGGACTATCTGTACAAACTGATCAGTCTCCAAAAATCTAGCTAAAAAAATAATCCCAGGTAGAGTTCCTCCTCAAGTAATCTAGAAAGTATTTTTGGGCATGGATGCTTACCTTGCTTTTAGTTACACAGTGCTCTGCTTTTTAATAGCTGTGGTCTTGTGAGAAAAGCTGACATTGACTGAGATCCTGGACTTCTATAAAGCACCATAAGGGGATCCCTGGGTGGTGCAGCGGTTTGGCGCCTGCCTTTGGCCCAGGGCGCGATCCTGGAGACCCGGGATCGAATCCCACGTCGGGCTCCCGGTGCATGGAGCCTGCTTCTCCCTCTGCCTATGTCTCTGCCTCTCTTTCTCTCTCTGTGACTATCATAAATAAATAAAACTTAAAAAAAAAAAAAGCACCATAAGGTGGGTTATCTCGTTAAAATCTCACAAGGGGGGAAGGAGGGGCAGGATGGCCGAAGAGTAGGGTCCCCAAATCACCTGTCTCCACCAAATTACCTAGAAAACCTTCAAACTATCCTGAAAATCTATGAATTCGGCGTGAGAATTAAAGAGAGAACACCTGGAATGCTACAGTGAGAAGAGTTCGCCCTTCTATCAAGGTAGGAAGACGGGGAAAAAGAAATAAAGAAACAAAAGGCCTCCAAGGGGGAGGGGCCCCGCGAGGAGCCGGGCTGAGGCCGGGGCGAGTGTCCCCAGGACAGGAGAGCCCCGTCCCGGAGGAGCAGGAGCTGCACCGACCTTCCCGGGGGAAAGGGGCTCGCAGGGAGGTGGAGCAGGACCCAGGAGGGTGGGGATGCCCTCGGGCTCCCGGGGACACTAACAGACACCTGCGCCCCGGGAGAGTGCGCCGAGCTCCCTAAGGGCTGCAGCGCGCACGGGGGACCCGGAGCAGCTCGGGGTGCTCGGGGGCGGCTCCGCGGAGGGGGCTGTGGGGCGGGAGCGCAAATCCTACAGCGCAGGCCCCGGAGCACAGGGCGCCAGGACACAGCCAGGATCCGGCCTCCCCTGGGACAGACAGAGGCCGGGAGGGCCCAGGACAGCGAGGACGCTCCTGCCCGGAGCTGAGCAGATCAGCGGCCTCGCCCGGAGCCTCCAGGCCCTGCAGACGGAGAGCTCCGTGGTGACTGCGGGAGCTGACTCCAGGGCTGCAGAGCTGGCCCCGCCACTGCGGTTGTTCCTCCTGGGGCCTCACGGGGTGAACAACCCCCACTGAGCCCTGCACCAGGGCGGGGGCAGAGAGGCTCCCCCAAGTGCTAACACCTGAAAATCAGCACAACAGGCCCCTCCCCCAGAAGACCAGCTAGACGGACAACTTCAAGGGGAAGCCAAGGGACTTAAAGTATACAGAATCAGAAGATACTCCCCTGTGGTTCTTTTTTGTTTTTGTTTTTGTTTTTGTTTTTGTTTTGTTTTGTTTTGCTTTTTGATTTGTTTCCTTCCCCCACCCCCCTTTTTTCTCCTTTCTTTCTTTTTCCTTCTCTTTTTCTTCTTTTTTTTTTGTTTTTTTATTCCTTTTTTTTTTCCCTCTTTCTCTTTTCTTTCCTTCTTTCTCTCCTCTCTTTTTCTCCTTTTCCCAATACAACTTGCTTTTGGCCACTCTGCACTGAGAAAAATGACTAGAAGGAAAACCTCACCTCAAAAGAAAGAATCAGAAACAGTCCTCTCTCCCACAGAGTTACAAAATCTGGATTACAATTCAATGTCAGAAAGCCAATTCAGAAGCACTATTATACAGCTACTGGTGGCTCTAGAAAAAAGTATAAAGGACTCAAGAGACTTCATGACTGCAGAATTTAGATCCAATCAGGCAGAAATTAAAAATCAATTGAATGAGATGCAATCCAAACTAGAAGTCCTAATGACGAGGGTTAACGAGGTGGAAGAACGAGTGAGTGACATAGACAAGCTGATAGCAAAGAGGGAAACTGAGGAAAAAAGAGACAAACAATTAAAAGACCATGAAGATAGATTAAGGGAAATAAACGACAGCCTGAGGAAGAAAAACTTACGTTTAATTGGTGTTCCCGAGGGCGCCGAAAGGGACAGAGGGCCAGAATATGTATTTGAACAAATTCTAGCTGAAAACTTTCCTAATCCGGGAAGGGAAACAGGCATTCAGATCCAGGAAATAGAGAGATCCCCCCCCGCCAAAATCAATAAAAACCGTTCAACACCTCAACATTTAATAGTGAAGCTTGCAAATTCCAAAGATAAAGAAAAGATCCTTAAAGCAGCAAGAGACAAGAAATCCCTGACTTTTATGGGGAGGAGTATTAGGGTAACAGCAGACCTCTCCACAGAGACCTGGCAGGCCAGAAAGGGCTGGCAGGATATATTCAGGGTCCTAAATGAGAAGAACATGCAACCAAGAATACTTTATCCAGCAAGGCTCTCATTCAGAATGGAAGGAGAGATAAAGAGCTTCCAAGACAGGCAGCAACTAAAAGAATATGCGACCTCCAAACCAGCTCTGCAAGAAATTTTAAGGGGGACTCTTAAAATTCCCCTTTAAGAAGAAGTTCAGTGGGACATTCCACAAAAACAAGGACTGAATAGATATCATGATGACACTAAACTCATAGCTGTCAATAGTAACTCTGAATGTGAACGGGCTTAATGACTCCATCAAAAGGCACAGGGTTTCAGACTGGATAAAAAAGCAGGACCCATCTATTTGCTGTCTACAAGAGACTCATTTTAGACAGAAGGACACCTACAGCCTGAAAATCAAAGGTTGGAGAACCATTTACCATTCAAATGGTCCTCAAAAGAAAGCAGGGGTAGCCATCCTCATATCAGATAAACTAAAATTTACCCCGAAGACTGTAGTGAGAGATGAAGAGGGACGCTATCTCATACTTAAAGGATCTACCAACAAGAGGACTTAACAATCCTCAATATATATGCCCCGAATGTGGGAGCTGCCAAATATATAAATCAATTATTAACCGAAGTGAAGAAATACTTAGATAACAATACACTTATACTTGGTGACTTCAATCTAGCTCTTTCTATACTCGATAGGTCTTCTAAGCACAACATCTCCAAAGAAACAAGAACTTTAAATGATACACTGGACCAGATGGATTTCACAGATATCTACAGAACTTTACATCCAAACTCAACTGAATACACATTCCTCTCAAGTGCACATGGAGCTTTCTCCAGAATAGACCACATATTGGGTCACAAATCGGGTCTGAACCGATACCAAAAGATTGGGATCGTCCACTGCATATTCTCAGACCATAATGCCTTGAAATTAGAACTAAATCACAACAAGAAGTTTGGAAGGACCTCAAACACGTTGAGGTTAAGGACCATCCTGCTAAAAGATGAGCCAACCAGGAAATTAAGGAAGAAATAAAAAGATTCATGGAAACTAATGAGAATGAAGATACAACCGTTCAAAATCTTTGGGATGCAGTAAAAGCAGTCCTAAGGGGGAAATACATCACAATACAAGCATCCATTCAAAAACTGGAAAGAACTCAAATACAAAAGCTAACCTTACACATAAAGGAGCTAGAGAAAAAACAAATAGATCCTACACCCAGGAGAAGAAGGGAGTTAATAAAGATTCGAGCAGAACTCAACGAAATCGAGACCAGAAGAACTGTGGAACAGATCAACAGAACCAGGAGTTGGTTCTTTGAAAGAATTAATAAGATAGATAAACCAATTATTAAAAAGAAGAGAGAAGACTCAAATTAATAAAATCATGAATGAGAAAGGAGAGATCACTACCAACACCAAGGAAATACAAACGATTTTAAAAACACATTATGAACAGCTATACGCCAATAAATTAGGCAATCTAGAAGAAATGGACGCATTCCTGGAAAGCCACAAACTACCAAAACTGGAACAGGAAGAAATAGAAAACCTGAACAGGCCAATAACCAGGGAGGAAGTTGAAGCAGTCATCAAAAACCTCCCGAGACACAAAAGTCCAGGGCCAGATGGCTTCTCAGGGGAATTCTATCAAACATTTAAAGAAGAAACCATACCTATTCTACTAAAGCTGTTTGGAAAGATAGAAAGAGATGGAATACTTCCAAATTCGTTCCATGAGGCCAGCATCACCTTAATTCCAAAACCAGACAAAGACCCCACCAAAAAGGAGAATTACAGACCAATATCCCTGATGAACATGGATGCAAAAATTCTCAACAAGATAGTAGCCAATAGGATCCAACAGTACATTAAGAAAATTATTCACCATGACCAAGTAGGATTTATCCCCGGGACACAAGGCTGGTTCAACACTCGTAAAACAATCAATGTGATTCATCATATCAGCAAGAGAAAAACCAAGAACCATATGATCCTCTCATTAGATGCAGAGAAAGCATTTGACAAAATACAGCATCCATTTCTGATCAAAACTCTTCAGAGTGTAGGGATAGAGGGAACATTCCTCAACATCTTAAAAGCCATCTACGAAAAGCCCACAGCAAATATCATTCTCAATGGGGAAGCACTGGGAGCCTTTCCCCTAAGATCAGGAACAAGACAGGGATGTCCACTCTCACCACTGCTATTCCACATAGTACTGGAAGTCCTAGCCTCAGCAATCAGACAACAAAAAGACATTAGAGGCATTCAAATTGGCAAAGAAGAAGTCAAACTCTCCCTGTTCGCCGATGACATGATACTCTACATAGAAAACCCAAAAGTCTCCACCCCAAGATTGCTAGAACTCATCCAGCAATTCGGTAGCATGGCAGGATACAAAATCAATGCCCAGAAGTCAGTAGCATTTTTATACACTAACTATGAGACTGAAGGAAGAGAAATTAAGGAGTCAATCCCATTTACAATTGCACCCAAAAGCATAAGATACCTAGGAATAAACCTCACCAAAGAGGTAAAGGATCTATACCCTCAAAACTATAGAACACTTCTGAAAGAAATTGAGGAAGACACAAAGAGATGGAAAAATATTCCATGCTCATGGATTAGCAGAATTAATATTGTGAAAATGTCAATGTTACCCAGGGCAATTTACACGTAATGCAATCCCTATCAAAATACCATGGACTTTCTTCAGAGAGTTAGAACAAATTATTTTAAGATTTGTGTGGAATCAGAAAAGACCCCGAATAGCCAGGGGAATTTTAAAAAAGAAAACCATATCTGGGGGCATCACAATGCCAGATTTCAGGTTGTACTACAAAGCTGTGATCATCAAGACATGGTACTGGCACAAAAACAGACACATAGATCAATGGAACAGAATAGAGAACCCAGAAGTGGACCCTCAACTTTATGGTCAACTAATATTCGATATAGGAGGAAAGACTATCCATTGGAAGAAAGACAGTCTCTTCAATAAATGGTGCTGGGAAAATTGGACATCCACATGCAGAAGAATGAAACTAGACCACTCTCTTGCACCAGACACAAAGATAAACTCAAAATGGATGAAAGATCTAAATGTGAGACAAGATTCCTTCAAAATCCTAGAGAAGAACACAGACAACACCCTTTTTGAACTCGGTCACAGTAACTTCTTGCAAGATACATCCACGAAGGCAAAAGAAACAAAAGCAGAAATGAACTATTGGGACTTCATCAAGATAAGAAGCTTTTGCACAGCAGAGGATACAGTCAACAAAACTAAAAGACAACCTACAGAATGGGAGAAGATATTTGCAAGTGACGTATCAGATAAAGGGCTAGTTTCCAAGATCTATAAAGAACTTATTAAACTCAACACCAAAGAAACAAACAATCCAATCATGAAATGGGCAAAAGACAGGAAGAGAAATCTCACAGAGGAAGACATAGACATGGCCAACATGCACATGAGAAAATGTTCTGCATCACTTGCCATCAGGGAAATACAAATCAAAACCACCATGAGATCCCACCTCACACCAGTGAGAATGGGGAAAATTAACAAGGCAGGAAACCACAAATTTTGGAGAGGATGTGGAGAAAAGGGAACCCTCTTACACTGTTGGTGGGAATGTGAACTGGTGCAGCCACTCTGGAGAACTGTGTGGAGGTTCCTCAAAGAGTTAAAAATAGACCTGCCCTATGACCCAGCAATTGCACTGCTGGGGATTTACCCCAAAGATACAGATGCAGTGAAACGCCAGGACACCTGCACCCCAATGTGTACAGCAGCAATGTCCACAATAGCCAAACTGTGGAAGGAGCCTCGGTGTCCATCGAAAGGTGAATGGATAAAGAAGATGTGGTCTATGTATACAATGGAATATTACTCAGCCATTAGAAATGACAAATACCCACCATTTGCTTCAACGTGGATGGAACTGGAGGGTATTATGCTGAGTGAAGTAAGTCAGTCGGAGAAGAACAAACATTATATGTTCTCATTCATTTGGGGAATATAAATAATAGTGAAAGGGAATGTAAGGGAAGGGAGAAGAAATGTGTGGGAAATATCAGAAAGGGAGACAGAACGTAAAGACGCTAACTCTGGGAAATGAACTAGGGGTGGTAGAAGGGGAGGAGGGCAGGGGGTGGGAGTGAATGGGTGACGGGCACTGGGGGTTATTCTGTATGTTAGTAAATTGAACACCAATAAAAAATAAATTTAAAAAATAAATAAATAAAATAAAATAAAAAATAAAATCTCACAAGGAAACCTACGAAATAAGTATGTCTTGATATCTTCATTCTCTGGATGAAGACATTGTGGTAAAGGAACTTAGACTGCCAACAGATACCAGAGCTAGCCCATCGAGCGACCAAACTTCACATCTAGTTCCATACACCCTGAACTTGGCTTACCATGCTCATAAAGCCAATGTTTCTGTGAGGCTAAATTGATGGGGGGAAGAGCTTAAGGATAGTCCTCTAATTACTTAGTAAATTAGTTCTTCCCATCCTCCCTTTCTACTTAGTTTCTCAGCAATATTTTGTTCCTGGAAAAGTTATAGCTGTTTAGCAAATATTTATACTTCTCTTTTATTTCTTTATGGGACTATCATGAAGGAAGCATATTCTTAGTGCATGAGATAACCTGTGCCTTCTGCAGTTTTTCTTGAAATCATTGATTTCCATTCTTATAGGAGACAGGGCCTACTGTCAGGAGCACAGCAAAACCAAGGGTACATGCAGAAACAAAAGCTTTGTCTGGAAGTGACCATTATGGACTGAAGTCCTTCATCCTCTCCTCTACTCCCTACCAAATTCACATGTTGAAGCTCTAACTCGTAATGTGGCATATGGAGATGGTTAGGTTTAGATAAGATCATGAGGGTGCAGTTGCTAGGATGGGCTGTGTGCCCTTATAAGATGGAGTGACCAGAGTCCTCTCTCCACCATGCGAGGGCATAGTGAGAAGGCACCCATCTACAAGCCAGGGAAAGGGACCTTGCCAGATACTGGATCTGTTGGCACCGTGAACTTGGACTTTTCAGCCTCCAGGACCGTGAGAAATAAATGTCTGTTGTTTAAGTGACCCACCCAGTCTATGGTACTCTGTCATAGCAACCCACGCTGGCTAAGACAGTGAGTGTGATTCCGGACACTCACGATAGCACTCGTTGTAACTCCTAGATCTACACTGGCATTTAACATTAGTGTTAGTTCTGGTAGACTCTGGAAATTTGTATTTTTCAAAACTTTCCCAAGCAATTGTAAGGATCCATCAGATTTAGAACATACCTAGATCAGGGAAGAGCAAATGTTTTCCACAAAGGGGCAAATAGTGAATGTTTTCAGCTTTGCAGGACATATGTTCTCTATTAAAATTACTCAACTCTAATGTTGTAACATGAAAGCAGTCATAGATGATACTTTAAGTGAACGGACAGTTAGGTTTGGCTCACAGGTCACAGTTTGCCAACCTCTGGCCTAGATTACTAGTATTTGTATTAGCCAGCTGACATTGCTATAACAAAATGCCACAGACTGAGCGGCTTCAAGTACAGACATTTATTTGTTTACAGTTTTCCTGGCTCACAGATGACCACTTCTCACTTTGTACTCACTTTGTACTCACATGGTGGAGAAAGAGAATGAACTCTTTGGTGTCTCTTGTTATAAGAACCCTGATTTTACTGGCCCAGGGTCTCACTCCTATGATCACATTGAACCTTAATTATCTCCTAAACATCTATCTTCCAACACTGTCACATTGGGGTTAGGGCTTCAATGATCGAATTAGGTGGGGGCACACAAACAGTAAGTCCATATCAGTATTCCCTAGTTTAGTAAGTAGTTGGCCTTTTTGAGGATTTGAGTTTGGCTTTAATAAGTTCTTATTCAACAGACATTTATTAAATATATACCACACACTGGCAATATAACAGTTCCTGGGTAGACAAAATATCCCTACTTCTAAAGAGTTCATTTACAACAGTGGTTGCCAAGCAAATTGATCATAAGAATTCATTTCAGGCTTGTTAAAATGCAGGTTCTATTTCTCAGCGTCACATTAATCCTACTCTGTGGAGAGGTACTGGTAATCCTCTATAAAATAGCCATTGGTGGGCAGCCCCAGTGGCTCAGCGGTTTAGCGCCATCTTCAGTCCCGGGGCCCGATCCTGGAGACCCGGGATCAAGTCCCACGTTGGGCTCCCTGCATGGCGCCTGCTTCTCCCTCTGCCTGTCTCTCTCTCTAATGAATAAACAAAATCTTTAAAAAAATAGTCATTGGTGATATGGAAAATAAAAAGAGAAACGTGGTCTGGGACTATGGGTATAAACGTTGTTTCCTGAGTTGACTCAGGGGCCGTACTCCATTCAGTCATTCTATAATTCCTGTGGTGTTAACCATGAGCCATGGTGTGGTGCAAAGAGCCCTTGACTTAGAATCAGGAAACCCATGTTTGAAACTTGGTATAATTACTCATTAGTTATGTGACTCTGGGGAAGCTATGTTATCTTCTTGAACTTCTGTTTCCTTACATGTTTACGGGATAAAATACTTATTTAGGAGGCTCATTATAATAAAATATGAAAGTATTTTGACAATGACAAATAATGTATACAGTAATTGTTTGTTATGAATCAAGTCCGGCCTTACTCCCAGAGAATCATCTTGGCCTCCAGGTCAGACTGGAAAATTATGTTGGGTGGTGTTTTGGGAGAGGAACAGAGGTATAGAAAGAAAACATTTCTATTCGTTTTACCACCCCACTTTCATTATGGACTAATTACAGCTGGAGAGGGCTAGTAACAAGTATCATTTGTATAGGTTTGTCGATCCTTGGAGGCTCAACTGAAATACTACTTTCTTGTTCGGATTTCACTTTCCTGTTAAATATTACGCGGGTAGGAACTCAAAGTACGGAAAAGCCAGATGGGCTATTTGAAATCCTTATAGGCTTAGAAATGCCTCTGTCCTTGAAATGAAGATTTTTCTAGACCATTGGTTACCAGAGATGGGCCCTTTGAGTATTTTGAACAGTTTGAAGGAAATCAGCCTCATAAATTTAGTTTCCCTCAACAAAACAGATTTGCTAACTCAGTTTTCCATATAAATCTATTCCCGTAAGAGCTAATATCTTCTGTTTCTCCTGAATGCCAGCAATTCTACTATCAATAAAATAAAAATGAGATTTTTACACTTTGAGTTAACATATCAGTGTTGATGGATGAGCCAACTTCGGTGTTCGGGGATTTTGAAAGTAGAGTTCACTGCATCCACGTGCACACACGCACCCCTCCGCCCGAGCAGCCGAGCAGCCAGCAGCCGAGCAGGCGGCCTTGGGAGCATGTGGTCTCCGGGGAGCGGAGGCTGGCGTCGCCCTCGCCCTCGCCCTCGCCCTCCGGCGCTGGTGACACGGCGATGGGGCCTCTGAAGACGCGTCCGCGCTCAGGGGGTGCGGGGGTAGCAGCAGCGCTGCGGTCGGCCCGGGCTCTAGGACAGCACCGGCACAGGCGGGAGAACTCTTGCGATGCCCTTTGCAAGAAGCTACAAGAACCGCTCAAGTCCCACGTACGGTCCGAACCGGGACCAGGACCACCGCTGCCCGGTGCCCCCTGCGGACCTCGCTCGAGGACTGGCTCGGGGGCGCGGGGCCTGCCGTCCTCCTCCGCACACGCTGGGCCCGAGGTCCGGCGCCCTCCAGGGCCCTGGGCTGCGTGCATGACGCCGGCCCAGTCCGCGGTACCGCGCCCGGCAGCCCGGCCCCTGGGGAACGCCGCGGGCGGGCGGGCGGGCGGGGCGGCCTCGGAGGGCGCGGGCGGCGGCGCGGGGCGGGGCGGGGCGGCGCGATGACGTCAGCACGCTCCCGGGGGCGCCGGGCGGGGCGGGGCGGGGCGGGGCGGGGCGGGGCGGGGCGGCCTCCAGGGGCCGGCGGCCGCAGGGCAGTGCGGGGCGGCCCGCGCGCTCCGAGGCCCCGCCCCCGGCCCCCCCCGGCCCCCGCCGGCCCCGCGTCGCCGCGATGCGCTCGGCCCGGCCCCCGGCGGCTCTTGGCGGGCGCTGCGGTGCCTGCGCGCGAACGGGGCCCGCGCTGCTCCCCGCCGGCAGGGGCTGCACCGCCGCCGCCCCCCGCGGGCTCTCACGTCCGGGGTGAGGCTTCCGAGCGAGCCTCCGCCTCGAGGGGCGCCCCTCCCGCAGCCGGCGCCGCCCTCCGAGCCGGGGCGGGCGGCTTCCGGCCCTGCGCTCCCACCGGCCTCTGCCCTCCACGCATCTGTTTCCACTTTTCCAGCGTTTAAACTCCACGGTCTGCGCCCCCCGCGCCCCCACCTCTCCCGGGAAGGGCGGAAGAGCGCAGGGCTGGGGCGGCGGCGCGGGCCGCGGGGCGCAGAGGGGACGCAGCCGCGCCGCAGCCTCCCCCCGCTCCCGCCACGAGTCCCATCTCCTCCTCCTTGAGCTTAACCACTGGCGAGTGAGACGCGGGAGCCAAGTGGCCGCTGCGTGTGGACGTTGGTGCCCTGTGCGGCCCGTACGCGCTGCATCGGGGTCTCTGTGCCTCGGCACCTGCAGCTGCAGCCGCGCCCCCGACCTGCCTCCCCGCGCGCTGCGGCGGCCTCACCGGGACAGGTGGTCGGTGCCCTCGCCCCGGGACAGGTCGTGGCGCCCTCACCCCGGGACAGGTCGTGGCGACCCTCACCCCGGGACAGGTCGTGGCACCCTCACCCCGGGACAGGTGGTCGGTGCCCTCACCCCGGGACAGGTCGTGGCGCCCCTCACCCCGGGACAGGTCGTCGCCGTCCCCCACCCCGGGACAGGTCGTGGCGACCCTCACCCCGGGACAGGTCGTGGCGCCCTCACCCCGGGACAGGTCGTGGCACCCTCACCCCGGGACAGGTGGTCGGTGCCCTCACCCCGGGACAGGTCGTGGCGCCCCTCACCCCGGGACAGGTCGTGGCACCCTCACCCCGGGACAGGTGGTCGGTGCCCTCACCCCGGGACAGGTCGTGGCGCCCCTCACCCCGGGACAGGTCGTCGCCGTCCCCCACCCCGGGACAGGTCGTGGCGACCCTCACCCCGGGACAGGTCGTGGCACCCTCACCCCGGGACAGGTCGTCGCCGTCCCCCACCCCGGGACAGGTCGTGGCGACCCTCACCCCGGGACAGGTCGTGGCGCCCTCACCCCGGGACAGGTCGTGGCACCCTCACCCCGGGACAGGTGGTCGGTGCCTTCACCCCGGGACAGGTCGTGGCGCCCTCACCCCGGGACAGGTCGTCGCCGTCCCCCACCCCGGGACAGGTCGTGGCACCCTCACCCCGGGACAGGTCGTCGCCGTCCCCCACCCCGGGACAGGTCGTGGCGACCCTCACCCCGGGACAGGTCGTGGCGCCCTCACCCCGGGACAGGTCGTGGCGCCCTCACCCCGGGACAGGTCGTGGCGCCCTCACCCCGGGACAGGTCGTGGCGACCCTCACCCCGGGACAGGTCGTGGCACCCTCACCCCGGGACAGGTGGTCGGTGCCTTCACCCCGGGACAGGTCGTGGCGCCCCTCACCCCGGGACAGGTCGTCGCCGTCCCCCACCCCGGGACAGGTCGTGGCGACCCTCACCCCGGGACAGGTCGTGGCACCCTCACCCCGGGACAGGTCGTGGCACCCTCACCCCGGGACAGGTCGTGGCACCCTCACCCCGGGACAGGTGGTCGGTGCCCTCACCCCGGGACAGGTCGTGGCGCCTTCACCCCGGGACAGGTCGTCGCCGTCCCCCACCCCGGGACAGGTCGTGGCGACCCTCACCCCGGGACAGGTCGTGGCGCCCTCACCCCGGGACAGGTCGTGGCGCCTTCACCCCGGGACAGGTCGTGGCGACCCTCACCCCGGGACAGGTCGTGGCGCCCTCACCCCGGGACAGGTCGTGGCGCCTTCACCCCGGGACAGGTCGTGGCGACCCTCACCCCGGGACAGGTCGTCGCCGTCCCCCACCCCGGGACAGGTCGTGGCGACCCTCACCCCGGGACAGGTCGTCGCCGTCCCCCACCCCGGGACAGGTCGTGGCGACCCTCACCCCGGGACAGGTCGTGGCACCCTCACCCCGGGACAGGTGGTCGGTGCCCTCACCCCGGGACAGGTCGTGGCGCCTTCACCCCGGGACAGGTCGTGGCGACGGCACCACCACACGCTGTACCGGGGCGGGAAGGCAGGGGCTGCTCCGCCTGGGGCGCTGGGCCTCGCCACCCCGCAACCTGCCTGGACTCCAGAGTCACCCCCAGTCACACCCCTCCCTGCTCATACAGTCTCACGGTGTTAGGACAGTTTGTTTCTATTAAATGATTTTAAAGACGTAAAGATAAAGGAACCAAGCGCCGTGGTGAACCCCGAGTCTCCTGGACATCTCCCAAGTGGAATCAGCAGCGAGGCCTCCGGGAGAGACTTCTTGCTCCCAACCATCCCATAGAAGTCACTTCCCCAGGGCTTTCCATCAGGTGGCTGGTGACCTCAGGGTCACTCAACCGGAGAGCTGCGCTGACTTCTTGAGATGTACTTGCGGCTCATTTCCATTGCACCGTGGGTTGAAGAAAATAACTGCTTTGCTGAAACATTCCCTGCAACAGGAGGAGGCGCTGGGCTTTTTCCTGGAGTTGTCTGTGAAGGCAGCTTACTGGTTCTTCAGAGCCAATATGATGCCTCTGACAAGGTACTTCAAAAGGATTCCAGGTATTGTTGGGATCGATGCCAAAATCTGCAAAAAACAGGATTTTTGTTTTTCACTTGACTCTTTAGAGTTTCAGCTGATGGGACAAGTTCTAAAATACCTAATACAAACTTGCTATAATGTGATAAAAAATAAAAGAGAATGAAAAATTCTGATTTGTGTACGTGTGTATTTGTATATAAACTCTAATTATTTTAACATTTAATGTTTTATAGTGTATTAGCTACTCTACAAAACATACACAATACAGGAACTCTCGATAGGAAAACAACATGAAATGACTTATTTTACTTTAGGGATTAAAAAAAATTAGTTTTCTTTTCATCTACTTTGATTCGTCTAAATCATCTAAATTTGGCTTTGTACCCAAGAGCACAGAAAGATACCAGACTCTGAAGCCAGCCTCTCATGAAATTGCTAGGCTAGCTCAGTCTCCAAATCAAACACGCTCAGTAGCCCCCCTTGAAATGGAAACCAAAAGTGAGAATTTCTCCCAACTCCCTTCTCCTTCCTCCTCCTTCTCCTTTGTATTAAATATCATTTGAAACAATCAGGAACTTTTCTCTGGCAATGAGTCACTGGCAGGAAAGCAGAAAGCACCACTTCAGAACTAGGGAAGAAAAACATCTCTGTGACCTCGCTTTCATTTTCATCTGAAGAAGTGAGCCATTGAAAGTGTTAACTGTCCTCAGGGTCTGCCTGCCCAGGGAGCTCCTCAGTGCTGTCCATGTGGCCCCAGGGGCCATTCCATTCCTGCAGCTGCAGGATTGCCAGGGGCCAGGAAGTGAAGCTCTCTCAAGGCCTTTCATTTGCTGTGAACACAGGAGTGGCTTAAATTGTTCTCAGTGCAGCACCTTCACTCTAACGTTGAATGGACAAGGAAAGAAGATTCAGGACTAGGGGAAAGTAGGCAACACAAACATTTCTCAAAGGGAAGGCTGTTTTCAACAGGCAGTCGGTGACCCTTGCCTTGATGAGGAGTGAGGGCACAGTATGCTGCTTGTGAAGGGGAAACACTGTACCTTTATGCAGAGTTTGGGAGGTTATTAGGTCTGAGATTTATGGAAACAGAAGGATTTAAAAATAAGAATAAGAAGAAACTACCTCTTGCCTGGCCACAGGTGCAGGAGCAGCGGGACCTCTCCTCCCCACGGGGCTGGGAGACTTGCCTCCTGCAATCAGTGTTAAGTAATGTCCCATTCTGCAGGACCTCAGGGGACCATCTGTGTATTGGGATCAAGATACAGTAAGGAGGTTAGAGAATTACTTGGAAAAAGCAGGCTTGCCACCCAGAAACAGAGTTGGGATATGGGGGATTTGAAAGGTCCTAGGCCTCTAGGGGACAAGCCTCAAAGTTTTATGTTCGGGACTGCTGCAATCTCTGGAATCTACTCTTCTGGGTCTCTGGGTCTCCCCTGTGTCTCTCTCGGCTGAGCTCGACACAAAGAAAGACAGCTTGGTGTAGAGGAACCAGATAATGGCTCTACCCAAAACTGCTCGGGCCAGTTATTAAATCTCTCAGAGCAGGGTTTGGAGCCAGACAGTTCGGGTTTTAACACTAGCACCAGCTGTGTGATCTCCATAAGGTATCCAGCCTTTCCGTGACTTAGTTTCTTGCCTATAAAATGGACATATCGAAAATGCCCAGCTTATTTGGTTGCTATGAGGATTAAATGAGAAAATGCATGTGTTTTGGTTAGAATTCTGGCTTGCAAACAACATAGATGACCTCTGGCTAACTTAAGCAGGGAATGAGTTTATGAGAAGGCTACCTCAGAGAAGCCTGGAGATTTAGGTTTAGAAAATGTGCAAGAACCAAGGAAGGCTGGACCTTGGTGACCCTGGACACTGGTTGGGAGTCAGGTGCTGCCTCAGGACTGGGTTCCATTGCCATGGGGAGACTGGCTAACCATGGCTGAGAGAGAATCATTTTCTCTGGATTCAGTGGCCCATCTGAAGGGTAAGATGCAAGGCATCAGGGTGTGTGTTGAGGGAAAGTGGGACTCATTCCCCTAAATAGGATGAAAGTTTAGATGTTGAGTTACTAAACAATGAAAAATATCCATTAATGCTCAAAGTGTGTAGAATGTCAACTTACAAGGGGCGAGCACTCAATAGAAGCTGCTGGGTACAATGATTTATTTCTATATTCTATGAAATGGTTATGATAACACCTTCCTGAAAAGGCATAAATATATCAAAGACCAAGACTAATACTTAACCAAGTCATAGTAATAATAAACACACTTCACACATTCAAGCCGGTATTATCATAAGAATAGTATAGATGAGTGAAATTCATGGATAAATTACAATATTTTAGTCTGATTAGCAGCTTCAATGTCCTTTTCCATAAATCACTATAAAAGAGCAAATCGGTCAAGTTGTCTTTCCTTGGTTTACTTTTCTACTTCACTATTGACACTTCCTTATAACCATTCCCACTTCATAGGAAAGAAAACATTTGCTGAAAGCTAAGTTTTCTCCTAAAATCAAATTCTAATGAAAAATGTACACATGACACAGAAAGCAGCATTTATTCATTTTCATATTAGTTTCTAAGTCTTGAGACAATGCTTATTTTTAGCTCAGAAGAATATATACTGTCTTAGAAAACAAATGTGAATGATGTCACTTTAAAGAATTTTTCACAAGGTTGGAATTGTATGTGTTAGCAATTTTCTTAAATTTTTGATGACAGGAAATAAACAATGAAAAGTTTTCAGTGTGTTATGTATTTCTTCAACTCCTTATTAAAAATGTAGCCTGCTGTAGCCAGGGATCAAGATCCATGGGGGAGGAAATAGGTCTGCTGTAGGCATCTTCTAGAAACAAACATCTCTTAGATGTGGGCTTCTAATTCTCCTGCAATTATTTAATACATTGTGTCCATTTGTTTAATCTCTTTTGTCCTCTTTAAGGTCAGCACGGGTAGGAGTGTTTGCAACATATTCCCTGGGGGGCCCAGCTGTGCATTAGTACTTAGACTTTTGAGCCCGATGACCGGGCTAACGCATCAGACTTGATGTGCTCTTTCCTTGTTATGTGACCTGTGCGAGTGACTTCAATGCTCTGTCTCAGTTTCTTTATCTGTAATGTTGGAGGCGATACTGTCGTCTACCTCATAAGGTACCTTCAAGGTTAAAGGAGGTAACAATGCCTACAAATTGCATAGGACAGTGTAAGACCAACAATAAATACCAGCAATGAGCTAGTTGTTGACTGTCTGAGTTGTAGGTCATCTGATTTGCAGTGAATGGATCTGCCCACTCCAAGGATGGAAAACTTTAAAGCTGTTTGACACCAACTGAAATATCAAGACCATTTGCAAATGGTCTGTTAGAGACACAAACGAAAAGGCTCAGGATTCAGGATGCATTCTGGAAACAAAACAACGGAAAACTTGAGAAAGCCCTTGTGAAATAGAGGGTCTGGATACTGGTTTTGATGAGTTAGAAAAGCTGACTTTGACAGCATTTTCCACTCGGGGCAGGAGCTTGTTTATAGTGCTCACCTGAAAGCAAGCCAGTGATTCTAGTGGTTTTGAATGACCCTGCACACTTTAGCTCACTTAGGAAGGGGGTTTCTGCACATTGGCAGTGACATGAAGATTCAGAGGATGAGGTTATTAAACAGAGAAAGCTGATGTTCTTCTTATTCCCTGGCAGCTGCTCACTCAGTGAGATGGCTATTGGGGAGTGGGCATTGCTTTTCCAAAATGGACTTAGGTTAAGATAAATGTACAATGAGGGAATGGACACTTTGAATCATGAGCATCCCCCTCCCCGCCCCGCCCGTTTAAACAGTGCTGTAACCATTTTAAGACCCTAATTAAGGTTTTATAAGTAAATTGGACTCTGAAGCTACAGGATAAAACATGACTTTCTGCTGGTAAACCTAGGTCCCTGTGTTCATATCTGGATTTCCCAGCTGCAGGGTCCTCTCCAGGATTCCTTTTGAATATGCATTTCATTTTTCATTGAAATTAAAGCTGCTGACAGATTTAGACAGATGGACAGGGGCCTCAGTTATACAGCTTTACTAGCAACCAAAATAAAATTGTGAAGTACAGCAGGTGGAAGTTGGTTGATTAGGTTGGATATTTGCTATTCTGTGAATCCAGTGAGCCGCCTGCCCACTTCTGCTCACATGCACATGGGGTCCACATCCATTCATTTTGTGGATGCTTCATGGGTTTGGTCTGTCTCAGGGTCTCCTATCTTGCTACTTGCTCCTATAACTCTGGATATCATTGGGTAGGTTAAATGAAATCCTTCTGCAGCTGGCATAGTTCCAACCCCTTTCACTATTTTCTTTGCACTGAATTCAAGAAGAAGTGGGCTTTGGGTCTCTGTATGCCTGAGCTAGAAGGACAAAAAGTTCACTGACCTATGTTTGTAAGTAGTCTAATGGTAAGAATATGCTATAGGAAAGCCTTTGGGGGAGGGGGAAAAGATGGCAATAAGTTGGCACTATTAAAGATGGTACCTTCATGGAATAAACATCCAGGAGGAAACCACAATATTAACCACAAGGGGGCTGGACCACAGACCACAAGCCAAGAATAGACAGGCGACCACTTCCTGAATACAGTGGCTTTGCTTGCCAGGGTCATGGAGGAGGCAGCTGTGAACAAAAGTGCAGGATTCACCTGGGCTTTTGCTTGTGCAGGACGCTGAGGATCGGCAGCCTGCTAACACCTGGGTTTCAGATTTCTCCTGGAAGCAGCTGTTCACACAGAGCAGGAAAGAAGACAAGAGGGCCCCCTATCTCACCCATGCTATACATCTTCCAACCCAGAAAGGAGGCAGCCAGAAGAGATAGAAGTAAACCTCAAAATATTTTTTCTTTGTTACGAAAATATGTCTTACGTATGTTCCATTTGAATTGTAAATTAGTGTATAGAAGAATATATGATACAACTCCCTATTTACAAGAGCATTATTGGTGTGCTTTGCACACTCTTGAGAAGAGTCACATACTTAAGGAATAATGAAAGCATTCCTTATCTATTATTGCTGAAGCACTAATTTAGTATCTCCGTGCAATTAGATTTGGCTTGAAATGGGAATTCATTTCTCAGCAGGATTGCTCACTGAATCACTTTATTGTCTCTTTGCTCCCTTAGTGGGGCCCTTTTACACCAGCATAGGAGAAAATGCTGTGCTGGCTTAATCCAGCCCCAAGGACAAGGAAGTGACTGGTGGTTTCCTTGGGCCTTGCTTACCAGGTGTATTTCCTTTCCTACTGTTTGGCAGCAAAGAAGAGTCAAGAATAAAAGCTCAAGGGTTAGTTTCAAATAAAGAGAACCCTAAAATATGTCGGCTCTGGAAATGCATACTCAATAGTGAACACTTTCTTCTACACTGAAATACTGATCCCCAGATTAGACTTCCAACTCCATGGGACGTTTTTCCCTTTGTTGTAGGAGTTTGAGCATCAGGAATTTTTTTTTTTTTAAATGAGACAGGGAGCATTGTTAAGAATATAACTGTGGTTCACAAACACCTGCTCACCCTCCCACATCATGCATGCATGTACAAGTAAATTTTTCAGCAAGTACAGGTTTATTTCCCAATGGCTTCAACAGGTAAAAACTGGCAGAATTTTCTGGCATAACATGCACTCTAATTGTCCTTCTAGCTGATACCTGTTCTGAGCTGCTCCAAGTGGATTTACTATAAAGCCCTGCTATGATCATCCAACTATGAAGCGTTCCAGTGGGCTTGCTTTTAAAGCTCGGTGGTTGCATAGACCATATAGAAGGAATCAGAGAATTACAAAGTCAGAGGAAGCACTGCGTGGCTGCCGTTGGCTTCCCAACCACCCAGGGCAGAACAGGTGTATGTAAAGGTGATTCTTAGTCCCAGGAGACAGCACCTCAGGGAACTGCGAGTCAAGGCATGCAAAGAGGTTTTCAGGAGTGAGGTGTAAAATTCCAAAGGTTTGGGTTCAGTTCAGATAAGCATCCACATGTTTGGATCTTTGGTAGAAACCTGTCTGAAATGTCTCAAACAGCCTGTTAAGTTGGGCTGGAAATCTTGCAGGAACTCCATTTCTCCTGAGGTTTTTGGTACTTCCTGTAAGAATCAGCCCAGAATAGCCTTTCCATGTCTGAGCCAAAGATGGAAAAGTAATGAAACAGCCTTCTCACTTTCTATTGTTTTGTGTTAAAAGCTTGTGCGTATTTGATGGTTGTGAGTGCTTTACACAGAGATGAAGTCATAGGAAAGATCAGACATTTAGGCTCCTGTTTGGTTTGGGAAGTCTGCAGAAGCAGTGCTGGTGGGGGGGGGGGGGCTCTCCCTTCATGCAAACGGGTACAACCCTGTCCTTGAAGGTGGTTGTTTTTGTTCAGAGAAAGGGAAACAGAGGCAGGGCTGTACGGTGGACCCACATAGTGCTGGTCACTCCGGCTTCCAGAAGTTTATGGAATGACCACACTGATCAGCAAATCTGATTTCCTGAAGATTCAGCCCCATCAGGCAGCACCAGGACGGGAGGCACTTCACCTGTCAGCTCTCCTGCCAAGCTGGCCAGCAGGATGCCGGGCTCTATCCCAACTCCTCCTTGCTCCTGGGTATTTATGTGAGAGATGACTTTAGGCCTTTTCCTACAGCAGAGGCAAATAACTAAACAACTACTTACGCCAGCTGCAAAATTGGATGGTTTTCTCCACTGGGAAGAGAGACACCATTATGTCTGGCATACTTGTAGGCTAAGACCATCTCCATGGAGCAGCCTCTCTTGAGGGGTAGCAAGACTGCACTTCCTGTGTTTTCTCAGTGTCCCCTTCTATTGCTCCTTTTATTTTTTTTTATTTTTTTTATTTTTATTTTTATTTTTTTTATTGCTCCTTTTAATACAGCATCAAGCAACTTGGAAAAGATTTTCCTTAGAGGCCAGGTTTGATCACAAGACCCACCTCTGGGCTTTCCTCTCTGGTCTAGCTCTTCCAAAGGACAGGGAAGGGTGTGGAGTACAGGCCACTGGAGGTCCTTCTCATGGGGGCCTGGTGATTCAGCTCAGGCAGCTCAGGAGGCGGGTCCTAGACTTGGCAAGCACCCTGCTAGGTACTAGGAAGCACTACCTTGCTGTGTGGGGCGGGGTTGCTCAGCCCACGTCTCTGCTGGCACATGGGAAACCTGCTGTTGGTGAGAGCAGAGCTGTCTGGGGAGCCCTGGGGGGTGGAGTCCCACGGAGTTTGCCAGGATGAGCAGGCGGGGTTGAGGCCTCCATTTCGAAACAAGAGGCTCCTCATGGGGGACCCTTGCTTGCTTGCAGTCCTGGGTCCCCTGGTTACACAGAGGTCAAACAGAGGCATCGCCTAATCGTGGGGAAGTTTAGTGATGTCTGAAGCCGAATGATACGGAACATTTGGAAATATTTGAAGAAAAGATCAAAGCCTGTGAATTTAATTACCCAGCCCCACCTAATTAGCTCCTGTCTGGCTGTTCAATTTTCTGCGCTGACAATTATTGATGGGCTGCTGTCCTCCATGCTCCCTCCCCCTGGCTGGGCTCTCCCCCTGGTGGGGGGGGGGGCGCGCAGATTTTCAGAGATTTGCAAGGGACAATTAATGATAGTTTGTAGTGGGGGCAGTTGAGGGCAGAACTGCCTTAGTGGAAGGACAGAGGCCTTGTTAGTGTCTGTAACATGTTATGGGCTTGTGTGATCTTGTGAGCAAAAGTCTTGATTTTTCAGAATTCTGAGGCTCCAGAGGAACCCACCAAGTACTGTCTGATGGACAAACCTCAGAGGTATGAGTGGTAAAACATTTCCAGCAAAGAATGCTCTTCTGCAAGAATTGGCTGAGGTCTGGAGTGGATGTGTGGAGTTACAGCCTCCTAGGGCAGAGTTCTAGGTGTTGGTGACCAGGGTGGGCTGCCATCTAGGCTCTGCTCATTGGGGGGCATGTGGAAGGACTGTCCCCACTCTCCATGACGAGAGTCAGGGACTTACCCTGGTTTTCCTGACTTGCCTGCACTGTGGAGGTGCTGACCCCTATCTCAGAGCAGAGACCATGTTCCTGGGAGGTTGGCAAGCCCTGATGGCAAGTGGGCCTCTGCAGCCCTGATGGAATAGACACCAAGTGCTTTATAACTGACCCAAATAAAATGTATCTTTTATCCAACCACTGTGAGAAATACATACGCAGAACCTATAACATTATTTTGCTTAATTTTGTCCTCAACCTTTGCAGAGCATTTTGATGAGAAAAAACCAAACCAAACCAAAACCAAAACAAAAAAAACTATCACAAAATGATACTTTTATGTCTTTTGGTTAATGCTTATTTTTTATAGGCATTTTTTTAAAAGATTTTATTTATTTATTCATGATAGTCACACAGAGAGAGAGAGAGAGAGAGAGAGAGGCAGAGACACAGGCAGAGGGAGAAGCAGGCTCCATGCAGGGAGCCCGACATGGGACTCGATCCCGGGTCTCCAGGATCACACCCCGGGCCAAAGCCAGGCGCCAAACCGCTGCACCACCCAGGGATCCCAGTTAATGCTTCTTTGTAAGAATAAAAGTTGTTTTGTTTTTTGTTAGTGCTGACACAGGCATTCAGTAGAATGTTTATTTACAAGTGTTCATACTTTTCAGACTTGCCCTCATACCTGCTTTCTCCATGGGCATTGGCTCTTTCATGGGGGGTTGAATGTAGCTGATATGCACAAGGTGAATCCCAACTCCCCAGAACTCTGGCTCTACAGTTGACCTTATGTGCTGGATTCATTTTTCTGTGTGTCTCAAATACTTTCCCCAGGAAATATATTTTAGGTGACCCGTTCCCCACCCCCACTCCTGAGCTTTTCTTGGAAATGCCTATTATGGGCTTCATTTCTATGTTGGTTCTTTGGTTTTCTTTTCCTTCACAATATCTCAAGGCTCCCCTTTTGTGTCCCACCTCCAATTTTCTGGGCATCTTAAGGTTTTGATCTTTATATTCAAGACATCACCATCTGTTTTGTATTCCTGAACTTTCAACTAGCACAGACTTTGCTGGGTTCTGGGACCCCAACAGGAAACAGGGTCTTTTCCAGGCTCAAGGAGCTCTTGAGGAGATGGAGAAGGAGTCCACTCTGGGCACATGCAGCCAAGGAGTGCTGCATCTACCCAGGAGCCTCCGCAGCACATTGACTAAACAGCTGGACAGAACCCCCAATCCTTCCTCTGGGAAGGAAACATTTTCAAATACTGTATTATTTTTCTAAGCAGCATTTTGGAAGTTCTGTATTTTCTAGGGAATTTTGTTAGTCTCCTTTCTCTTCTAAGAGGTTTGGGGGAGCTAGGGAACCCATCAATGGGCCTGCAGTACACTGGGGCATTCTTGCAGAAGATGTGAGAGGAGGCCTAACACACTTGCCTTGTAACCCCTCCTGGAGCCCAGCCATGTCCATGTCCTGTTTTGGGGAGCAGTGCAGTGTGTATGCTGTTCTGAGTCCTTCTCCACCTGACCATCTGAGTCTCTACATAAAGAAACGGACCCAACCCTTGGCTTACCACATTGCTCTTGGTCCACAAGGATGGGAGGGCAGCCCCCAAGATCTGTGGAATGTACCCGTTCTTCTCATACTTTCTAAAGCTTTTGTTTGTTTATCCTTCACACATGGTCTGCTGCTGAGACAACCCGAGTGAGGTTCTCACTTCTTTCTTTTGGTATGTAAAAAGCACAGACATGTCATGTTTATTATTGTTGAGTTTTTCTCAGCTAAGCTGAAGACATACATCAAGATGGTTTTTTCTCAAGGGACTGAGTTCAAATATTTCACAACATATAAATAATGGTCTTTAACATGAGCCACTTATTCTGTCTTTCTTGTTTATGAAGAATTTTCCTTATTTAATTTTAATAAAATGACAAATGCACAGTTTGTGGGCTCAGTATCTAATTGTAGATTTTTGACCTAATCTCATGCATTGTTGGCACTGGGAAAATTTCCTTCAAAATGGTGGTGAAATCTTTGCTGAGTCCTATTGTAGGCCTACCACATGCTGCAAAGGGTGCTGGGCAGCGTCCTGGTCAAGACAAAAAGCAACAATGTCCACTTTGGGTTCAATCACAACACATTCTTTCAGTTTGGTCTGAAATGAACTTGTGTAACAACCATTTGTGTTGCTTGATTTAGAAAGTCAAAGGAATCTTAATAAATCATAAAGCCATAAACTAATTTCTCCTGGAGAAGCTTAATCCTATATCTTTTTAAAACTCACTGGCCATTCAGTCTCTAACTTGGAGCTTCTATTAGTTTTTCAAACATAATACATCATACTTTCTGGAAAAAGGCTGTGTGCAATGGCCACTCTGACCTCCCAGATTTTGGCATCTCAAAATGCCTAGAGGCATGCCTGAACCAAAACTTGTACAGCAGAATCTTTCCTTGTTACAGCCAGCCTCCTTCCCCTAAAGTTTACATGTTCTCTCTGAAAACATGTGGTATTTACGTGAATCAGTAATTTTGCAAAAGTCCTGATTTAATTTAATAATGTTGATTTTGGTTTCCCTGACCATACAAATGAACATTTTCTGAGCTCTAAAATGAAATTGGAAGCTATTTCCTCTTCACCTTATTTCCATAACTTTGCAGACTCCGATTTGGCACAAAGGAAAGTTGCCAAAATGCAAAACATTTGGAACACAAGAAAAAGCAGGAGGCATTATTAAGCATTTAGCATCTAAAGGTTCCAGATTTTAATCCAACATATTGTTTACAAATGTTTTGGAGCCAGGCAGACTTGGACTTGCATCCCACTTTTGCCACCATTAGTCATGTCCTTCAGCAAATGCTTTTCTTATCCAGGTATCCTCTTTGGAAACATGAAGCAAATAGGCACCTACCTCCTAAGGATTATGTCTACAGCACCAATGCCTGGCACATAGTAGGTACTCAATGTGGGCAAATTTGACTAGTTGCAGCATTTTTTATCCTGTTCCTTTCTTCCATCCATATGATCTATCATATTTAAGAAATTGGATCCCTTAAATATCAATCTCCATGTGTTCTTAGTCAGTGGACTTTTTCTCCTAAGAAAGGAGGGGAGAATGGGGGCATGTTGGAGATTGAAGGTATGGGATAATAATGGAAGGAACAGAAAGTTGGGTCAGGGTCAATTTACTGACATGAGCTTATTATGCAGACATTGTGCATTGGTGAGCTAGAAAGGGCTCTACCCGTTTGGTTGCTTGACCAAACAATGGACCACAGGATGGACCCCTGTGAGTGAATTGGAAATACCAGACATACCTTGGCTTATTGTAGAGTAATTCAAGGACTTAGAGAAATTGAGATGTCAGAGTGGACATGTCATTTGTCACCCACACTGGGAGGGTCCAGAGGAATACCTTTCATGACCATGAGAAATAATTTTTGAGGGGAGCCTGGCACTGTTGAAGAGTTCTGTGTTTGCTCTGCCTTTTAGGCCAGACCTCAGTGTGAACTGCAGCCACTCAACTGTAAAACCTAAACCTAAAAGCAATGGGGGTAATTGGATCCTGGAGCTGCTGGGGCTAAGAGGTAGCCCTCAGCCATCAAACACAAGGACAGGGTGGTGATCATCATAGATGCTAGAGTCAAAGCAGCTATCAGAATGGTCTGATTGTGCAGACCTAAGAGGTTGGCTCATTAATTATGGTATTCCTACAGGTGAAATAGATGGAAGACCTGTTAAATTCTTACTTAGTCTGTATAAGCAGAAAAATTCAAGGTCAAGTGAACAAATGTTTAACCTGAATCTTAAAATCAGAGAGTCACAGCTCTCTAACTGAATCTCAGATTTGAGCCAGGTCACAGACCCAGAACCCCTTGGATGAAAAGGAGCTAGGGTCCCTCTAGGAAGGAACCCTGCCTGTTCAGTGGTACACTGCCACTGATAAGTTAGAGAGGGCTCTCACGTTTTGCTTGTTTGGTTAATTTTATACCATTAACCTTTCTCTTAGTCTTCCCAAGGTACATGAAGCCTTTAGATTTGAGCTGCAGATTGGGCTCCTAGATCTGGAGCCTGCTGGTCCATCCTGTGGATTTTGGACCGGCTGCCTCCATCATCAGGTGAGACAGCTCCTTATGGTAAATGTCCCTCTCAGCACATATCTTACTGGTTCTGCTGTCTGGATAATCCTGACTAGTATCAATATAGCAGAGTTATACACAAAGCCAGGGCCCACCACCCCAGATGGAGAGTGTACCATCTGTCTCCCATGTGCTGCCACGGCTCCTCCCAGGTTCTCTCTGCTTGACGATGACCACCTTCCTCAGCCCCTGCTATGCTGTGGGCCTTAGTATCCTCCTCTTCTCTCTTCTTCATTATTTTCATAGCATGTATGGTGATACTATGTATTTTATTGGTTATTTTGTTTTTAATCTGGTTCTTAATCACAAACCATAAGCTCAAGAAGGGTAGATTTTTTTCTTTTATTCACTGTTGCATCCCCAGTCTCTAGATAGTGTTGGGTACTTAATAGGTATTCACCTTTAAATGAATAGATCCTCTTTTGTGATGATTATTTCTCTCAGAGACCAGATTTCTCTCTTTTTCTTTCTTTCTTTCTTTCTTTCTTTCTTTCTTTCTTTCTTTCTTTCTTTCTTTCTTCTTTCTTTCTTTCTTTTTCTTTCTTTCTTTCTTTCTTTCTTTCTTTCTTTCTTTCTTTCTTTCTCTTTCTTTCTTTCTTTCTTTCTTTCTTTCTTCTTTCTTTCTTTCTTTCTCTCTTTTCTTTCTTTTGCCTTCCTTCCTTCCTTCTTTCTAAAATATATCAAGCTTTTTCCTAGACATCAGCTTCTTATATAGTACAACTTTTTTTTTTCTTTTTCCTTTCTTTGGCCTCAAATAGACCTTTGTTCAGAACTTTCAGGAAACCAAAATATATACATGGGCAGAGAAGGTGACTAAAGCCTGTTTGAGTGGCCAGCATCAAAAAGACAAGAGTCATTTGGCTCAGGGCATGATCCCGGAGTTCTGGGATCGAGTCCCGCATCCAGCTTCCTGCATGGAGCCTGCTTCTCCTTCTGCCTGTATCTCTGCCTCTCTCTCTGGCTCTCGTGAATAAATAAATAAAATCTAAAAAAAAAAAAAAAAAAAAGACAAGAGACAACAAATGCTGGCATGAATGTGGAGGAGGGAGGGGAAATTGGAGAAAAATGGTCAAAAAGTACAAACTTCCAGTTATAAGATAAATAAATACTAGATAAAAAATGGACAATATGATGACAATAGCTAATACTGCTGTATGGTATAAAGTTCTTAAGGGAGTCAATCCTAAGGGTTCTCATCACAAGAAACAAGTATTTTTTTCTTTGTTTTGTACCTATATGAGATGATAGATGTTAACCAAATTTATCAAAGTAATCTTTCCGTGGTATATGCAAGTCAAATTATTGTGCTGTATACTTTCAACTTCTATAAATGTATACTGTGCTGTATGCCAGATGTATCTCAATAAAACTGGGGGGAAAAGGAGGTGAGTATGACACTGTTTTATAATTCTTTTTCTTTTTCACTTATATGAAATATCTAGGGGTATTTCCTGGTGATTCATAACCTCTTAACACTTGTGAAAAATCATCCCCAATACATAAAAAATCAGTGTGTCTCTATATACTAAAAATAAACAATCTGAAAAGGAAATTGAGAAGGCAATTCCATGCATAAACAGCATTGCAAAGAATACAGTTACTTAGGAGAAACTTAATTAAGGTGAGTGACTTGTATGCTAAAAACCACAAAATATTGCTGAAAGAAATTAAAAGAGTCAAAAGTAAATGGAAAGGCATCCCATGTTCATGAGTTAGAAGAAAATAGTATTAAATTAACAATTTATTGTTAGTAAATTGAATAAAATATGTCAGTTTAACCTATAGCGTACAATGTAACCCTTATCAAAATCCCAATGAGTTTGAAGAATGGATGAACAGAATGCGACATATATGTACAGTGGAATATTATTGAACCTTAAAAAGAAATTAAATCCTCAGATTTGCTACAGCATGGATGAAACTTGAAGATATTATTTTGAGTGAAATAAGCTATACACAAAAGTACAACTGCTGTATAATTTTACTTATATGAAATAATCTAGAATAGGCAAACTCATAAACACAGAGAGTAGAATAGTGGTGACTGGGGTGGAGAAAGTGGGGAATGGAGACAAAGTTTCAGTTTGGGATGATGAAAAATTTTGGAGATGAATAGTGGTAACAGTTGTACAATAATGTGAATGTACTTAATGCCACTGAAAAAGGGTAAAAATGATACATTTTATGTTATATATATTTTACCACAATTAAGAAAAAAATCATCTTGTTACTGCACAGGCACCACAAGTTCCATGTGTAATGTTGCATCCCTTAAAGTAATGTCCTGCCCACCACCACTGGGGAAGTTGGTCCAAATGTAACTGATGACACATGTGCGTGGTGGGAGGCCACAGTGGCTTCTGGGAGCCATCGGTTCATTCTAAATAAAGCAGATTCACTAAAGGAAAAAAAATGAGCTGCAATTGCAGAAAATGTTCCTGAACACACGATTATTGTATTAAGTTCCCTTGAACCATGAGCTCTTGTTACATGAGTCCTTTGCCCATGTCTGGAACTCTATCTTGTGGTCAAAAAAGGGAAAATTTTGTTAAAACTCTGAGGATATATATTGCATATAGAGAGAAAGAGGCCAATTTTTAAAAAGTGTTTCAAATCACTTGAAAAATAGCTATCCCTGACACCCTCAGAGACACTGAGAGAAATCACTGAAGGCTCTGACTCACAACCCCCTCTTTCGTGTGGGCTCTAAACCACATGGCTTTAAGGTTGCAAAGTGGGTGTGGCTTATAAATACCCAAATTACAGCAGCAAGTCTGCATGAATGATTTTTTCCCCTTTGTAATAATAATGTCAGGACTGTTATTACACTTGGCTCCATGGGGGAATTGGAAGTGTTTCTCTGAAGGGAAGTGCTTCCAGCTCCACAGCTCCTTCAAGAGCTCCATTCCCATGTACTTGCTGGAAACTTTCAGGAAACCACATTCCTTTTCACGTCCCCATTTAGCAATGTGATCTCTCCCAGCCAGAATGCTTCCCAGACCACCTCATCAACCAGGCCTGGGAATGGAATGCGACCATGAGGGGCTGCGCATTGGGGTTTAGGTCTTGTTTCCATGTTATGTTTGTGAGTAAGAGAGGAAAGGAATGATTTTTTTCCTCCTGAGAATATTTTGTCAACCCTCAGCATATTTCAAAGGATTCAAAGTCTCCAATGAATCAAAGGATTCAAAGTCTCTAATCTGGGGATGAGGGCCAGTGGAACCCAAGATGACAATGAGATCAAATTCTGTCTCAAAGTGGCCAGAATTGGCCTGGATTTTAGGTCAAGAGGCATTTGACAAGTGTCAGGAAAGTACATAAGAATCTTACTGTAATTTTCTGTAACTTCTTTTGGAAATGATCAGACCAAAAAAATTAACTCTAAGAAGAATGAGATGGTGAGCCTTTGTTTTAAGATTCAAGGAAAAAAAAAAAAGAGGGGGGAAGGAAGGAGAAAAAGAATAATCAATTTTTGAAAAACAAGGTAGGGATTGTGAATGCTATGTGGTTTAATCAAGGAAAGCAAATCTCAACACAAAGCAAGAATATCCAACAAATTATTACATATCATCCTGTGTCACCAGTAGATGATGCTGCAGAAAAACTTGGTCATAATAAAATTCCTTACCACATGGGGGATAGTCTCAGTGGTTGGTCCTTAGATATTGTGTGTGTGTGTGTGTGTGTGTGAGAGAGAGAGAGAGAGATTTAATATTTAATTGGGTAAGTGTATGCAGGGATTTTTGGTAGAATGGGAGATGAGATGGTGGGAGTAATAATATTCAAAGGGGTAACAATATTTGATGGTCAGATATGGCACAGGCTTTATTTTTTCAGGCATGTATTTGATCCAGATACTTAGTATACAGTACACAATTAAATTTTGTTTTTTTTTCTGACTAAAATCTGTAAACTGAGACCATGTTAGTTGTCAAAGATGTCTAGATAGCCCCAGAAAATATGGAAAAGGCTCTGTTAGTACCTAAAGTACGCTCTATGGTAGGTATTTTGACTTGACAATCTTCTTCTTAGCAGAGAAATAACTGGAGGCAAACAAAGAGATCTGTTTGTAGAGTAACAGAATCCAGTCCTTACTAGAAAAGTGATAGCAGAGAAGCAACTGCTTGTGCTTCTTGCCTCAACACATTCTTTAATCATAAGCTTCTGTTCAGTTCCACATACATTTTTATACATTTTTGAGAGTTCAGTCTTATTTAGATCCATTCACATGTTTATCAGTGTCTTGGATCACTAATGCCTCTTTCATCTTTCCTCTGGCTTCATCCCTCACTTTTTCTTTCTTTCTTTCTTTCTTTCTTTCTTTCTTTCTTTCTTTCTTTCTTTCTTTTTTATTTATTTGAGAGAGATCCAGAGAGAGAGAGAGAGCACACAAGCAGGGGGAGGAGCAGAGACAGAGGGAGAAACAGATTCCCTGGTGAGCAGGGAGCACAATGTGGGACTTGATCTCAGGACCTTGGGATCATGACCTGAGCAGAAGGCAGGTACTCAACTGACTGAGCCACTCAGGTAACCCCCCCCACCCCATCTTCTTATTATGCATCCTTAGTAGTTATTTTAGTGAAGGTCTGTGACTGATAAATTCTTCTTCCTCTGAAAAAGCTATTTTGCTCTCACCTTAATAGTGTAGCAAAGTGTAGAATTCAGATCAATCATTTTCTTTCAGCACAGAAGATATTATTCCATTGTCTCCTGGTATCTTTCTTTTGAGAAATATGCCCTCGATTTAAATGTCTTTTCTCTGTGGTAATCATTTCTTTCTCTCCTTAATGTTCTGAATGTGTCTAGGTATGGATTTATTTTTAACCTTTCTGGTTGGGACCTGGTAAGATTCTTCATTCTCAGTGTTTTCCTTTGGATTTGAAAAAATTTCAGGAACTTACTCTTTAAAATACTGTCTTACTTCCACTCTATGATTGCCTTATTATCTTGTTTTATCAACTAGAAATATTGCATCTGATGCATCTTGATAGAAAACACAACTTAGAGCAGTTTATTTTTTCTCACATGATTAGATGTCTGGAGGCAGACAAGCTAAGATCCTTTCAGCTTTCTGCTTCATCTTCCTTTGTGTGTTCCTAAGACAACTGTTGCCCTTCTAGCAAGGTGCATATAACCACACAGATAGAATGGGGGGGAATAGGGGGAAAGGAGATGATTTTAAAGAACATCCTCAGGAATTTCACTTGGAAACTTTTGCTTCTACTTTATTGAACAGAATTGTGTTACTTAGTTACCCCTTTCTTTGGGTGTGCTGGGAGATAATTTCTTAGCTGGACATATTGTCATTCCAAACAAGTCAGAAATTTGTGAGTAAAGACAGAATGGAAACTATATAAGCAAATAAACAGGACCTGTCCTGGCATGTGTTCTGTCTCTCATCTCATGTCTGTCATGGCTACATTTATGTTACTACCTCTTTGTCTCTCTCTGTTTCTAGATTTGGGTGGCTTCTTTAGATATACATTCTAGTTCATTAATTCTTTCTTTACCTATGTCTAATGTGGTGTTTAAATGAATCATGAATTGTTAACTTTAACGACTATATATTTTTTAAATAAGAGTTCTACTTTTTTTCAAAGCTACCTATCCTTCTTTTAAAAATAAGAAATCTTATTATTTCTGCATGGATTCCATTTTTTCTTTTATCTTTTCAGCAATTTAAAAATATTTATTTTATAACTTATTTGAGAAATATGTTCTATCATTTCAAGTTCCTGGTGTTTTTGTGAATGCTGTCTCATTTGCGATACCTTCTTGCATATTATGAAATTTTTGATGATGAGATTCTCTTGTGAGACAGTTTTTTTTTTTTCTCCTGTAATCCTGTGTGGTCTTGATTGAAAGAATGTCCCTCAGAGAAGTTTTTTCCTTGCTTCTCTTAGCCCTCAGGGATTCCTGAACCAAGAGGATGTCAGATCATGCAAGATACTATTTCAAGGTTCCTACTGCTAATGGGAGCCTTTTAGCACAACCAAAGTCTAGGCAATCAGTAAGAGGACTGGGCTTGGCACAGAAAATGGGAGGCTCTGATGGAAAGAAGTGTCACGGCAACATTGATCCAGTGAGATATTTTTACTAACATAGAAATGAGGAATAAAAAGCAGCAAATGAAAAGGGAAGTCAAGATATCATTTTTTTAGTCCTTAAGCTCAGGACCAAAGTACCTAAACATCTATGGCAGCCTCTTGTGCTAGCTTTGGAGACTGCTACTAGCCACAAGTAAGAATTAATGTTGAGAAAATAAAATTATCCAAAGTCTCATTGATTGAACTTCTGTGACCCTCCTTAAGTGAGATGCATTCATGCAGGGATTCCTTACTCACTGCTTTCGCCCCTGGCCATCCACTATGGATAAGGCACTGTGCTGTCCTGGTGGGCAGAGATGAATGAGACAGATTAAGTGTGGAGGCAAATGCACCAACAAATCCGCATAATGTAATTCACGCATAGCTAAATGACTAAGGGGCATAAAAGAGAGGGGGGCTTGGCTTTGGTGAAGAATTAATGAGGAAGTAACACGTAGGCTAGGTCTTAAAAGATAAGCACAATTGTGGTAGGTGAATAGGTCATGCAGCCAGTTAACAAGTTAGGACTACAAGAGAAGAAGATTTTCCTTTTCAAGAAATTAATGATTTGAGTTTTGAACATGGTAGTTTTGAGTTGAGTGCTTATGGAATATCCAGTGGACAGTTGGAGTTTTACAATTCTGGAACTCAAAAGGATGGGAGTCAGAACTGGTCTGGGTATCATCGTCATACAGAGTGATGGTACTCAGAACTGAGGAAGCGATAGAGGCACTCAGTGTGGCTATGGGGAAAGGAAGAGAGAGAAAGAAGAGAGACGCAGAGATGAGAGATGAGTGCAGGGGAGATATGACATACAAGGTTGGCAAAAGCTAGAGAAGAAGAGACATAAGAACAGGAGGAGTGCCACGGCACAGTGAAGATGAGAGGATCTCGTGAATACATAGAATGGGCATCAGTATTAGATGCTGCAAAGAAATCAAGCAGGGAGAAAATCAAGAGTCTTGAAGTAGCAATTTCTGAAAGCTTTGGTAAGACAGCAAATTGTTGCAAACATTTTCCATTAGTTGCCAGAAGCACTGCGAGGAAGATGAGAGACAGTGCTCGCCCTGAGGAGAGACAGAGCTCAGGGCTGGGCCGGGGCGGGCGCTGAGCCCCCTGGTGTCCCCCACACTAGTGAGCTCTGAAGCAGAATGGCAAAGTACTTGGAGCAGTTTACTGTCTCTGGGCTTGCTTCCCTGTCTGTAGGTGGATTTATAGAGAGCACATTGCCAGACATGTGAAAAGCTCCCCAAAATGTTAGTTAGCTCTCTTTTGCTTGTGTGTGTCTTAAAGGCAGAGGTTCCAGGGTAGGACGGAGGAAAAGGATTAGCTTGTCTGGGAGAACCAGGCACATCCCCCATCTGCACAGGAGGGAGTGAGGAAGGACACAGACCCTGGAGGGTGGCGGTGATGGAAAGATGACCAGACATCTGCCAGACCTGGAGCATCGTGGGAACTAGGGGTGCATGCAGGGGAGGACTGTCACTGTGGACAGGGAGAGGGACAGTCTGGGGCACCAGCAAGCACTTCTGGGCTACATCAAGGGTCCTGTCGAAGGTTCCCTCACAAAGCTCCTCTCCTGGAACACTGTCCACACCCCTCACTGGATCCCATCCCCCTCCTGCATCCCATCCCTCTGGGTTTTCCCCACTCTTACAAACATCTGCCTAAGCTGGCTGCTTTCTGTTCCTTTCTCATCTCAGGGTCTTTGCACCAGCTGTCCTCGCTGTCTGGGGTGCACGTTGACCAGCTGGCTCCTTCTCATTCTGATCTCAGTTCCAACCTCCTACCTTGCAGAGGTCATCCCTGACAAGCCCCTGTAAGGTAGCTTTCCTATACCACTCAGTAACAACAGTCTGTTCCCTTCACTTTGTAACACTTCCATCTGATATTTTTATGAACTTCCTGTCTATGTCCTCCTTCCCCCACAAGACTGCAAGACCCATTAGAAGAGAGACTTTTTTGTCTTAGTCACCATAGTATGCATAGAACAGAGAAAAATATTTAGCATATACTGATATGTATGTATGATTCATTGCCTGAGTGAAATGGCATGCCTGGCTTCCTAACATGGGTAAAGGGAGTCAGCTCCCCACCTAGCTGTCACTCTGGGGGCCCGGGAACACAGGAGTGGCCAGTGCTCTGGGGAGCGCCCTGCTCCTCAGAGCCTCCTTGTGAGCCTCTGACTAATCCCAGGCTCCAAGCTTTCCATCATGCCAATAAGGATTCCTCTTATTTTCTTCTTCTTTTTTTTTTTTTACAGAGGGGCTAAATAATTTTTTTCTTTTGATTTTTACACATAATGTCTATAGAATTTGTTTATCATATCTGTCTTGAATTACTTAAAAAGCAAAGCAGCTGTCCCCTCATGCCTTTCTGGATTGTTACTCAATCTGGTTTGCTTCACCAGAAGAATCTCTACATCAATCAGATTGTGTCCTTTTTGCTTTGTATTATGCAGATGTAGAAGTATCTTAAGGTCAGAAAAGGAAAGAAGAGAGAAAGAAAAGAGAGAAGCATTCCAAATTCAAAACAGTCCACACCATCATTTTCTTCTTCATCCCTGGGAATTAACTAAGTAATTAAGAAAGTGTGATGCTGAGGCTGTATCTTCATTTCCTTGACAAAGTGAGCACATCACTTTTAAAGGTTCCCTTCTCCCCAGTGGGAGCCATGGCCTGGGTACAGGTCAGCTGACTTAGCCTGGATTTTCCACAGAAGTCTCACAAGTACCTTCATAACAGACACCCTGAAGTGCTTGCTCTCACAGAGCATGTGCATTTACTAGGAAACGTAATACAGATCCTCACCTTTTGCTCTCCATGCGTATTCTTCCGAGTTGTTAAAGGCATTTTTTGGTAACATCTACTTTATACAGAGATGTTTGTACTAGAAAACATAAACTAGACTCTAAAGAGTTTCACATTAGTTCAAAGTGGGTAGAGGCTTTCACCAGCTTTCTGGATTTTTAGCTGTCCCCTTTTCTATCCACTGATTTTCTGTTCCTGGAAGGCCCAGGGATCAGCAGTGGCACCCTGTGTGAAATCTGTCACCCAGCCAGGCTCTGCGTGGGGGAGTGTCTGCAGCCACAGGCCAACCGAGGCCAGGCAGCACCTGTCTTTCAAAGAAAGACATTTGCGCTGTCTTCAGAAGGGAGCATCCTTTTGTTCTCTTTCCAGAAGGTCACATGGCAAGTCAGCCTCCAACAGAGCAGAAGAAATTCCTCAGGAGTTCCCTTGAATTGTGCTTCTGTTCTATATCAGGCCACAAGTGGTTGGTGCACTGTTTATAAGATACCCTGTGGCTTCTCAGAGTGACCTGGTTTCAGAGAGCGGGTCCCAGGTGAACCATGAAAGCCGCCCAGGCGTCCAAGGCATTTGTGTGGAGGCACTTCATGCCATTTGATTTAGGGAGAATCAGTGCCTTGGGAAAGGGGTTTGCACAATGGAGTTCCTAGATTAGTTAAGGAATCTGGCGGACTGTGTTGATTTGTGCAGGCTAATAAGGCTCCAGTAAGCTCTCTGCCTGATAAAAAAACAAAACAAAACAAAACAAAACAAAAAAACCTTCCAACCATTTGGTACTTAAAAAGCACAAGATCCCAGGAAGGAGAAAAGCAGTTATTTTTTGTTCTACAGAAAGATCAATATGAACACATTTCCCTTCTTTTCCGTTACCGTTTTTTCCCTGGAGTTCATGTGTAGGCAAACACATTTTAAGTCATTTTGACAAGAGAGCAATTGGATCTTTTCAGTGTTGTTGGAGGAGAAAAACACCAGTTGAGTAAGAGTATAAAGTTCTATTAAGGGAGTAGAGCAGAAGTTGTTTTTCTTAATTAAAAAGTATAAAGTCAGATTTGATTCCCTTTCATCTCCTCTCCACCTGTTAAACAATCTAATTAATTTTTAAAAAGAAATTTCATGAATACATGAAGGAAAGGTTTTACTTTGTATACTACTTAAAAATGTGCCTTTCCACCAACCCAGGGACACTCAGTTTCAGAACTGTCTCTGTTGGATGTGCACTTATTTACTACAGGTTTGGGAATGTTAGCAAATATGAACTGTATATTCCACATGGACATACAAAAATTGCTCTCTGCAATTCCACAGCTCTCATGGAAGACGGAGAGCCTAAACTTTGTGGGAGAGTAACATCATAATATAAATGAAAGACGAAGAGCATGCATAGAGATGAAAGGAAAATGAAAGAGGACATCCTAGCAGCAGAGCTCCCTTCTCAAGTCCCATTAAAGGAAAACACCAGGGTTAATGAGAGTGCTGAGCCCACTTTATCCCATATTTGTTTTTGCCAGATGTCAGCCTTCCATACGAAGAGGGTAGGAACATAAGAAATGCCAGTTCCTGAGCTGCGGAGCTCCCTTATTTGATGGCTACCAACCTGTAGCAGGTAACTAGAGGAATAGCTTCCCTTAGTAACTCATGAAGCAATTTCCTCCAAATCAAATATTTTCATTTCATGGTCCTCAAAAATGAATTATGCTCTAATATAATTTGAGACCTCAAATTCTACATATATGTTCTTAACCAACGATGAAAGGATTGGATTCTCCATTGAGCTGGTTGTAAGCAAGCATGTCCTCTGTTGCACTTTTAAAAATATTACCTCTCTCTGAAAGGGTGACAATTATGTGTAACTTCCAGGTATTCTCTTAGCTGTTCTTGGTTTACCACAATTTAAAATTGCTCAGAAGTACCATTTTGAGCCAAAACAAAACAACAATAATATTGTACCTTGGGAAAATTTTTATATGCTGCTCACACTTATTTCAACTATTTATTTCAAGTTTCCAGAAATGCAGGTAGCAAGAAGTATGATTATGATTTTATTTTAGATGTGGCAAGTGAGATGGTTTCCTGGGTGGCTCAGTAGGTTGAGTGCCTGCCTTTGGCTAAGTCATGATCCTGGATTCCTGGGATTGAGTCCCACATAGGGCTCCCTGCAGGGAGCAGGCTTCTCCCTCTACTTGTGTCTCTGCTTCTCTGTGTCTTTCATGAAAAAATAAAAATATAAATAAATAAATAAATAAATAAATAAATGTGATAAGTTAGAGAAAAACTAAAAGAATTTACATGAAGCCATATAGTATTTCTGCAAAGGTAAGAAAGCCCAAATTCCCCTCATCTTTGTGTTGTTCCTCATACAGTCTATATGGACAAAATAGGGTTTCCTGTAAATGCAATCCTTTAGAATTTTTCTCTAAGGTCTTGATTTCTGTGTTTTTGTTACCTAATAATATACAATAAAGATTAGTGGACAAAATTTTGTTTACAAAAGGTGTTGGTGACAAGAAGTCTGATTTTGATTACATGACACTCTTTATACCCAATTACCTTCAATAAAACAGCTCTACGCACATTCTATGACATAGGTCTATGACTAGCTTTATACTCTGTGTGCTCAGGCTGCTGTCAAGAACAAATGACAAGCTTGTACGGATACACATACGTCCATGCCTCCATGATTAGGGTGGTCAGTATTTTCAGGAAGCCATCCTTGCAACATTTATGGAAGCAGAGTGTATCATTAGGAAAGCCCTAGGAGGTTAGGGCATCTTAGATGCAATTTTGGGAGCACTACACAGTCAGATGCATCAGGTACATTGTGTGTGATGCTAGGGAGTAGAGACTTGGCCGAGGGCCCCTCTACTGCTAGTGTACAGTAATTATTTCACCTATTTCAGCCTTTACCATCTCATGTATTAAAGACGCTGCTGGCATATAAAACAGTCTTGCTCAATCCCAGGGCATAATGCCAAAGCCCCTCCATCTCAAAGAGGGTACTGCAAAGATTGAAAAAGGCTGGGTAGCCTGAGCTCTTAGCTTCAATCTTACACAGGGCAGGTGTCAGCAGGCCCTAGACCAGCCTGTGCTAAGAGTGGGCTGCACAGTGGGCAAGAAGGGCTGACCATAAAGATATGCTTAGAAAGCCAGGGGTTACCCCGGGCACTGAATCTGCAGTTCATGTCCTTGCTGCACTGCTAGGAGGCTGGCAGGAAACAGTATGACATTTAGGTAAGAGCCTGGGTGTTGGACCTTGGCAAGGGACAGATTAGATGTTGAATCCATGATTCAGTCTCTCAGGGTACTTGTCTCTAAAAGGGAGTACTGACCCCACAAAATTGCTCTGAAAATGAAATAGATGTGAGACAGTCTTTAATATGTAACAAGCATATTGTAAATGTTCTTTCCTCCTCAGTGCCTGGGGATTTGGTCTGCCACGTACTTGGTGAGGGTCTTAGAGCCTCAGGGACAACCAGCAGGACTGGTAAGGCAGGATCCACATAGCCAGCTGATGACCTTTCTAGCTCTGACTTCCTTGTTAACCTTTGTGAGGCCAGATGTGGTGCTTGGGACCCATTTGAAGGCTTTTCTGGGGAGATTCCTATTTGGTGGCAACATAAAACTGGGCTGGAGTCAAGGGGCATTAATGCTGACAGTGTAACTGGGACCTTCCTTGGTAAGCTAAGACGAAACCTGGGGGCCAAGGATGGGGAGAGGTGGGTACATTATGCTGCTTATATTCCTTCAGCTTTCCTTCTTGGGGCCTAGGAATGCTAAAAGGAGGTTTCACTCTTAGTTTTTAACCTTGAGACTTAAATGCAGACACAACCTTTGGTTCCTGGTACACTGTAGTGAGCAACATCTTGGTGTACTCACCCTGGAAGCATGCTTCCCTGTTAAGTGTGGCACATGCAGTTTGTTCAGAGATGGTCTGACTAATGTTCTTTGCAACTAATAAAGAGGTTGTATGTGCTGTCACAGCGCCTGAAGATTTTATCTTGGTCACAGAAAGAGTTCACAGTGACCAGAGCACTGACCCTCATGCAGCCTCTTTCTTGTGGGTGCTGGCTCACTCCCAAGGCACTGTCCCACCTATAAGACAGTCTTGCTCAACCCCAGTCCTGGGAATGCAGCAGAGGGAGGAGAGGCTGGCCCACTGAATGAAGGGACTGACAGTGCTAGGCACACAGCTGTTGCTAACAAAACACTATCTATCTGAACAAAAGGCTTGGGTATAGTACAGGGAGCTGTGTGACCCCTGCTCATTGTTGTGCAGCTTCCATATTACTTAGGTCCCAGCTCAAATGCTTTGTCACTGACAAGCCAAAGACTCTATTATACCTCCTATATGTCCTTTTTAGTTCTTCTCCTACCCTCATACAATCTGTGATGTGTGTTTACTTGTTTATTGCCTATCTGCCCCTCCTTAGAGGGCAAGCTCGGTCCCATAATGTGATATTTTCTAGTCTTACTCAACACCTAGAATGCTCCTTGTCCAAAATAGGCATTCAATAAATATTTGCAGAATTTTTTAAGTGGCCTTATGATGATCATTAGATACACAGATGTGAAATGAAGCAATATATCAATCATCTACAAGTCTAGATTTCAGCAACATGAATCCTCTGGAAGATGTCTTTGAACCCAGAAATGAAATAGCACTCGTGTCTGAAGTATCAAGAAAAAACTCCTTACAAATAAAACTAGTAAGCCATTGTTTCAATCTTGATAGCAGGCTATGGCATAAAAGTGTCATAAAAGTCTTAAACTGGATTATCTCATTTTCTAGTCTATACCAGATTACAAGTAAACATGAACGGTATTGGAGATTGACACTGACGTAACAGCTTTTTGCCAGAGCAGAGAGAGAAGTCAGCACAAGTTTCTGTGAACACATAAGACAGTGAGAGAACTTCTACTTATGACCTGGAGCCCTCCAGAATTGGTTGGAAATCCTGCAGTAAACAAAGAGGAAAATAGATAGTTCACTGGAATATACACATAAGGCCTATAGGAGTACTTTAAAAAAAAATCTTTATTTGAGAGAGAGAGAGAGAAAGAGAGCATGAGGGGAGGGGCAAAGAGAGAATATGAGAGGACGTCAAGCAGACTTCCCACTGAGGGCAGAGCCCTACCTCACAACACTGAGATCATGACCTGAGCTGAAATCAAGAGTCCCGTGCTTAACTGACTGAGCCACCCAGTGGCCCCATCCCATAGAAGTACCTTAACCACATATTGGTACTTTATAGTTGAAGGCCCTTGAAAAAGTAAACTTTGTTTCTCTGGCGGTCATTTTGCTATTTCTCTATTGCTGTAGATTTTGTTGACAGTGTTCATTTTGTCTTGAAGAGAAAGTGTGGTGTTGCCTTTGCATTCCCACATGAATATATTTCTTTTAATATTTAAGGGTTTGTAATACTTTGGCTTTACTAAATTACTTAGTTATTTCCTAGAGATTAGTTCTTGTCTATAGACAATTGTATTTGGAATATGGCTGACTTACCAAAAAAGAATGACAAATTTTATTTATTTATTTTTAAATATTTTATTTATTCATGAGAGATACAGAGAGCGAGAGAGAAAGAGAGAGAGAAAGAGGGAAGCAGAGACACAGGCAGAGGGACAAGCAGGCTCCATGCAGGGAGCCTGATGTGGGACTCAATCCCGGGACTCCAGGGTCACACCCTGGGCTGAGGGCGGTGCTAAACCACTGGGCCACTGGGGCTGCCCATGACTGATAAATTTTAGTGCTGCAAACAAGGCTGTGTGTGCCTGACACAGCTGCTCTTATTTTTAACTGCTTTTGTGTGAGAAAACAAAGAGAAATATTACATAAAGAACAGGATGTTTTGGATGTCCACCTCTACTGCATTACCTAATACTGTAGTTGCAGATTTTGTCAGATTCATCTGCAGGTGTTGAGAACATTAAAAATGTGTATTACTACACCTAGGCATTGGTAATAGAGCAAAGTTGAAAACACAAGGGTGTTGGAGGCGATGCCAGGGATAAGCCATATATTACCTCGGATTGGAATGATGGCACTGACTTTGGGCAGATGATTTAATTTATGGGTTGTCTCCTCCTTGTGTCATCATGGGCAGTGTTCTAACTCTTGGGAGGGGGCTTAATTTATTTATTCCTGCTGAACTAGGGAACATGATCTGTCTGTGGCTATAAAGTGAGGGTGACTGTGCAATTACGTGAGATGTTGAGTGGGAGAGAGAACTTAGAACATTGGGTGCCTCCCATGGGAGTCATTTGTATTTTGTTCTTTGACTTTTTACTCAAAGACATCCTCACCTCTGAATCATTATCACAACAATCTGTGAGGTGCTCATGTTTAACAAACGAGGAGTCTCATTTCCAAGGTCGACTTAGTGGGAAGATGAATTTGGATCTTGCATCTTTTGGCTCCTATTTCTCAAAACAACATAGGTTGTAAAATATAAAATTAAATAAGGTGTAACTCTGTTACTATTGCTTCAGAAGGATAAAAACATGCCCTGCATCTGAGAATGGCAGAATTTAGGTCTCCTCCAGTTCATGTCAGAGCAATGTTGACGAAGAACTCTCACTTTTCCAGTTACAATAACACTGAGCATTTTTCGACAAAACAGACTGAACTTTAATAGGCTCTCCTTGTTGGGTTCTGGTCTGTCAGGGTTTTCTAAACCCCAGGCCAAATGCACAATTTCAAGGAGCACAGCATCCTGATTCAACAGCAGATTTAAGGTGGGGCAGCAGCATTTCTCCTATGATATGAATATAGATCCCAACTTCCCTCAGCACACTCAGCAATGTTTACGGAGAGGGGAAACAAAAAGCAATACTATACTGGGTCTCAGGGTGTGAGTGTATGTGTGTGATTTAATTATAGTATCACTGTCATTCATTGACAACTACTCTGAGGGATAATGTGAGCACCATCTCATTTCCTCCTCTCAGGAACCTACTAACTAGTAGAGCATAATGGTTAAAAGACAGATGGCCTGGACTGAAACCTTAGTTCTCTCATCTCTGTGATCTGAGGCAGTTACTTTTTCACTCTGGGCCTCAGTTGCTTCATCTACAGGTCTGATGATGGAGGGGCTGCAGTGGGATGTAAGTTAGATCTGGCATAGGAAGGCCACCAGGCAATACTTGCCACACAGTAAATGCTTGGCCACTGTTAATTGTTAGTAGTAGATCCTATCTTCCAAGTGGGAAAAATGAGGTTCAAGAAGTGAAGTGATCTACTCAAAGTCACAAGATTGGGCAGCCAGGCTGCCGGTTTCCCTCTTGAACACAATACTTGTCCAAAGCTCACAACAAAGCCTGTAATACAGGAGGAACCTGAGGATTGAAACTTTGCCCTCTTTTGAGTAGAGCCTCCCCTTTTGACCCAGGCTTTTGCAAGCTTGAGGCCAAGGAAAGGCTTGGATTCTATGAGTAAAACCCTAACAGTTTCCATTTTCAACAGCTGTCATTTATTCTGACATCAATTCTGAAGTCTTCGCATCTTACTCAAAGAAACTGAATACAGACCACAAATGAATAGTGCTACTGCAAAATGGATAAAATGCTTTCCTTTGTTTTTTCTTTATAAAGCTCACCAAGATACAATGTTTTATTAAAATCATATGCCTATAATTCTCACTGACTACTTGGCAGAAGGTGACCGTGGTCTGAGGCTAACATTGATTTTTATTTCGGTTTATCTTTGCAAGGGTTTAAGCCATCACTCATGCCTTGTGTAGTGTACACTGACTTCTCATTTTGGTTAGAAGACCTGATTGCTAGTTTTTTTGGCCAAGCTGTTGTGGATTCTATGCCAGCTCTTGCCTTGTTAGCTTTGAAGTCAGAGAACACCTACAGGAGAGTATTATGAAGATGCTTTCTTGGGATGGGAAAATGGTAGGGTTATGTGTTAAATCAGGGCTTCCCACTGTGGCATTACTGACATTTTGGAAAAGGTTATTCTGTATTGAGGGGGAGGGGGCTGTCCTGTGCATTGTAGGCAGTTTAACAGCATCTTTGGTCTCCACCCACTAGATGCTGGGAGGACTCTAGTCAAGACAACTAGTGTTTCTAGACATTGCTAAATATCCCTTGGGGGGATAAATTACAATTGAGAACCATTGTGTTAAAAGCTTAGAGTCCTTGGCTTTTCCAGGGTGATCAGAGATGGAGGGGATTTTAGCATGCCAGTCTAGGTCTGCATGGAGTAAGGAGGGACAAAGGATTATCTGCATATGAAAATACATATTAAATAAATATGATGGCTATTTTGGCTATATAGGTATTCACATTGTGGCACATCTGGCCTTTTTTTTTTTTTTTAAATGGTTAATTAAATTGTTTTGCCTTGATCTTATACATCCATAGGCAAGTTGGGTGTTCTTTCTCACTGTTGAAAAAAACTTGTTATGTGTAAATATGACTGATCCTTACATATATCACCTTTATCTCTTTAGAAAATAAATTCCATAACAGAAGCAGAAATATTTGGAACAGGTACAATATGTTAACTGTCATATCAGGACTACTGTGTGGTTTTCATTTCTTCTGTCCTGATTTCTTTGAAGCCCAAAGCATGTTCGCATGGCTGGTCTAAGTCTTCCTCCTTATCCTTGCTGGGCAGAATTAAGCCAACAGGAAAAACAAGGAACAGATTTCTCTATGGCAGAATTAGAAGTGCCACCCAGCATCCCTGGGACTCTTTCAGCCTGCAACCACTGGGTCTCAGGGTGTGAGTGTGTGTGTATATATATAGTTTGGACTTTGTTGTGTTTGTCCCATGCGGGCTTTTCAGTCTCCTTTACAACCCAGAACAGAAAAGGGCAGTGAGGAAATGTACTCAACTGCTGCTGGGAAGATAGAGCTGCTTTGTGGAACTTGTTTCAAGTGGGTTTTTTTTTTTTTTTTGAATCTACAAGTTTGTTCAAATCCAATCACAGCAAAATTCATAGAATGTGATGTCATGTGGATGGAAACCAAGAAAGGGCTGTATAGGATACTTTCTGCCAGATGTTACTCATGGCTTCAGGAAACTCCCCCACCCGCCAGTCTTTTTCTTTCTTGTCGTCCCCCCCCCCCCCTTTGCTTTCTGAGCCAAGATTTCAGGGCTGTGTTTTACTAAGCCTTACTTTCATTTATGGATTTTTCTTTTTTTAACAGCCCGGGTGTCTAAGGCATGCCATTTGTGCTACTATTTCTCTACACTTATATCACTAATTTATTTTCACTTTAAAAAGGGAATATATCCCCCTAATCATATAGACAGCAGTGTTGTCCTAGGCAGGGGAAGAGGGGGAGGGCAGAAATTAATCAGTAACCAGGTTCACCCATTTATTGTTTTAAAGTTAATCAAATTGAGAAAGTCCCTTTTTGATGGCCCTTATGCAGTCCTATGATGCAACTGCATAAGTGTAAATGTGTGTTAGCTCTAACTATCAGACACAGCCAGTGGAATCTTAGTAATCCAATTAATAAATAAAGAAGTGGCTCAGAAGTAAGACCTACTTAATGGTCTTTGTCTCAGTCTAGACATCTGATGAACTGAATACCCAGGAGTGCCACCAAATGATTGATTCACTCTCCCTGAATTGTCAAGGATGCTCCGACATCACCCGCTGTATGAGGTCCCCCTTGGATTTTAGAGAATTACATACACCTTTCCCTGGCCTGTGGCGCTTGTGTGTTAACTCTTATTACAATGCTTACCATTTTGTGTTACATTGCTTGTTTTCTCTTCCTAATGTCACATTTTGGAACATGAGTTTCTTCAGAGAAGATACGACTTTTGTGGAATCGCCTTTATGCCCCGCACGCTGATTGGCGATTGACTCAATAAACACGCCTGTAAAGTTCTGTTGCGAAAAGAATTAACAAATAAATGAGGATAAGTCTCTCTGGTACTAGAACCTTCCTGATCGTGCTCTGTTAGATTCTCAGTTTGAAAATGCTGTGATGTGGTTAACTAGAGACAGACCGGAAACACCCACACAGAAGAGATGAGAGGAGGGCTCACAATGCAAAAGGAATTCCAGGGAATGATTGCAATTGTCTAATGGCAAGGAGTTCTTCGCTCTCCTCCCTTTCCTCCCTCTCCTGCATTCCTCCTCCCCGTTCTACCCTGTTCCTGTTTTCCAGCTTCTTCCTAGGAAAGCCACTATACTCAGTCTTTCAAGAGCTCAGCTTTATTTAATAAGTAGTTATTGGGCATTTATTATGTGTAAAGCACATGTTAGATGCGCTGTGAGAAGCCTCCAAACACCTTAGGATCTAATTGCTACTTAAGTTACACTGTTGCTGGTCATTTGTGCATGCACTCCATAGACTGCCTTCAGTCAGGCTCCTTGTTGCCCTGGGGATTGAGGACATATAGTAATATGATATACAGAATCCTTTTATTTCAGTCAGAATGTCACTTTCCCTGGCAGAAAGCACTCTCAAATTGGATAGATTGAGGGGAGCATAAGGAGGGGACTATTTACAGAGCCCCTGGCAGGTTTAGGAGAAGCAGAAAGGATCTGAGCAGGGTCTGGGGTGAGTGCAGGAGAAGTGCAGGGCCCAGGCAGGCTTTGCCCTGACTTGCAGCTTCATCCATCGATGACCTCTAGAGGACAAGAGTCCCTGCCCACATGGGCGAGTGGAGAAGCATGAGGGGTGCTTCAGGAGAGAGGGCTTTGGTCAAGGCCTGAAGAGGTGACTAGCCTGGAAACACATACTGGCCAGTGTGTTCTGCCAGTGGTGTCCTGAGATGTAGAAGAGGTGGGACTTGGCTGATTGAACTTCCGAGTAGAGGAAGGAAAAGAATCTAGAGAGGGTTCCCGATTTTTTATTTAAATAAGAAAATAAATATAAGCATTCCCCCAAATAATCGGGAATATAAAAGGATTAGGACACTTGGAAGGCAAAGGGGGAGACTGGTTTTGGTGCTTTTGAGTTTGAAACTGTTGAGTTTCAACAGTTTGAAGTACCTAAGAGACTAGAGGAGACAGTCAACAGAAGCTGGAGACCAGGCCAGGCACCTGAAGAATAAAGAGGTCGCAGGGAGACAAGCAGGTCATCACCAATGTGGGCTGTGGGTGAGGTCTTCCCGTGATGTGGGGTGGTGGTCCTTGCAGAAGGTTGTAGACTTAATTTTGATTTTAAGGTTTGGTTAGATTTATTCTACTAGAAAGGAGGGCATTTATTCCTCCTTCTAGAAGCTGATGTGTAGAAGACCAGCTCTTCAAGACAAGGTCTCCGGCAGGCTGGCAGTACGGCTGCCCCGGTAGGCAGGAGGTAGGAGGGCAAGAGACTCCACCCAGGGATTTCTCTGGAGGGAACTGAAGCCCACAGTGGAAGAGCAGGTTGATTCCGGCAATGCAGAGGTTTGTTACAAGGTTAATAAACAGGATCCTTTTCAGGTTAAAGGGAAGGTGAAGGACTGCAAGGCTTTGAACAGGGAATTTGGCTACGGAGTAACTGGCATGGCAGTCCTGTGCTGAGTGGGCCGTACGTGGAGAGCTGCTAGCGGCCTTGTTCACCCCCGCATCTCCAAGCATGGGCTAGTGTCTGACGCTCAGAGGGCTGCTACAGAAATTAGGAATGATGGGCCTGTGTTACCAAGAGTGTGATGTTATCTTTGGGAGAAGTTAGGGTTAGGAGGGCTCAGTTAGTTGAATTTGGGAAAAAAGAATGCATTTGCTTGTTGAGGTACTGAATTTCAAGTGATGATGTGAAATTTGAATGAAATGAAATGTCTCATTGCAGCCGAAAGAATAAGCCTGAGGAAGATGTCGAGATTTAAATTTCAAAGTCATTAGTATAAATGGTGAGTATTAGAAAATTGTTGAGGAATGCAACACGTAGAAAGAAGAGCAGAAGGCCCAGATCTCAGGCATGGGGTCAACCCCATCACAGAGGAGGTGAGGGATGGAAGCTTTGAAGAGGTGAGACTTCTGTCAGGAGTGGGTGTCTGCCAGAAAGAGATGCTGGAGGGAACTTCATATGGAGAGAAGCAACAGAGAAATAGCAGTAGCTGGAATCAGCTTGCCAGCAAAAACATGATTCCATTCAGAAGAGACCCAATCAACCAGTTGAATTCTGCCATTAGTTCAGTGAGCCCAGGCCCTGTGGCCCATATGAACGGTAGATCTGGGACCCAACTCACTAGGATTTTCCGATTAGTTTCTGATTACAACCTTTCCACTGACAGATTTTAAGCCATGTTATTATGAAGGTAAAAGTCCTTCCAGATAAATTATTTTAACTGTTTTAGTTTTTACCTCTGAAGAAGGCCCAACTATAATGAAATCACATGTGAAGATGTTTTGAGTTCAGGGAGTAGAGCATGTTCTTGATGTTTCTATAAGAATTCATCTCTTATCCAGTTTAATGTTATTTGAAAATAGTGCTCGCGGTTTAATCATTTTCTGAGATCTTGCTACTAGATTTTAAAAATCTGTAGCTAGACGCCAAGATAATTTGCTCATATAATTGTTTTTGAAGCAGATCTTATGCAAGATATTTTGTACTGGTAAAGCTGCACAGTGCATCTGCTGACTTGTGGCCAGATACCAAGAAGGACCCCAGCTGATTAGCAAATTGTACCCTTGCCAGAGAGTAGATCTAAGGCACATGTGGCCTTCCTCATGACTCAGAGGAGGTGGGGACTAAAATCTTGTGGGATGGAGGAGCCTGGCTGGATGCCAGGTTCCTCATGCTGCTGAGATAAGCAGTTCTTCTCTGGCCAGCAACATTTGTCCCTTATCCCCGAGGAATAGGCCCCAGCTTCCTCTCCCATTCCCCAGCCTCCTCCCTCTACCCCACCCCCTGGGGGCTCCTGAGCTATTCAGACCTAACCCCCAAGAAGCATTGCCCATCATGGGTTTTTGCTTGCCATCTTAACTTTGGGGTGCACTCTATGTCTCTGCTTATGTTGAGTCCTGAATGAGTGAGCTCAATGTAATCACAGCAGAAGGACTGAGAGGCTCACCCAGATCCATTTGGACTTGCCATGTTACTGTTCCTGGGTCCTTGAGTCTGGCAAAAAGTAGGGAGGGAAACATTTTTCAATCAGAATTACCATAAAATTAAAAACAGTGTTCAGAAAAAGCATGGCCAGGGGCCTGCTTGAAGCCGGTGCTGCTAGAGACTTGTGACTGTTTGAAAAAATAGTTACTGTCTTCGTTTTATTAAAACTTAGCTAGCAACAACCGTGTAGGCGGCAGGCGATCAGAAATAAATGTCTAAGTCGGATTTTGCACAATTGGGCCCCGCTCCAAAGCGCAGTGCCTGCCCACTGACCCAGCCTGATTTCACGGGGACAGCAAGGAGGGATAGTGTGGGACTCTCAGGGACTTCCAGGGCTGCTCTGGGGGTTCGCTGGTCTGCAGGTCGCTGCTGATGAGAAGGCTCCAGCTGTCCTGCTGCCCTGTGCTATTCCGGGAACGCCACAGAAACACATGGAGTTTCTTTAATTTTTTTTTTTCCCTGGGGCATTTTATTCTTCTTTTATTCCTTCTGTTCCCTCCTCTTTCTCTTTCTCTTGTTTTTACAATCTCCCCGTAATGACTAATTGGCAGCGTTTCCCAGCTTTTTTATGTTGCTCTTGCTCTGGTTACAAGTCGTACTAACCCAGGGATATCCACAGGGACCTATAGGCAGCCAACATTTCCAAATGATATACAGCGTTCCGCTTTCTTTTAAAAGCGTAAAACATTTACAAGGAAATGTCCAAGTGTGGCAGGAACATTTCCCGGGTCGGTCGTTGGCGCCCCCCGCCCCGGGAGCGCCCCCCGCGCCGTCCCCTCCCGGGCGCACGTCTCCAGCGCCGGGGCCGGCCCGCGGGACCGCAAGTGCTCTGGCCCGGCTTGACGAGCCTCCGATGCCCATTTACTGCGCGCGGCAGCCACTCTGGAGCCGCCGCACATCTGGATGGAGTCAGCTGCCGAGCGCCGGGGGCCAGCGCGGCCAGCCAGCCAGCCGAGCGCGGCGGCGAGGCGGGGAGCGCGGGGGGGCCGGCGCCCCGGGCGCCCCTGCCCTCCCCGCCCCCGGCCCCCCGCCTCCCTGGACGCCCCCACAGCCCCGCCGGCCCCGGACCGCCCCCCTCGCCTGCCCGCCCCCCCGCCCCCGGCCTCGCTGGACGGCCCCCACCGCCCCCGCCGGGCGCCCTGCCCTGCCCCCCGCCCCCGCCTCCCCGTACGGCCCCCCCGCCGGGCGCCCTGCCCGCCCCGCCCCCGCCTCCCCGTACGGCCCCCCCGCCGGGCGCCCTGCCCGCCCCGCCCCCGCCTCCGCGGACTGCTCCGCCCTCCCCCCTGGGCCCGGGCTCCCGGGCTCCCGGGGTAAGCAGGAGGGCCCTGCGGAGCGCGCCCCGGCGCGGGGTGCCCCGGAGAGCCCCGTGTCCGCTGGCGCAGCTCTCCGGCTCGCAGACACCGAAGCCTGCTTTGAACTGAAACCGGGAGAAGCCGCGGCGCGTCCGGGTCTGTGCGGGGGAGGGGCGCCCGGAAACCCGCCCGGCTCCGGGGCCGCTCGAGCCGCCGTCCGCCGACTGGGGGCTCCCTCCCTCCCTCCGGGTCGCGGCCACACCCTCCCGCCGCCCGCCCCGCCGGGCACAGCCCCTTCCCGGGGGACCGCAGGCTGCCCCGCTGCGGGCGGCGTGGCCGGGGGCGCTCCGGGGCTCCCAGGAGGCTCGGCGGAGGGCTCAGGGCACAAGCCACGGCGCACGCGTCGCAGGCGCTGCTTCCCCCCGGAGGAGCCGGACTCCCCCGCCCCGGCCCGCGGCCCCCCCACCCCCCCGCCCCCGCCCCTGCCCCTGCCCCTGCCCCTGCGGAGCGCGCGGGATCCCGAGGGTTTGCGCCCCGAACGCTCACTACGCAGAACTAGGCCGACGCAAAGTCATTTTGAAATAGGTGGCAGAGACGGAAAATACAGAATGATGAAATGATGGCAAAGCTCGTGTTGTCATCGCCAATAATTAAAATGAAATGTAGACACGTTTCCAGTTCAGTCACAAGCCATTGAAACCGTCGCGTCTAGAACATTTCAACTGGCGAGCGTCATCCTCAGACACTGGCAGAGCGTCCTTAACCCTCAAGTAGGGACTAGTTTTGCAAAAGTCTTTAAAGGGAAATCAGGAGGAGCCACGTGTGCGTCCCGAGGCCGAGTTTGGCCGATGCACGGGAGACAGAGCCCGCGGGGAGCAGCTCGGACGGTCTGCGAGGCCGCAAGCGCGGCTCCCCGGGGCGTCGTCGGGCGTTGGGCGCGCGCTGACTCCGGCTGGACCCTGTGCGGAGCCCCTGTGTGTCGAAAGGGTTCTGGGTACGTCCCTGTACTTTGAACAGGTTAATAGGCCGCTCTGTGACTCTCCCAGACTGCATTTTGATCAATTTGCCAGAAGTTAGGCCACACTTAGGGCGAGAACCAAGATCCATCTTGGCAAATGGGTTGTTAACAGCTCTGCCTGGTGGTTTGATAAAGGAGAGGGACTAAGACCCACGGTTAAGGTGAGGATGGTTCTGAGCAATCCTCTGGTACCTCCAAAGAAAGTACAGGATTAGCCCCACCACGGTGCTCTCTTCACCTGGTGAAATGCTAAGGAATAGAAATGTTCGGGTACGTTCTGTCCTGTGGTCATTCTAACGTCTTAGCAGACAACTCACAGGGAATCCAGAAACTTTCAGTTCAAAACAATCGCTTCTACTTTCTCCCATTATCGAGTTTTATGTAAGTACCGTGGGAACAGGCAACAAGTTCCAAGTAGAGAATTCTTAACTTGCTCTGTGTGAGACAAGGATGGTTACTTGGTTACTTAACTATTCAAAACCTCAGTTTTCTCACCTTTAATATGAGGGTAACACTCTACTTCTTTGGGTAATTCAAAATTAAATTAGATAATTCGTATAAGGGCCTAGAGCATACTTGTTACACAGGTATTACTAGATAAATGTAGAGCAAGACCTTATCGTACAGTTTGATTTTGTGCTATTATCTTTTTACTTCTACCTAAGAGACCCAAGGAATATGAAGACCTTAAAGAGATTTCTTTGAAATCCATCCCAACATATACTTTGTGTTTCCTAAGACTATGTTCCATCTTCAAACCCTATGTCAGAGTGTACACTGATTTTTGAAGTCTGGACAGTAAGTTCCCTCTGTCACCTCATATTCATGCATCAACAACAGCAGCTGTGGTAGTAGATCCTCACGGAGGCCACGATGCCATGCCAAGCACACCATTCTGTTTTGCACCTGAGCCACCAAGAAGCTGTGTGTGTGTGTGTGTGTGTGTGTGTGTGTGTATGTGTACATTTGTGAGGGGGGTATCTCTGGACCAAACAGCAACTTGGCTCAGAACTCTGACCCAGTCAGGACCACATTTTTTTTTTTTTATTTAACTAAACTTTTTATTGAGATAGTTGTGGATTCACATGTAGTTGTAAAAAAACGTGAGAGATTCCATATACTCTTTATCCAGTTTCCCACAGTGATGACATTTCATTAGACTATAGTATATTTTCTCAGCCAGGATATTAATATTGACACAGTTCACATACCTTATTCAGTTTTACTTGCATCAATTTGTATACATGTTTATTTGTTCTATATAGTTTTAACACCTGTGTGGCTCCTAGGTACACCACCACGGTCGGTCGAGACACTAAAATAGTCCCTTCCCTACAAGGATCCCTCCCGTTGCCCTTCTATAACTGTACCCACTGCCCTCTGCCTCTTTCCCCCTTCTCTCCTAGTCCTGGGCAACCAGTAATCTTCCTCTGTTTCTGAAATTTTGCCATACCAAAATATTATATGCATAGAATCACAGTATGAAGCTTTTGGAATTGCTTTCTTTAATTCAGCACAACCTGGAGGGTCATCCAAGTCGTTGCATGCATCAATAGTTTGTTATTTTTACAGAGATTTTTTTTATTTTAGAGAGAGAGAGCGAATCTAAAGGAGACTCAGTGCGAGTGTGGAGGCTGATGTAGGGCTCGATCTCATGACCCTGAGATTATGATCTGAGCTGAAATCAAGAGTTGAACACTCAACTGAATGAGCCACTGAGGCACCCTAATGGTTTGTTGTTGTTTATTGCTGGATACTATTCTATAGTACGTCTGTACCACATTTTTTTTTTTTATTCATTTACTTGCTGAAGGGCATTTGGACTGATTCTAGTTTTGGGCTGTTAACAAATAAAGACGTTATAATATTGTGTAAAGGTTTTTGAAACCATAGGTTTTCATTTCTCTGGGATATATGTCCAAAAGTACAATTGCTGAGTTGTATGGTAGTTTAATGTTTAATTTCATAAGAAACTGCCAAGTTGTTTTAAGAATGACTATACTATTTAACATTCTCACCGGCAGTGTATAAATGAGCCAGTTGCTCCACATTCTTGTCAACATTTGGTGGTGTCACTTTGTTCATCTTACCCATTTTGGTGATTCTACAGTAATCTCATAATGGTTTAAAGTTTCATTGCTCTAATGCCTAATCATATTGACCGTCTTTTCATTGTATTGATTTGCCATGTGTGTGTTTCCTCTTCAGGATATCCTCTTTAGGTTTTTTGTTCATTTTTAATAGAATTATTATTTACTATTGAATTTTGAGAGATATTTATATATTCTAGATGCTAATCCTTTGTCAGATACATGGTTTGCCAATATTTTCTCCCAGTCTGTAGCTTGTCTTTTCATCCTCTTCATACGGATTTTCACAGAGCAAAAGTATTTAGTTTTGATGAAATCCAATTTATCAACTTTTCCTTTAATGGATATGGTTTTGGTGTCAAGTTTTGAACTCTTTTTTAACTTTAGATCCTAAAAATGTTATCCTCTGTCTTTTATAAAAATTTTATAGGTGTGCATTATACACTTAGGTTTATGATCCAGTTTGAATTATTTTTTGTATAAGAGGTTTAATTAATTTCCCCTTACCCTCAGATATCAGTTTTATCAGTACCATTTCTTGAGACTGTTAGCTTTCCTTCATTGGATTGCTTTGGCACTTTTTTCAAAAATCATTTGAGAATATTTTTCTGACTCTATTTCTGGGTTCTCTGTTTTATACTATTGATCTATGTGTTTGTTGCTTTGCAACACTGCACTATCTTGATTACTATGGTTATAAGACTTGATAACAGATAGAGTGCTTCCTCCCACTTTCTTCTTTTTTCAAGATTGTTTTACCTTTGTGACTGTGTATAAAAATCTTTAGATAAGTTTTTCTATCTATAATAAAACCTGCTAGATATAGGATAAGAATTCAGTTAAACCTGTGGACCCATTTGGGAGGCTTGACATCTTTACTATGTTGAATTTTCCAATTCATAAACACAGTATGTCTCTCCATTTATTTATGTCTTCTTTTATTTTTTCCACTAGCATTTTGCAATTTGCAGTATACAGTTCCTGTACATGTTTGGTTAAGTGTATATCTAAGTATTTAATTTTCTTTGGAGTGATTGTAAATGATAATTTGTTTTAATTTTAGTTACAAAATGTTCATTACTAGTATGTAGAAATGTGATTGATTTTTGTGGGCTGATCTTGTATCCTGAAACTTCGTTGAACTTATGTTTTATTTCTAGGAGTTTTTTTGATATATTGGTTTGGATTTCTATGTAGATGATCATGTCATCTACAAACACAGAGAGTTTTATCTCCTTCTTTTTAATTTTTATGCCTTTTGTTTCTTTTTCTTGTTCTTACAGTGGCAGAACTTCTAGTACTATGTTGAATAAAAGTAGTAGAGCCTTGCCTTGTTCCTGATCTTAGGGAGAAACTGTTCAGTTTTTTGTCATTAAGAATAATGTTAGCTGTCAGGTTTTTTGGTAGTGCTAGATGCTGTTTATTGGGTAATTCCCCTTTATTTCTAATTTCTCTCCATTTTTATATTGAATGATTATGATATTTTATCAGATGCTCTTTCTGCATGAATTAATATAATTTTTCTTCTTTTGTTGTTGGTGGAATATGTTGATTGATTTTCAAATACTGAGCTAGCCTTGCATACTTGGAACAATCCAACTTCGTATTATTATTTTTGTACATTATTGAACTTAAAATGTCAATATTTTATTGAGGATTTTTGCATCTAACTTCATTAGCTATATTGATCTGCATTATTATTATTATTATTATTATTATTATTATTATTATTTGCACTTTGGTTTTGTTTTCGGCTTTTGTTTTCAGGTGTCAGAAAATGTGTTGGGAAGTGTTCCTTTCTTTATTATCACCTGGAAGAGATTGTGTAGGATTAGTTTCAATTTTTCTTTAAATGTTTGATAGAATTCTTCTAAGTGAAAACTTTTGTCTTGGAGATTGCTTTTCCCCCTCCTTTTAATTGTGAATTCAATGTCTTTAAGGGTTATAAGACTATTCAGATTGTTGTATTTGTTGGATGACTTTTGGTGGTTTGTGTTAGTCTATTTCTTCTAAGTTGTAGAATTTATTAATATAAATTTGTTTATAGTATTTTCTTATTATCTTTTAATGACTACAGGATCTGTAGTCATATCTCCTGTTTGTGAGTTGTGTCTTTATTTTTGTCAATCTTGCTATAGGTTTACCAATTTTATTAGTTGTTTTCATAGTACTAGCTTTTTGTTTCATTGGTCTTCTCTATTATTTTCCTATTTTTAATTCCGTTGACTTCTGCTTTTATATTTCTTGCCTTGGGATTTCTTTAGATTTATTTTTCTTTTCTTTATCAAGATTCTTGAGGTAGGAACTTAGGCCTTTTCTTGTTTCTAATGTAAGAATTTAGTGCTATAAACATCCCTCTTTACTGCTTTGACTGCATGCTGCTTTGAAATACTGCATTTTTGTTTTTCTGCTCTGTGTTTTTAAACACAATGTCTGTTGAGAATTCCTTTTTGACCCATGGATTATTTAAAAGTTTGAAGATTTTTCTGTTGCCTTTTATTATTGATTTCTGTCATAATGAGAAAAGATACTCTGTATGATTTTAATTGTTCTAAATTTGTTAATGTTTGTTTTATCACCCAACATATGGACTATCTTAGTGAATGTTCCATGTACATTTGAAAACAATTTATATTCTACTGTTGCTATGTAGTATTTGTATATAAGTCAGTTAGATCCTCTTGGTTGATTTGTTTTTTCAGGTCCTTTATATCCTTGCAGAACTCTCTCTAGTTAGTGCTATCAGTTGTTTAGAGAGGCAGTTGATACTGTCAACTGTATGTGTAGATTAGTGTGTTTCTTCTTTAGGATCATTATTTCTTCCTGGTAGATTAATTTTTTTAATCAATATATATGTCTTTCTTTGTCTCTAGCAATTTCCTTTGCTCTGAAGTCTACTGTATCAGACATTAATAAAGCTACTACTTCTTTTTAAAAACTAATATTTATATAATATATATATTTCCATCTTTTTGTTTTCAACCTTTTTTTTATAAGCATCATACAGTTGTATCATGTTTATTTTTTTCACTCTGCTAATCTTTTTCTTTTGATTAGTATATTTGGACAATTTATATTTAGGTGATTATTGGTTGTAGTTTTTACTTAAAGTATCGCTTTATTTTTTGTTTTCTCAAGGTCTTGATCCTGTTTTTTTTCCTCCTTTCTTTATGGGCTACTTGAACATTACTAGGATTCCGACTTGATTTATCCTTAGTATTTTAGTGTATCTCTCTTCATAGTCCTTAAAAAATATTTTATTATTTTATTTATTTATTTGAGAGAGAGAGAGAAAGCATGAGCAAGGGGGAGAGGACAGAGAGGGAGAGGGATAAGCAGATTCCCTGCTTAACAGGAAGCCCAGTGCAGGACTCAATCCCAGGACCCTGGGATCATGACCTGAGGTGAAGGCAGATGCTTAACCAACTGAGCCACCTGGTGCCCTTCTTTGTATAGTTTTTGTAGTGATTACTCTGGGTATTAAAATATACATATGTGACTTTTAATAGTTGATTCATATCAATATTGTACCATTTTCAATAAAGTGTGGAAATCTCACTTTTATTTAGTCCCTTTTTCCTTTTGTGCTTTTAAATATCACTTTCTTATGAATCAGAAGGTGTTATGACTTTTTTAAAAAGATTTTATTTATTTATTCATGACAGACACAGACAGAGAGAGAGAGAGAGAGAGAGAGAGAGAGAGAGAGGCAGAGACACAGGCAGAGGGAGAAGCAGGCTCTATGCAGGGAGCCCTACATGGGACTCGATCCCAAGTCTCCAGGATCACACCCTGGGCCAAAGGCAGTGCTAAACCGCTGGGCCACCAGGGCTGCCCGGTGTTATGACTTTTATTTCAATGATCAAATATAATTTATACAATTCATGAGGAAAAGGATTGTCTAGTGTGTGTATCCATGTCTACTCTTCCTGTTTTTTCTTCTTCCTTTCTGATTCTTCTTCTTTTATATTTTTTTTTCTGTCATTTCCTTTCATTTTGAAGTACTTTCTATAGCCAATCTTTAAAGATTGGCTTGTTAATGACAGATTGTTTAGTTTTCCTTTATTTGAGAATATTTTTATTTCTCCTCCATTTCTGCAGGATAGCTGCAGAAGGATCCCTGCTGGGTATAGAATTAATGGCTGCAGTTTTTGTTTTTTAATGGTTGAGAGTTCTTTTACTTCTTTAAACATATTATTTAAAGTTTGTTTAGTTTTTTTGGATCTTTAGACTTCTGTTTTTTGACAGATTTGTGAACTTTTCAGCTTTTTTCCTTCAGCTATTTCTTTAGCCATGTCTCATCCTCTCATCTGTTTTCCTTATGGGACTCTGATGGTATGAATGTTGGATCTTTTGCCTCATAGGTTTCGGAGACTGTGTTCAATTTTTCTTTTTAAATATATTTTCTCTTCTTTGCTATAATGGATGAATTCTGTTGTCCTAACTTAAAAGTTCACTGATTTGATCCTCTTAATCTCTGTTCTACTACCGAGCCTATCAACTTAATTTTCATTTCTATTATTCTGTTTTTCAGTTTTATGATTTTCAATTCTTTTTTATCTGTTCTTTCTTTTCTGAGATTTACTTTTTCATTTGTTTCAAGAGAATTTGTAACTGATTATGGCAGCATTTTTGTGATGGCTGCTTTAAAATCCTTGTCAGATAATCCCAATATCTTATTAATATCATTGGTAGCATCAGTTTATCATCTTTTTTTCATCTGAGTTGTTATTTTCCTGGTTCTCTGTATGATAGGAGAATTTAAGTTGTACTCTGGACATTTTATCTATCATGTCAGGAGTCTCTGGGTCTTATTTAAATCTTACATTTTAGCAGACAGTCACCCTGTTTAGGTTTAGTACAGGGTCTTAAGCTATTTTTGTGGACTGTGGTACTAACAGCAGTTTCATTTTCAGAGTCTTTTCAATGCTGTTTTGGTCTGTTTGGTTTTTCTGGTTCCTTGGGGGCTCTTACTGGTCCCTGATGATGTGTCCTGCGAAGTGGGAGGCACTTTCCAAGGTTAGCTGATATGTGTTTCTCAGTGAGAGAGGGCTGTGGTAAGATCCCTGCACTTGTGTCCTAGGTCCAGGTGTGTCTGGGTAGAGCAGGAGAGCCTACATGCTGTTTGTGATAGACTCTTCCCTACTGGCCATTACTGTGGTGGGTCCTCTCTGTCTCCACTCCTTCACAGGTGTGTCTCATCTGGAAAGGGGCATCGCAGGCCCGGTAGGAAGGAAAGCTTCTTGGCCATTGGTTTCTGGTAAGGCTCCAATGGATACCTACCAGTGGTTCATCCGGTGTTTTCAGGGGAATCCTGTTTCATTTGGAGGTTGAGCACATCTGGACACCCATGGTTGCTGGGTGGAAGTGGAGAAGCATTGTGCATGGTAGTCTTCCTCCATTGGGTGGGGACTGAGGCCAAGTGCTGGGCTTCTTCTCCAACCTTGAATCTTGGGCTTACCTGCCTTCCTTTCACCTTTTTCCAGAGTCTTCCTGGGATTGCCTGGTGCATCATCCAAGGGTTTGTATTTGTGCTTAGTTGCAGGGATGGAGGGTATAGGGAGGAGGGGCCTATTTCATCTTGTCCCTCTGTATATATATTTTTTTCTTTTTATCTCAGCCTCTTGTCAGTCAAGTCATTTACTGATTTATTTGGGTTTCCATCATGCCATGCAGCAGTATGGTTGAGAGCCCAGCCTAGAGCCTAACTTCCATTGGTCTGTGCATGTGGCCTTGACTAGGCGGTTCTTGGGTCTGGACATTGCTTCCAGAGATACAGTGCTCTATAAACCTATTCCCTGGGCTGGTCCAGATTAATAAATGTTGCCATAGTAGTTATTAACAGTGCCCTGTCATTCCCTGAAGGGCTTTGTTGTGGATAAGGTGAGTTTTGTGGTGATCTTATCCATGGGCTATTGTGAAAAATCAAGGAGCCAACCTGCTGAAATGATTGGCACATTGGAAAGCCTTATAAATGCCACCTATTGTTATTACTATATATTATAGGCACCCAATGGTGCCTCTCATATTTTTAAAGATTTTATTTATTTATTCATGAGAGACACACAGAGAGAGAGAGAGAGAGAGGCAGAGACACAGGCAGAGGGAGAAGCAGGCTCCATGCAGGGAGCCTGACATGGGACTCGATCCAGGGTCTCCAGGATCAGGCCCTGGGCTGAAGGTGGCGCTAAACCGCTGAGCCACCTGGGCTACCCTATTGTTATTATTATTATATTTTATTTTTTTCATCATGGTAGGTGTGCTCTTTAATCCCTTATCATTTATTTCACCCATCCCGCTATCCATATCCCTTCTGGTAACCATCAGTTTGTTCTTTATTTTTTTTTATTTTATTTTTTTCAGTTTGTTCTTTATAGTTAAGAGTCTATTTCATGGTTTCTCTCCCCCCCCGCCCTTTGCCTATTTGTTTTGTTTCTTAAATTCCATGTATGAGTGAGGTCATATGGCATTTGTCTTTTTCCGACTCACTTATTCTGCTTAGCATAATACTCTCTAGCTCCATCCACATAATTGTGAATGGAAAGATTTCATTCCTTTCTATGGCTGAATAATATCTCATACATATCATTATTATATGCATTTTTCTTCATAAATGTCATATATACATTATATATGTCCCATAGGCAACCACTTATTAAATACTAAGAAAGTGCTATTTCCTTATTTTATTTTAGTAAACAGAAATATAAATAAAAGTTCCAATCTTTCCTTTCACATCCTAGGGGGCTATCTAGTGTGCCTCTGGGTGCTCAGTCCCCTGTGTGAAGAAATCCCTGTGCCAGACAGCCCTAAGGTGAGCCTCAGGAGTCTGATATCAACTGGTAAACATGATTAGGCAGTGAGTGAATAGATATACAGTTGCAGGAGGGCTGGATGACTTTGAACTGAGGATAATGTACCATGATAACATGAAGTGTTGATTTTGATATTTTTCTCCATTAGCTTTATACCGTCTTTGTTGTTCCTGGAGCTGTTCTTTTCCTGAGATAAGGAGGGAGAGTGGTTCTTTCCTTCAGACTAGGACTCAGCTTAGGTATCTGGCTGTTGGAGAAAGTTGGGTAAAACCTGGCACAATAATTGTGGAGAAGCAAGAATTTGAGCTTTGAGGATGAGATAGAAGAGAATACAGGAGGTTGTATCTCTTGTTTTATGTGTGATATTCTCTAATATTATTTAGAGCTCTGTCCTTGGGAGTAGGCAGTTTTGGGGCAGTAGGGGGTAAGATTTCATGCTATTAATTGATTCATGAGTGTTTCTCCTTTTGCAATATGTGTTTGAACTTTGTTCCATCGCTTGCTTGTTTAGCATCCAGGCATTTTCAAAAGTGGCAGAAACATGTCTTTTAATAGCTCCCTTTGCTTCTCGATTACATTTTTCATTTTAATTTAATGTGTGCTACAGAGCAGCAGCGCTGGTTATACAAAGGTGTTTGTCTTACCTCTATTTCTCAACATTTCAGATATTTGGAAAGAATTTACTAGAAATTAATTCCCATTTATTGTTTCAAAAAAGATTTATATTTACAGCAAAATGCTTTTAAAAAGTTAATGATGCAAAAAAAAGGGATCCTTGGGTGGCGCAGCGGTTTAGCGCCTGTCTTTGGCCCAGGGCGTGATCCTGGAGACCCAGGATCGAATCCCACATCCGGCTCCCGGTGCATGGAGCCTGCTTCTCCCTCTGCCTGTGTCTTTGCCTCTCTCTCTCTCTCTGTGACTATCATAAATAAATGAAAATTAAAAAAAAAAAAAGTTAATGATGCAAGTGATTTTTACTATTCAGGGAGTGAACTGAAGAAAAATCAGTAGATTGTATTAAGAATTATCCTTTTTGCTATCCACTGTAACATTTTTAGGATATAATTAATTTTTATTCTCCAATTTATTTTATTTTATTTTATTTTTTTATTTTTTATTTTTTTTTAAATTTTGATTTATTTATGATAGGCACACAGTGAGAGAGAGAGAGAGAGGCAGAGACACAGGCAGAGGGAGAAGCAGGCTCCATGCACTGGGAGCCCGACGTGGGATTCGATCCCGGGTCTCCAGGATCGCGCCCTGGGCCAAAGGCAGGCGCTAAACCGCTGCGCTACCCAGGGATCCCCAATTTTTTATTTTAGTATTGGTTTTCAGTTATACAGAAATCTTGAAGTAAATGATATTCTTTGTTAAACAATGCAGGAATCAATGACCTGTTAACTAATTTATTTCTGAATCTACAGTTACTTCAAAAACATGTTCCATCTATCCTACAGAAGATCGTTTAAACCAGTTAGCTCTCCTCTGAATTATCAAACTTAAAATAGCTTTAAATGAATGTTGCTTTGTACCCAAGTGAACTGAATGTGCCTCAAAACCCTTTAGTAATATGATGTCCTAAATATTCACTAAGGACTACAGACATTAACTCTACAAATATGTTTCCTTTTACAAAGCACTGGAGACTTTTTCCACCTATTGAGTTATTTCAATGTTATTATTGAGAGTACATTCAAAGTAAGACATTTCTTGAAAATCTTTTTTTTTCATTTCTTGAAAATCTAATGTTAGAACTATATTACTAATTTAGACAACTATCCACATAACTCTTAAAATATTTCATAATATTCCTTTACCGGTCTTATTTTTTTTCACTAGAAAATAGATAATTGATTCTATAGTTTTATCATTGAAATGAAACACTCTCCTGGCTAGTATTCTTGGGCACATTCCACCCCAATGGCGCCAACACATTGCGATTAATTTCAGAAGTACACAGTACAATCAAGAAAAATCACTTACAAATAGACATCAAGTGATATGGGATCAAAATGTTATGAGAGGCTCAATTGTGTAAACAAAGAGTTGCTAAGAAGAATTTGTGAAGTCCAGATTAGAGATGAATAATGCCACATTACAGCACTGGCCAAGGATGAAGAAATCTCTCTCAAAAGATAATTTTCAGGAAAAGGTGAAAGCCAGATTCTTCTTAGAGATATAAAAATGAACACATGTTGAAGATTTTATTTTAGCCTTTAATCAATGATGGTACTAGACAGATATTAAAACTAATCCAGTGGAAAGTGAAAACAACACAAATTATGTGGAGTAAACGAGTTGAATTGCAAATGGAGGGAAAACTAATTTTTCTGCAGAAATGGTGAAATCTACCAATATTCTATACAGTAAGGTAAATTTTCCCATCTATCCTTTTCTGCAGTTTACAAAGAAGTGTGACGACAGTGAACAAGCTAGGAATCAGACTCTGGAAGGGTGTGCTATAGGCAATGAATTATTTTTCATTGAAGTTGAACTTTTTTTTTTTGTATTCTGTCCTTGGATTCATTTCACCTCACTCTGATAAAAAAGAAGGAAATGGACAGGGAAGGGAGCCAGAGAGGAAAATCATGCTTGTGCAATCCTTCAGCTCATGGAACAATCCAAATGAGAGTATACATTGTTTCCAATTCACTTGATGAAGATGAGCTTGTGCTATAATGGAAATGGGCTCTTCATTATTAGTAATACTATGTGATCACTCTTCTAAGATACATGAAGGCTATTACTACAGTACTTTCTTTAAAGATTTATTTATTTATTTTTGAGACAGAGAGAGCGAGAGAAGAGAGAGAAGAAACAGAGAATGAGAGAGACAGGCAGACAGACAGAGAGACACCAGGGGGAAGGGCAGAAGGAGAGAAGCAAACTCCCTGCTCATCAGGAAGCCTGATGCAGGGCTGGATCCCAGGACCCTAAGATCATGACCTGAACCAAAATCAAGTCAGCCACTTAATTGACTGAGCCGCCCAGATGCCACCACCATAGTAGTTTTAAATCCAGTGAATTACTGAACTAATCCTGCTTACTCCAAAAAGATCAGAAACAACAAATTGGAAAGTAACGAAGTTTAATAGAAGTAGTGGGGGATTATATGAGATAGTAACAATTCACATCTTGCATTAAAAGGTGTTGACTGGGACGCCTGGGTGGCTCAGTGGTTGAGCGTCTGTGTTTGGCTCAGGGTATGATCCTGGGATCCTGGGATCGAGTCCCACATCGGGCTCCCTGCATGGAGCCTGCTTCTCCCTCTGCCTGTGTTTCTGCCTCTTTCTGTGTGTCTCTCAAGAATAAATAAATAAAATCTTAAAAAAAAAAAAAGTGTGGACTATAATCCTGCATCCTCTGATGACCCCACACAGACTCCAGTCTTGGTCCTGCTCTGTCTTTGTCAATGGCATGGGAGGGTGGTCAAACACCAGTGTAACATCAAGAATGGGAGCAGAGGATTATCTCACTTGTTCTAACTCTCCTCACCAACTGCTCCAGCATACACTGGGGGTTTTGGGGACAAACTTAGAGGTAAAAACAATTTAAAATTCTCTCAAGAATTAGGCATTAGGGCTGCTTCTGAGAAGGGGAGAGATAGAAGAAAGTATTGACTAACTAGTTTTCCTTTTTGGTAAGTAATGTGTACACTTGAAATCAAACAACAGAACTTAAGGAAGTTTTGAATAGCGTACAAGGACAAATCCTAGTGAATGAAATGAGTTAGTTGGGAGCAAGACTCACTCATGGTTCTGTTTTGTCTAGGAGTGTCTTGATTAGTGGCTAAAAGCCAATTGGAGCTTTGTCCTAAAACTACTGAATCTTGGTTTGCTTACCTATGAAATGGGATGATAGTAGTTACCTTATAAGGCTGTGAAATTAAAATAAAATCCCGAGAAGCAAAATGCAGAAGCAGAATGGTTCACTCATCAGTGATTCGGTGGGTGGTCACTATGATTGAGGCCACTCTAAATTGGAGTCATTGCCTCCACATGTGTCTCCCACACTGCTCAGGAGAGAGCTCAGGTGGGTCTCATGAGCATGGAGAAGGCCTTCCTCCGCGGAGAGCATGAACATCCTCATCCTCTCCTCATTAGAGCCTGACTCAGATACATATTGAAAACCCAGGAGAAGACAACAAACAAACAAACAAACAAACAAACAAACAAACAAACGAAAAACCCTCAGCTTTCTTTGAAGGCTTTTCCTTAGCTGTCCTGGAGCCACCCAGAACTGGCAACCATCCTCTTTTCCCTTGATCCTGTAGTGGCTCCAGTGAGGTCAAATCCAAGGAGGAAGTTCTTTTCCCACTCATGCTGTAACCTGATATGCTGCCTGGAAATGCAAGTCACAGTGTGAGAAATGTGCATGCTATGGGTCTCTGGGGACAAGAGGGGACTTTTGTCTCATGACCATGCCTGCATTTGCATGGCTCTCTTTGAGTGAACTGGCCAGGAGCAGAAACTGTTACCTGAGCACTGGTTCTTAAAGTATGGCACTTGAATAAAACTGTATTCCATGCAAGGGGAAGGAAACTATGGTCAGAGAAAAAAGAGGGAGACCTGGACTTAAAATATGGTGATAAATGATGATTCTGGGAGGCTTCCTGGCTTGGATCATCTTTTTGGGTTGAGTATTACTCCACATGTGTGGCTGATATTTTGCTTCAGGTTTTCTTGTGCTTGGAGGCAGTTGTGATATAGTGAAACCAGGCTGGGCTTGGAGTCACAAGTCCTGAGTGTAAGTTAAGGCTCTGTCACTTTCTGTGTGGTGTTTGTGGTCTTAGACAACTTGTTTTACTTTTTGGGTGCTCAATCGCCTCAGCTGCCAAAATGAGCAGTAATACTTACAACACTTGGTTGTGGTGAGGAATATATGAGAAGACTTGTAAAATTGCTGGGAACTGAGCAAGTGTTCAATAAAAGTTCATTATTTATTTATTTATTTTACTTTGCCAACCCCAGTGTTGACATGAATTTTTCAAAGGTTTATTTTTGAATATTAAATAGTAGGATGTATATTGTCATTATTTATTTATATATACTATTTACCATAGTTTCTTACTTAAGAGCCTTTACCCCACATGCTGCCTTTACACTGAGAGCTGAAATCACATTCTACTGTCTGCATTAGGATAATTTTATGTTATTCCTCTGCTTTCATTAACATAATTTATTTTTCTCATGAATCCCTTGCCCAGGCAATGGTTTGATTAGGGGCAATTGTCTCCTTACTGGGACATCCTGAAGGACCCATTCACTCTTCCTCAGGAAACATCAACTATTTATGCCCTAAGAGTCAAAGGAATCTTTTATCTTGAAGTCTTCCCTTTGTTGTGTCTTTCAGTCCTGGACTGCTCTCATGACTGTTAACTCAATCATAACTGAGCCCTGCTTCAGGTCCGACTCCCAAACCTCAGTCAGTTCCCTCCTCTGAGGCACTGTTATAACTCTGCTGTGTAGTGAAATTACTTTACCTTGGTAAACAACAAACTCAGCTGCACCTTATCAACAGGCCATGTTGGTGGTGGTTGAGGATCCAGACATTTTGGCGTTTGGGAAGTCCCACCGAGATCCCGTCAGCACAGAGAACTTTCAGTGGCAACAGCTCTCTCCTTGGAGCCCTGTGGAGCCCCCTGCTAGGTGTAGGGACTTTCCTGACCACGATGCTGGGGTGTAGGGGTAGGGGAATCTTATATTGCTTAGGACAACTGTCTCTGTCAGTGAGCTCCCAGATGCTGTTTATTCTGTCTTCTAGGGGTAAGGAATGCTCTAACTTTTGGCTGTCTGATCAGGTTTGTGAAATGATTATCCATGGTGGGAGTCAACCTCATTACTAAAGTGAATGTCTGTCTCGGCCTTTCCCTTTCCCATTTTATTGTCTCTCATTGAGAGGGACCTTGAAATGAGCCCATTTCTCAAGCCAGCCCTGGGAAATAGCAAGTTCTGAAGGCTGGTCTGTTCTAAGACTGGCGTGGCATCCTTTGGTCACTCATCAGAAGCACTTGAGAACTTTTCTCACTCTTGCCTTTTTTCCAGGAGAGTCTGGTTTCAGGAGACACCTTTTTGCAAACCATTCCATATTTCTGGAGCCAAAGCCTTGTCTAGGGTTGTAGCTGAAGGACCCATCTGCTACTTTGGGAGGCTGAGACATGAGGTATGTTAACATTTTTGGATGAAATATTCCCAGACTCTTAATGGATTTGACTCTGTCTAAAGTTAAGTCCATGTTTCCTCCTCTAGGGTGAACTCCTGCTACATGATAACATGTTTACATTATAATCCAAACTTGTGTGCTTATTTTACTAAATGGCATGTGTTAACCAAGGATATTTGTGGAGTTTTTGATATGACCAAGATTGTTTATTTGAGAGGCATCTTAGAAGAAAAATAGAGCAAAATTTCAAATTTCCAATAGTTTTCATTTTTTCTAATTAGCATAAAGAAGCATCTAAAGGTTTTTTAGTTTTAAAAGCCTCTTTCTTAAAGAGTCTTTGGCTAAGGCAAAAGAAAAGCTTACACTATCTCTTCTAGATTCCCCTAAATCCCACCTTGAACCTAGGAGCCTTTATTCTATGTTCCTCTCCCCTACTGCTCCATCTTTCCCTCTGATTCATTTCCTTCTTCCTGACCAGCCAGACTCCCCTAAGACTCAGTTGCCTCTAAGCAAAACCTCCTTCAGAACAGGGAGCCCTTCTCTGTTGTTGTGAAATACTGAATTTTCTCTGAGCCAAGAGCCATTGTTAGATTTTCCAAATAATCAACAGAACGGAGACATTTGCAGAAGGATTTAGAATAATTTTAGGAACGTATAATCCAGAACTGCCTAATATATACCAATTGATTCATCATTAGGAGAAGCCTAAGAAGCAGAATGGGAAGCTTTGAGCATGATTTAAAAGACCTTAAGTTTATAGGAAACCAGAGGGGCTTAGAAATGCCATCAAAGTTGGAAGATGTCTTTTGGAAAATATCCCTAAGATCTTCCATCTGAAGACAGATTGGTTTCTAATCTAGTCCTGTAAACAAAGAAAGGACAGAGGTTGGAGAACTATGGGAACTGGTAGACAGCATCCAGGAGCAGTTCTTGAGGCAGACAGGATTCCAGCTCTCTTCTCACTTTTATAAGTGATGTTAAGCCAGAAATCGGAGATTAATAGATAAGCACAAAGTAGAACTGGGAAATAACTCCATTGTTAGAACTCTCACACCCTGCCAAGCATTTTGAAAGTACCTTAGAATGAAAGCAAGTAGAATCCTGAAAAAATTTATAGCTTCACAGATAAGACAGCTAGATGCTTCTACCTCTGACATTCAGCCTAAAAGGAGTCTCTTGATAATGACGCCATAGGCACTGTAACAGAAGGGCATTGAAATAATTGCCTTATCTTGGCTAAGTAAACAGAATGTACACAAAAGATGATGTGATTAGTCAATAAGGGGGAATTTGCAAGGAGTTGATCTAAAGATTAAAGAAGCTCTTCTGATTTATAGAGGTAAAACAGTATGAAGAATGGATCCAAAAGGCTATGAAATTAGTCAACAATCTAAGCAAAGTTTGCTTAGTTTTTATAAATTTGTTTGTTTTAGTGTTTGTCTTCACCTAAAACATGAAAAGATATTTTTTCTGTGTAATCTGCCAAGATACTGTTCTACTAGAATATATTTGTGTTTTATGTTGTCTTTACCATGTCTTTGATTATTTAAAACATTTTTATTTCAATTCTAGTTAGTTAACATACAGTGTTATATTAGTTTCAGGTGTACAATGTCGTGATTCAACAATTCCATACATTACCTGGTGCTCATCACAGGGCCCTTCTTAACCCCCATCACCCACCTATCTCACCCATCCCCCACCCACCTTCCCTCTGGTGACCACCAGTTTGTTCTCTTTATTAAGAGTCTGTTTCTTGGTTTGTCTCTCTCCCTTTTTTCCCCTTTTTCTCCCCTTTTGTTTCTTGAATTCCACGTATGAGTGAAATCATGTGGTATGTCCTTCTTTGACTTATTTTACTTAGCATAATACACACTAGCTCCATGCACATTGTTGCAAATGGCAATATTTCATTGTTTTTGATGGCTGAGTAATATTTCATTGTATATCTATACCATATCTTCTTTACCCCATCATTAGTTGATGATTATTGTCCTTGATTATTTTAGAAAACAGAGCTTCCTTACTTTCAAAAGAATGAAGACTCTTATTAGTCATGTTACCTACTTGTACTTATTTTTAAGTATTTCATTGTCATTTTCAAGTGAGTGGCCAAATACTATTTCTCAGGCACCCACAATCCTATCTTTAAGTGTTCAGATCTCATGACAATATTTTTTCACTTCCTCATATTGATTTCCAAATGTAAAATGAAGTTAAATAGCTTCAGGATATCTTTTGTACCTAAAGGCCCTAGAAAATCGCAAAGACTTGTTCTTTCACTTTGAAAAGGGAGGTGCCTAAAATAATAGCATTATTTGATATGTCACTATTGATGAGTATCATGGAAAGAGTTCTCAAATGTCTGGGTCTTTTATATGCTAAATATGTATAGGGAAAATTAAAAAAAAATTTTTCAGAAATCATACACTGTATAAAAGGAACTAGATACTGGTCAGTGCCTTGCTGTCCATAATATCCATGTGTGTGGGTGCATACATATATACATGTATATCCATATAAACATTTTTTTCTCTCAGCATCCTGATGTTAGGTAACAACAATATAGTTATCAGCCATAATTTTGGTTATTATTTTAACTGTCTACTTGGTCACAATCTCACTTTAATTTGAATCTGACATCTTCTTGCCTATGTTTTCAATTTGGAATGTATATCAAGTCTATCTAGGGAGTTTTATTAATATACAAATGTTTAGAACTTATTTCAGTTATCTTTGGATAATTGGCACATCTCACTATTTTTACCTTTATAAACGTCACAAATCCATTTTTATAAATATGATTAATGTACATTGTCTTTGAAAACACTCTTAATCATTATCCTTATAGATATTATGTCTAAAATTTCAGATTGACTTTTGTAGGTTTCTTTTGCATGTCATGAAAGCAATCAGATTTCTTTGTCACTTGTGTTATTGTAATGAGCTCTTATCAGGTCTTTCACTTTGGAATCATCGGTAACAAGTTAGCTATAGCCATTTTAAGTCTGTGTCATCTAGAAATACTATTTATTTGACTTTGATGTTTTCCTGAAGCCTCAGCTATATGCCAGAGATATTGTCTTCATTGAGGGTTCACGATCCTGTTGGAAGAACTTATCAGGTACTGTGAACAGTTAGCACTTCTGTGAACTCTTATGGGGTTGACTATTGGATTCATGTGGCTCAGCTAAGGAGACACAACATCTTCAAATCCCAGGAAGACTGCCCTCCATTGTGATTTCAAATTGGGAGTCCTCAGGAGCCACCTAAACCCCTGGAAACAGCTGTTTTTTGGACAGAGACAGCTTCTGTCCCAGATCACAGAACTAGACCCTGATTATCACTTTTGATCTGCATTTCTTCTCTAGCGACTTCTCTCCCCTCTCCTGGCTTATGGTGACTTTATTTGCCTTCAAGTCTTATATTTATAAAATTGATATATCAATTTTATGACATAAAATTGATATGTCACTATTGAGTATTATGGAAAGAGTTGTCAAATGTCTGGGTCTTTTTTAGTCTGGGACTACATTTTTAGTCCCTTCTTGGTAAGATTCCATTACTTGATATAACTTACTACTAACTAGATAAAGAGTACAACCAAACCAGCCGTTGGTTTTGTTTACATTTCTCTGCAGGAGCACTAATGTCATCTGGTTCTATTTCCTTGTAATGAATCAGTTTCCTGGGAAACTGGGCTCAGCCATTTGGTGAAGTTTTAGATTGCAAACACCACAGTCGGCCAGGCAGCAAGAAATTTAAAACACCCATCACACTGTGCCCACAACAGGGGGAGTGTGTGCTGCATGGAGTGGAGAGTGATGTTGTACCTATAATCCTGCAGACTTCCCTAGGGTCTTTCATATTAAAAGAAGGAAAAGTGAGAAATCAGAGAATTAGATTATTTGGCTAATGATCTCATATCTGGTTTTCTTTAGACTGGGGATGGGATATGTTCTCTTGGTTTAATCTGGGCCCTTGTGACCCCTGGCTGAGAAGTGGACTACACACTTTGGTCACAATCCTTCTCTGAGTATGCATTTTGTGGCAGTGTCCAGATGTGTCATCTCCAGATGTCCTAAATGCTTGTGTATAGCCACTGTTCCATCAAATGATCCAGTGAAAAATGAACAACTTGACAGTTCTGGAGGTTGTGGAACCATAGATGTTGGAGTAAGTATCAACAGACACCTGGTATGAGATGATCATGCCTCAAAGAGCAGTGAAAATCTGAGTAAGCATCCATGCTCAGACATTTATTAACGGTCTACCCTTCCTCTCTGGCTGACCAGTACCAGAAAAGAGGCTGAGGACATAAACTGTCTGCCCCATATTCAGCTTGGGCGCCGAGAACCACAACCACACCTACTGTGAACACTAATGTACTTTGCTATTCCTCTGCCTTCATTAGCATAATTTAATGTTTCCTGGAATGCCTTGTCCAAGCAAATGGCTTGATTGTTCATTACAGGGACTTCCTGAAAGATGTATCCACTCTTCCCTGGTAAATATTGACAGTTTAATGTCCTAAGAGTCAAAGGATTCCCTCACCTCTGAGTCCTCCCCTTGCTGTTTCTCATGTCAGGACTGTGGTGTCACAATCTTTCCCCACTCCTAACTGAGACCCACTTTAGGTAAAACTCCAAAGTCTTAGTCAATCATGATCTTGCCCTCTCCTCTTGGAAGCACCAGCAGCTTTGCAGGGTGGTCTCCTCCCTTTCCACAGAAGCAACAAACTTGGCTTCATCTCATTAACAAGTTGTGTTGGCAATCTTTGGGAGACAGGTTTTGACATACTTTACATATGCTAGAAATCTCAGAGAAATTATAAGTCCAGAATTTGAAACTCTCTGCTCTTTGTGTTTTACATCTCAAATTATTGCCATGATTCTGAATTAAGGTTTTTATATTTAAAAATATTTCACTTTCTTGAAATTCATCTGAAATAATGTAATAAATTCAAACTTCAATGTACTCCTATTTGATTTTCTGAGAAATAATTTCTGTCCACGTCCTGATAAATCCCAAGAGAGCTGATCTGGGGCTATGGCTGCCAGCAGGAGCTGGGATGGAGCCGGGAGCTATTAGAATCTGGCATTTACTCAGAGCCAAGCCTTGTGCAAGCAGTTCCCTGGATATCACACTATCTTCACTCCTTACAACTTCCCTGCTATGGGGGTGTCATCTTTATTTTACAGATGAGGAAACTATCCCTCAGGTCAAAGGACTCAGCTGAACAAGAATTCCAGCCCATATTTGTCTGACTGCAGAAGAGAGAGAGTCTTCCTTTCACCCTCTCCCTAGCTTTTATTGACTACCTCCTGCAGGCTGGCTATTGTTAACAGGTGCTGAGCACCCACCCATAGGTGGACCCTAAAGATTGCAGACCTTCATGGACAATTATGAAATTCTGTGCAAAACGATAGTTTTGCAAGTTAGTTCGGGAGCACTTACCTCCTAAAGGGTAAGTGGGGGCCACCCCACCTGAGTCTCTGCTCTGAGTCACAACTGAAATAGCATCTCTGGGTCCCCAAGTTCTCTTTGCCCAGAGAATCTTCAGGAGTTTCCCCATGAGGTGTCTTTCTCCATCTTCTTGGTTGCTATGAATGCCAGTTTGTGCTATCTTGTGGCTTCCCATTGCTATTGCCCTGATGCCACTTAGAAGTGTGGGGCTTCACATCCCTTGTGAAGAGAGGAAGAGGATCCTCTCTGCCAGCTTCTTAGCATACTCCCCAAGAGTTTCTTATAATATTTTTCATGTTGTACTCATTTATTTTTTAAATTTAGATTTATTTAAATTCAATTAATTAACATATAGTGTATTATTAGTTTCAGGAGTAGAGTGATTCATCAGTGGTGTATAACACCTGGTGCTCATTACATCACATGCCCTCCTTAATGCCCATCACCCAGTTGCCCTGTCTCTCTGCTCCCCTCCCCTCCAGTGACCCTCAGTTTGTTTCCTGTGCAATTGTGCTACTAGGTATCATCTATTAGGTTCTGGATCTGATGCCTGACAAGGGAGAGCTACCTGGCCCCCATCCCTCCACGGCTTCATGCTGCCCAGGTGCGTGCCTATATTTTGCTGTCTGCCATGGCCAAGCTGTCGAGAAGTCACCTGGATCTTTGGCTTTCTCTAGCATAAGAAGGAACTTGCTGTACCTTTGAGAGAGCCCAGTCTTTCTCCTCATTGCTTCTCTCAGAGAAACACTAAATCCTCATGTTGGAGACCTATTGCTGCCTCATCATGGTGTGTCTGAATTCCTGGAGAGATAATGTGGATTAGGCTGATCTGGGATATTTAGCACACGTGCCTTAAATGACTTGATTCCTTGAAACAGATTCGACTCCTAATCAGGACTGTCCTTCTTAAAACTAAGAAAGCCTTCACCTGTTCTTCCTCCCTCTCTTCTCCTTCCTTGCCTCTCTCTGTTTTCATGTCCTTTTCTTTCTCTGTATTTTCCAGAATAGTGTACCATCAGGTAGCCATTAGGAAATCTGCTGGAGGATGTTTGAGTTTTAGTTGTCATGAATTTTTTTTTTTTTTAAGAAGGATCCCAGATTCAAAGTGTTCAAGATGAACCTTATAAGATTTTTTTTTTAATTTTTATTTATTTATGATAGTCACAGAGAGAGAGAGAGGCAGAGGCACAGGCAGAGGGAGAAGCAGGCTCCATGCACCGGAAGCCCGACGTGGGATTCGATCCCGGGTCTCCAGGATTGCGCCCTGGGCCAAAGGCAGGCGCCAAACCGCTGCGCCACCCAGGGATCCCTAGTTGTCATGAATTTAATCTGGGTTACATAACTTTTATTTTTTTATAATACATTTATTTTTTATTGGTGTTCAATTTGCCAACATACAGAATAACACCCAGTGCTCATCCTGTCAAGTGCCCCCCTCAGTGCCCGTCACCAAATCACCCCCACCCCCTGCCCTCCTCCCCTTCTACCACCCCTAGTTTGTTTCCCAGAGTTAGGAGTCTTTATGTTCTGTCTCCCTTTCTGATATTTCCCATACACTTCTTCTCCCTTCCCTTATATTCCCTTTCACTATTATTTATATTCCCCAAACGAATGAGAACATATAATGTTTGTCCTTCTCCGATTGACTTATTTCATTCAGCATAACACCCTCCAGTTCTATCGACGTTGAAGCAAATGGTGGGTGTTTGTCGTTTCTAATGGCTGAGGAATATTCCATTGTATACATAGACCACATCTTCTTTATCCATCATCTTTCGATGGACACCGAGGCTCCTTCCACAGTTTGGCTATTGTGGACATTGCTGCTAGAAACATCGGGGTGCAGGTGTCCCGGCGTTTCATTGCATCTGCATCTTTGGGGTAAATCCCCAACAGTGCAATTGCTGGGTCGTAGGGCAGATCTATTTTTAACTCTTTGAGGAACCTCTACACAGTTTTCCAGAGTGGCTGCACCAGTTCACATTCCCACCAAAAGTGCAAGAGGGTTCCCTTTTCTCCGCATCCTCTCCAACATTTGTGGTTTCCTGCCTTGTTAATTCTCCCCATTCTCACTGGTGTGAGGTGGGATCTCATGGTGGTTTTGATTTGTATTTCCCTGATGGCAAGTGATGCAGAGCATTTTCTCATGTGCGTGTTGGCCATGTCTATGTCTTCCTCTGTGAGATTTCTCTTCATGTCTTTTGCCCATTTCATGATTGGATTGTTTGTTTCTTTGCTGTTGAGTTTAATAAGTTCTTTATAGATCTTGGAAACTAGCCCTTTATCTGATACGTCATTTGCAAATATCTTCTCCCATTCTGTAGGTTGTCTTTTAGTTTTGTTGACTGTATCCTTTGCTGTGCAAAAGCTTCTTATCTGGATGAAGTCCCAATAGTTCATTCTTGCTTTTGTTCTTTTGCCTTCGTGGATGTATCTTGGAAGAAGTTACTGTGGCTGAGTTCAAAAAGGGTGTTGCCCGTGTTCTCCTCTAGGATTTTGATGGACTCTTGTCTCACATTTAGATCTTTCATTCATTTTGAGTTTATCTTTGTGTATGATGAAGGAGAGTGGTCTAGTTTAATTCTTCTGCATGCGGATGTCCAATTTTCCGAGCTATACACCAATAAATTAGGCAACCTAGAAGAAATGCAAGCATTCCTGGAAAGCCAAAAACTACCAAAACTGGAACAGGAAGAAATAGAAAACCTGAACAGGCCAATAACCAGGGAGGAAATTGAAGCAGTCATCAAAAACCTCCCAAGACACAAAAGTCCAAGGCCAGATGGCTTCCCTGGGGAATTCTATCAAACGTTTAAAGAAGAAACCATACCTATTCCCCTAAAGCTGTTTGGAAAGATAGAAAGAGATGGAGTACTTCCAAATTCGTTCTATGAGGCCAGCATCACCTTAATTCCAAAACCAGACAAAGACCCCACCAAAAAGGAGAATTACAGACCCATATCCCTGATGAACATGGATGCAAAAATTCTCAACAAGATACTAGCCAATAGGATCCAACAGCACATTAAGAAAATTATTCACCATGACCAAGTAGGATTTATCCCCGGGACACAAGGCTGGTTCAACACTCGTAAAACAATCAATGTGATTCATCATATCAGCAAGAGAAAAACCAAGAACCATAGGATCCTCTCATTAGATGCAGAGAAAGCATTTGACAAAATACAGCATCCATTCCTGATCAGAACTCTTCAGAGTGTAGGGATATAGGGAACATTCCTCAACATCTTAAAAAGCCATCTACGAAAAGCCCACAGCAAATATCATTCTCAAGGGGGAAGCACTGGGAGCCTTTCCCCTAAGATCAGGAACAAGACAGGGATGTCCACTCTCACCACTGCTATTCCACATAGTACTGGAAGTCCTAGCCTCAGCCATCAGACAACAAAAAGACATTAAAGGCATTCAAATTGGCAAAGAAGAAGTCAAACTCTCCCTCTTCTCTGATGACATGATACTCTACCTAGATAACCCAAAAGCCTCCACTCCAAGATTGCTAGAACTCATACAGCAATTCGGTAGCGTGGCAGGATACAAAATCAATGCCCAGAAATCAGTGGCATTTCTATACACTAACAATGAGACTGAAGAAAGAGAAATCAAGGAGTCAATCCCATTTACAATTGCACCCAAAAGCATAAGATACCTAGGAATAAACCTAACCAAAGATGTAAACGATCTATACCCTCAAAACTATAGAACACTTCTGAAAGAAATTGAGGAAGACACAAAGAGATGGAAAAATATTCCATGCTCATGGATTGGCAGAATTAATATTGTGAAAATGTCAATGTTACCCAGGGCAATGTACACGTTTAATGCAATCCCTATCAAGATACCATGGACTTTCTTCAGAGAGTCAGAACAAATTATTTTAAGATTTGTGTGGAATCAGAAAAGACCCCGAATAGCCAGGGGAATTTTAAAAAAGAAAACCATATCTGGGGCATCACAATGCCAGATTTCAGGTTGTACTACAAAGCTGTGGTCATCAAGACAGTGTGGTACTGGCACAAAAACAGACACATAGATCAGTGGAACAGAATAGAGAACCCAGAAGTGGACCCTCAACTTTATGGTCAAGTAATATTCGATAAAGGAGGAAAGACTTTCCACGGGAAGAAAGACAGTCTCTTCAATAAATGGTGCTGGGAAAATTGGGTTACATAACTTTTAGTTGGTCCTTGGCCAAAGATCGCTTTTATTGCGAATAAGTTATTACTGCTAAGTACTACATTCCTAATCCTTTTGGATATTTAAGAATCTTTATCAGAACAAGTGGTACACCAGTAACTTTTGGTCCTTTCCAAATAAAATAGCTTCCTTTAACTGCAGCAAGAATTTATTTCAGTGTTACAACAAATTTCAATTTTATTATTTACAATTCACTTACTTATCTCTTAGAGGGAATTATGCCCTGGAAGGAAGTTTAACTAAATCAGATGTGGAAAACTTTTTGGCATTTCAGGACAAATGTCAGTTTCTCATCCTGTGAAGGGCTTGCCTGAGGCTGGTGCCCTTTATCTGATGGACACTGGAAGCAAGAGGGGAATTTGGAGATGACCATAACACCAGGAAGGTTGGCACTGGCCTCCAGAGGAAGCAAATATGGAGCTTTTGAATAAATCATTGTGACTGTGACATGAGAGCAATGCAGACACCCAACTAAAACAAATCTCTTTTTGGGGGAAACATTCACAAGTTCTAGAAGCCCCATGATGTTGAACAAAAATAAAAATTCTTAAAAAAAATGCAACAAGAAATCTTTTTCTTTCACATATCTTACATGATATCATCTAAACATTTTGAGTTGGATTATTCCCCTTTGTGTTGGAATTAATTCTTGTTTTTTAAATTCATGGCTTATCTCCAGATCCCCAGTTCAGGTTGTTATTACCTCCTGCTGACTCAGGCCATTCTTTCACATTTCTATAGAATAAGAATCTTCATTTCAGATTTCAGGGGTTCTGGTTTTATTCTTATAGAGTGACTTCACAGTAAAGCAAAATGGCATTCAACAGATTCTTTTGTTCAGGGCTCATGGGCTTTCTGAGAACATTTTTCCTAATTTCATTAAATGGCTCTAATAGTGATGGACAAAGAATTTGAGCTAGAGCAAAAGGGCCAGGTCAGCTGTGTCTGGGTGTTACTCCTTCAGTATAGGGTCAGGGGCGTTGGGAACCAGGCATCTGTTTGCTCTGCCTGCACAGTAAAGATGTAGCCCCCCACCACCTCCTCCACCTTTCTGCCCTCACCAGTAGATTAGATTTGGTGTCTGGCCAAGTCCTTGGCTAAAATTCCAACAATAGAGGCCTTGCACTAACCTTTTAGTGTACAGTCATCCTAGAAACTTTAAGTTATGTGGATATCATACACTAGATATATCATTGAGAGCAAAGTTTGGTTTATCAGCAAATGCATGATGTCAGAACCATTTCCTTGGCTGCTTTTAACATATAACAGGGGGTTCAAAGGCAGCATAAGTGAGGAACATGAAAAGGTGTAGCTCCAAATTGCTGAATTAGAAGTATGAAAATGTTGTTTACCAATGCATTGTGCTTATTCAGATACATTTAGATTGCTCTGTGATTATTTGTAGTCATTGTCAAAAAGGATTTTACTAAGGGCTTGTTTTCACCCTCTTGGGTGCAAGCTGAAAATGATGCATGGTCCACAAATCTGGCCTCAGATGACAATTTTGTTTTCATTGCCCCAGTGAAGGCTTGGAAACATGGTTCAAATTTAGCCATGCTGCCATGGAAGCATACTTGGAGGTTAAAGCCAAAACCCACCTCTACGTGGGAACAAAGCACCTACAATTCTGATTTGAATAAGAGTAATTTACACAGAGGCAATGCTGATGGGGTGGACAGGCCACCCCGCAGGACTTCCTGGTAGGGTTTGTTTGGGAGTACCTGCAGCCCAGCTGCATTGGAAAGTATCAGTTTGATGAGCTTTGCCAGTTTTTTAGGCACAGCATGAGGCCTGTAATTGTTTTAGGTCCTTACCCAGGGAATGCAGACTGGTGTTTGCTAGAGGTCCTAATGGGATTAGGACTGGTTTGGAGAGAAGTTGTCTAATCTGTTGCTGACTGTCTCCCTGAGTTAAAGGGAAAAAGCACGTAAGACAAACTGCTTCTACTAATGGCTACTGTTTTCTCTTGCTGGCTGCAACTGTAAGCGTTTTGGGCAGGGTTTAGTAAGGGCTTGGTGCAGCCCCACAATGAGATGTGGCCAGCGTTGGGTGCGGCAGACGATGACTTCTCAGAGAACATTGCATAAATGGCTATGGGCTTTGGCAAAGCTGAGGGAAGGAACAGCTCGGAGGGGTTAAATCTTGGAAAAAAAGAAGTGGAAAGGATGTGCTTATCATCCACACTTTGAAATCTCTGACTTTGCATCCTTAAAGTCTAAACTTGGCACTAACAAATACTTCATTGTGAGAGGATTTGGGTTAAGTCACCATGGACAGCTTACTTGGCTTTCAGGATTTGGAAATGGCATTTCTCACCTCCTCCACACTAGCCTTTTCAGTTGCTTGCCAAGTATAAGGGGAAAAAAACCTTAATTCTTTTTAGAAGTGTTTCAAGCATTACATAAAGAGTAGCTTGGCTGGTGAACTGCAAGAGCAGTGTGGCTAGCTTCTAAATAAGTTTCGTTTCAGGAAGTATTTAAGCATGCTCTGTAGGATAGCAGTGCTAGTAAACACCCATGATTTAAAGCCACTCTGTACACTTAGACCTCAGCATACCTACTTTATGGCCTCATTATTCTGCCTAAGAACACCACCAGTATATAAAAATAACAAACACATTACATTTGCTGAAATATTTTGGTATGTTTGAAAAGGTGCAATAAATTCCAATTTGAAAAATAAAATTCTATGAAGAAAATGTCTCTCTCCCTATGTTTTAGGTTTTGCATTTTGGCCTTCAAATGAAATTCAAAATCAAAGGGGCACACGGTAAAGCCAGTACTCCCATGTGATTTAATACTCGAAATCCTAAAATACAAACTGTTTTCATTTATCAGTGAAATTAAGAAATGCCTGCCATTGATAACGTTTCAACGTTCTAAATGTCATCATTATCTCTCTCTCTCTGCTATTTATTTGTAATTGTGTAGACAGAGAGAGCCAAAACAAATTCCACTCTCCACTAACCGTTTAGAGTATTGAGTATTTAAGCTATAAAAGTAGCTTTCAGTTTAACCTGGTATTTGCAATTTGCAGGAACAAATTGTGTGTCCCTGTTCTGGTAAACTCAGTGGATGCCACAATGGTGTGTCTCAGTGCTTTGTGGTTTGGAACAACATCTCATGCCCAGGCTTAGGGTACAAGTGGAAAACGTTCTTCTGTATGACAAGAGTGGTCACGGACAGAATTCTGCCTCGGTGCTTCAAGCCACAGGGATCCTCACAGGTCCTCAAATGAGCCAGGGTGACGTTGGGCAGGATTTGCTTCAGCTGCTGGCACTTCATTTTTGTTGGGCAGTACTTGTTCCCTGGTGCATGGCTGATTATGTGCCAGGATTCATTCGTTATGGCAAATACAGTTCCTTCTGATATTTCTCAGTACAGTGGGATCCACAATATTTATGCATAGGGCACCTGTCACAGTAATGCCGTCTCATCAGGAAACATCCAGCATCTTCCACAGATGCTCCTCTAGGGGTAAACATCCTCTAAAGGGGGGCTGACTTCACCGGTGACTTTACTGGGCTGGAATGCAAGCTGATTCTTGAGCTCTTGGCTCCTTGGCTTCCTGCTCCCCCCCCCCCCATTCATTCCCCCCAGTCCTGAATTTATTCCCTCCGACTCATTTTGTTCTTTAAAGTGTGTCTTTTTTCTTAAGAATTCCTTATATAATACTCGGAGCTTTTCAGGATAAGAAACTCAGAGTGCTCGCTGTGTAGATAAACCAGTGAAGGTGATTAAGGTTACAGAAACCTGTATTCTTTCTACATAAAGACTAAATCATCCAAGTCTTGCATTTCAGGTAGGCACTTCAGATTCTCTGTATCTCTGTCTGGCTGAGAAACAAAACTGCTAGGGTGATGATATATTCCAAATTACAGTGCTGTTCTGGCTCTCCTGTAGGTAAGTCAGGGTCTGGGATGGGGTGGACAGACAGCAGGACAGGGCTGGCTCTGGGCACTAACATCGCTGTCAGCTCAGATGAATCGCACACTCCGGGTCCCAGATCTGCAATCTTCAAAGACAGCGTGTCGGGTTACATTTTCTAAGTAGAAACTCAGATTCAAAGGATTTAGAAAGATAATCTAGTCTTAACTCAGAGACGCTTAGAAACATACTTTTATATTTACATGCTTCATGTTCACAGGCGTTTCCTCTGCCAGTGCTTTGTGGTCAGGGTCTCAGACCCGCGAGGGCCCGGTTCTGCCAGGCCGTGCTGGTTCCCGGCGGGAAGCCCACTGGCTGCGTCCTCGGCCTCCGGAGCCGCCCGGCCCTGGGCGCCAGCCCGTGTGCAGCTGCCTGGTCACGCGGGCGAGTCCCTGCGAGGGCCCCGCGTGGGGGAGTCTGCCGCGGGCTCCTGGGCCGCTGCCCCGCTGGCCGGGCCCGTCCCACGCTTAGCGGGAGGCGTCCGGCGTCTCTGCATTGCGCTTCGTAAAGCAGTTGGCCCCGCGCAGCTCTTCTTCCTCGCCCCCCCCGCCCCGCCCTCCTGTCCTGTGGTCCGGAGACCCTCGGCGGGGACCCTCTGCGCGTCTGCAGGGAGGGGCTCGCGGATTCCCGCTGGGCTCCAGCTGCTCCCCTGGACTTGGGACTGGGCCCTGCGCTACTGCCCCGACGGCCTCCCCACGGTCGCATCCCTCGGCCCCGCCCGGCCCGGCCCGGCCCGGCCCGGCCCGACCCGCTGCTTCCCGCACAGCAGGGCCGCGGCGGGCGGGGGCGGCGCAGCCCGAGACAGGGCGGGGGCGGGGGCGGGTCTGCGGCTGCGAGCCCAGGGCCCGGTGGGCGCCGCCGGCCCTGGCCGCGGGGGGACGGCGCTGCCCTGGTTGCGGGCCGGGGCGCCCTCGGCGGTGCGCGTCCCCCTCCGGGCCTCCGCCCCTGCCGCTCTCCACAGCCAACTCACCACCCTCATTAGGGAAATCAGTTGTTTTCCTTCGCATTCCACCGCCGCCCCCTTGTCCATTTGAACGTCGCGCGAAGCCGTCGGAGGGGACTGGGGCGACGGAGCGGAGGGCTGCAAGAGGAAGAAAAGTTAAGCGAGTACATAAGTGTCAAGGAATCCATTGTCTGCGCTCCACCTGCTGTTATTCTGGTCCCAATCAACCTGCTCGCCAGGCTGGAGCCAGCGGCCATCTGGAAACGCTGCTCTGTTTATAAACTTGGCATGAAGCAGCACTCCCGGGCCCTGACCTCCCACACGAATCTGGAAACAATTAGAGCAAGATGATAGGCAGGCAGGGACCGCTCCAGGGAGGGAGGAAGGGCGGAGAAGGAGGAGAGGAGCCTGCAGGGGGGCGGGGGGGGGGGCAGACAAGGGGTGGCGGGTAGGAGCTCAGGGAGGCAGGCCTGGGTCTGGGGTGAACGGGGGTCCTGGGGGCTGAGGAGGCCAGAGTGGAGGAAGGGAGACTAGAGGTATGGGGAGCCAGGTGCGGGGGAAGCCGGGAGTGGAGGGGGGCCGTCCGGGAGTGGTGGGGACCCAGGGTGTAGGATGGGGGGAGGGAGCCGGATACCCGTGTGGGGAGCTGGGTATGGAGAAAAGTGCAGGGAGGTTAGAGCAGGGAGGTCTGAATCTGAATGGGAGCTGGGGGTCTGGGAGGAGCCTGGAGAGGCCTGGATCTGAGTGGGGTCCAGGTGGGGGGAGCGTGGGGCGGGGGAAGGTCTGGGGATCTGCTGTGGGGAGCTGGTGGGAGCCAGCGCATCTGGGTCTAGGGCATCAGGACCAAGAGAGGGGCCCTCGCTTTTTGCTCAAGATGATGCAGTTGTAGGTGCCTTCCCAGGGTGGCCTCCTTCCAGTTTCCTGGGACCTTTCAAGAAACATACCAGGCTTGTGAGGCAAAGAAAATACCACCATTTGCCCTTTTCTATGAGCAGAGAGCAAGTATATCATGGACACAGTGAATAAAGTCCTTCCTGGTCCCTGTAAAAAAAAAAAAAAAAAAAACATTGTACAGTCTCAAGTTTTTGTTTTGGTTTTGGAAACACATTCTTGAACAGCACTTTTTAACCAAAGGAAGTTTAAGCAATGTTCCATTGTGCTCTAGAAATGCTAAAGAGGGAAATTTCTTTAAAAGGACAACTCTTGTTGATGCACACATTGGAATCCGTGTCAACCAACATCATGCTTTTGTGTTGCAGGAATTGATTCAGGTTTCCAGAGTCTGGTATTAGCGAGATGAATGAGCCTCTTCCTCTTCACTCAAGAAACACTTTTTTTTTTTTCTCTTTCCCCTGCAGTTTTGAAATGTGATTCCTTAACTCTGAGTGGATGCTCTTTTCATGCTCAGTTGGGTTCCTAAACTCCTGAAATATTAATCTGTGGGAGTTGCTGGCAAACCCATAGTGGGTGCCCATTACCAAGCTCCTGGTTGGCCAGAGGACCCTTGATGAGGGAACTTTACCCGTGCCTGTCTTCCTGGCTCTAGGGACTCTGGGACAGCAGACCTGTACCCAGAAAGGTGGCCTCTCCCTTGGTCTTTTGTCTTGCTTCTGTAGTGCAGAGTCCGCTGGTCTCAGCCTGGAACATTGGCCCCAAGTGCATTTGGTTAGATCTCTGAAAACTAATCCATGAACATGGCATCATCAGCCAACCCAATCCCAGAGCCCTTTTCAGTTGTGAATTCACGGACTCTCCCCTCTAAACCCCCCCACCATGCCTTGTTCTCACCATTGAATTCCCAAGCATTTTATTTTTTTGCCTAAACATACTCTTTCATACTCCTTGCTTCTGCTACGCTGGTTAAAAGCCTACTCCAAGAACGTTTAGGACTGTGGAATATGCACCATACAGTGATATGAAAAAAAAAAAAATCAAGATTCACAAGGCCGGCGGCACAGTCCTGAGAGTGTGCTGGGCTGGGCTCTTTGTGTGGCCTTCACTCTCCAGTGGTGTTCAGAGCCGTGTTTCTGAGGATCCCTGGAGATGCTCAATCTGGTAAGCCGACTTTAGGACCTGAGTCTTGTTGCAAGTGGATTCATTTGAACTATAATATAAAATATTGTGTTTACTTAACCCCTGAAAGCTGATCTCCTTTGTCTTTGTGAACTGGCTGGGCAGCTAAGAACCCACATTCCTTCCATAGTTAATAAAACTTAATATTTTCCTCTGTATGCATAAATTTAATTATACTCAAACTCTTTTAATCTGTCAGTTTTTCAAACTTTACCCAGAGTAAGAAAACATGGGCTTCTCCCTCTTCAACGTGCAACAAAATAGTAATCTTTAAAAGACACAACTTGAAAATTCATTTTCCCTATCATCTTGTATCTTTTCGATTTTTTGACCTGCAGATAGTAGAGATAGAAATTGATTTGGCTATAATTCTTCACAAGGTGAAAGATTCATACTTCTAATGTTCATATTTGTTTAACCTTATTAAAAGGAAACACAAACCACCAAAAGAAAAAAAAGTTGTATCCAACTTATTTCACACACAACTCTGTACATTCTTGAAAGCATTAAAAAAAAAAAAAAAAGAAGAAAGCATTCAGCATGTATTTGGGATTGATACATATTCTCTGAAAGTAAAGAGAGTGAGTGGCCTTGGTGGTGTCCTAACCCAGGCGGATCTTGGGACACGGTGATCAATAGTGCTCCCGGGCTGGTTTTTCAAAATTTATGACATTTCTGTAAAGTGTTTTGGGCTTTTTGAGAGAAATAAATGCAATTTATCGGCATCCAGCTACTGTTTCCCCACACGTCCACAGTAGAGATGAGAGTTTGATCATCTAGCTCATGGTGGAAACCCTTCCCAGTGTGACATCCTCCTTTTGAATCATCTCTAACTAAACAACATCTGTTCAAATGATGCTTCCAAATCACCTTCCCACTTGTAATTAAGAACACTGAGACCCTCTCTTAATTAAAATGTTTACCTTCATTTCCAAAGCTTGATGTTCTCACTCTTCCCTACCTGAGAACTCTTAGAATTTCCTCTCTGGACAGACTCATTTGCCAACCATTCCCTCCTTTGTTCATATCTTTCTGCCACCTTTGGGCTTTGTCTTCATTTGATTTGTAAGAGAGAAACTTTGTTTCCACCAAAAGAATTTTTTTTAAATAATAAACTTATTTTTTATTGGTGTTCAATTTGCCAACATACAGAATAACACCCAGTGCTCATCCCATCAAGTGCCTCCCTCAGTGTCCATCACCCATTCACCCCCACCCCCCGCCCTCCTCCCCTTCCACCACCCCTAGTTTGTTTCCCAGACTTAGGAGTCTTTATGTTCTGTCTCCCTTTCTGATATTTCCTACCCATTTCTTCTCCCTTCCCTTCTATTCCCTTTCACTATTATTTATATTCCCCAAATGAATGAGAACATATAATGTTGGTCCTTCTCCGACTGACTTACTTCACTCAGCATAATACCCTCCAGTTCCATCCACGTTGAAGCAAATGGTGGGTATTTGTCGTTTCTAATAGCTGAGGAATATTCCATTGTATACATAGACCACACCTTCTTTATCCATTCATCTTTCGATGGACACCGAGGCTCCTTCCATGGTTTGGCTATTGTGGACATTGATGCTATAAACGTCAGGGCGCAGGTGTCCCGGCGTTTCATTGCATCTGCATCTTTGGGGTAAATCCCCAGCAGTCCAATTGCTGGGTCGTAGGGCAGGTCTATTTTTGACTCTTTGAGGAACCTCCACACAGTTTTCAAGAGTGGCTGCACCAGTTCACATTCCCACCAACAGTGCAAGAGGGTTCCCCTTTCTCCGCATCCTCTCCAACATTTGTGGTTTCCTGTCTTGCTAATTTTCCCCATTCTCACTGGTGTGAGGTGGTATCTCATGGTGGTTTTGATTTGTATTTCCCTGATGGCAAGTGATGCAGAGCATTTTCTCATGTGCATGTTGGCCATGTCTATGTCTTCCTCTGTGAGATTTCTCTTCATGTCCAAAAGAAAAAATTAATAAAAACCAAAACAAAATGAAACCTTTATGTATTGTAGAAAATTACTATTTTTTTCCAATTAGTTTCTTGATTTCTTACAATAATACATTACTTAAATGTTTGGTGCAAGGAAGGCTTTAAGTTGAGAGGCTCCTTCCATTTTTTCACATCTGGAAGTTAGTTAGAATTCAATTGTTTGGTGCATGGAAGAGCAACAATCTTCAGTTTTCCTTTTCTGCTTCTAAGAAGTGGAGCAGTAGAGAGAGTAGCTCTGAAGTATTTTCTTTTTCCAAGAATTCTCAGGAGAGTACTGTAGATTAAAACTCAAAAATTTGTGGTTAAGTCTTCATCTAAAAACTGGACAACATTCTTGCTCCAATATTCTTTATCTGGAGGTGTTGGAGGCAAGAGGGGCCAATGACATTTCCAAACTCACGGTGTGTTCCCTGTGTCAACTCTGCTAGCTGTTTAATTATAAGATCATTTAATGGAGGATGACTTTTAAGATGAATGTGCCATAAGTCATCTGTTCCTTCCTTAGTTGTCATGTGAGGTCAGTGACCATGTCTTTGACCTGATGGAATGGGTGTTTCCTGGATCATCTGGCCTTGCACTTAAAACTTATATGTGATACTAATGAAAACATCCAGAAGTGTTTGTGTGAGGATGGTTAGGGCTTAACTGACACTGAGTTTTAGGGCACACTACCAGAGCATGACATGGTGCTGTTGGTTATTCTACGAAATGCTCAGTAAAGGTAGAGTGCTATTGTAGAGCTAGACACAAAATGCAGACAGAATGGTTTGTATCTCTTTGTCTGCTCTTCCAGACAATATATTTCATGTCTGCCTTATTTGCCACTATATATCCTGTTCCTACTACATGGTCTAATGAGTATGAGGCATTCATTGACTATGTGATTGTATTTATTATTACAATTGTAGAATTAGAAGCACTGTTAGTATAAGTACTGGTAGTGGTGACAGAAGTAGGAATTCTGTAATGGAAACAAATTCTCCAGGTGCATTATTGTATCATACTCACCTCTGTGTCCTAGAAGACACTGGCTTTTGATCCTTCAGGAAAAAAGCAGACACCTCGTGAACAACAAAGACATTTTTCACTTTTGACAGTCAAATCCAATTTTTGTTTGGCAACTTAACATGCTTGAAAGTAAAGTTCTTCAGAGAGCCTGAGAGAGATGAGGAGAGAGGTAGAGAGAAAGGGGAAGGGGAAGGGGAGGGGAAGATGATAGAGAAAGGGAGAGGAATCACCCAATTTCTAAATTCCTCAGCACATCAAGTACGAACCACTTGGAGCTAGAGTATTGATCACAGAAGTTATAGCCCAAGGGAAAAAGAGAGATTTCATCAAGTGGTGAGAGAGCCTGAAACCCCATCCATTATTAGCATGAAAGGCTTCTGGGAAGAAGGAAGAGAGGTTAGACGGAGGGTCACATGTGATAGTTAATTGGTTGCTTCAGAGACAAACAGATTAGCATGAGAGAACCCTGAGAACTGAGGGTTAGAAGCACCCCTTCCCTCTCATGATGAGAGGGTGGCAGCTTGTAGGAGAAGCCCAAACCCATGGCCACTTGAGCTTCTACAGCAAAGCAGAGTGCTATGGACTCCATTGTGCCTTGCTGACAACTTGAGAAAGAGAGAAGGAGTGAGTGAAATCAGAAAGACTGAGCCCGTGACCAATGAGTCTGAGTCATCCAAATGGGAATATTTTAAACAACCCTGATGGAGATTTAAAATACCATCTAATCTGATCATCAGGATTACTCTGTTCATTCATCTCCTTATCACCTGTTCTGTCCATAGCACCTGTCTTACTGCAGAGGCATGATTGAGGCCCACAGTGGGCTCTTCAGGACAGGAACATGTGCTCCAGCCCCAAACACAGCTTCTGGCACAGCTTCTGGCACATAGGAACTGCTCAACTGACTAAGTAGGAGTAGCCACTTCTATTATTCATATAGAAATTCTTTTTTTAAAAAGATTTTATTTATTCATTCACGAGACACACACACACAGAGGCAGAGACACAGGCAGAGGGAGAAGCAGGCTCCATGCAGGGAGCCCGATGTTGGACTTGATCCCAGGACTCCAGGATCATGCCCTGGGCCGAAGGCAGGCGCTAAACCGCTGAACCACTCAGGGATCCCCATCATATAGAAATTCTTGGTATACATCTTTATTGAAATGAGAATGGCCCTGTCTAGTCCAGAAGTTCTCTTAATCTGGTTATCTACTCAGCATTAACACAGAAATACTGGCTCAAAGTATTCTTACTTGCTGGATATACACATTAATACATATTTTTAAATTCTGTTCTTCCTATTTCTTCTTTATCAGGCTAATAATAATTTAAATTATTTGTGTTTGAACTTCTGGAAGTAGGTAGGGTGGTCACCAGGACACTTCTATTTTTGCTTTTTATTTTCAACATTTTGCTTCCAAACTGCAAATTTTTCCACTGTGCCATCTCCTACTACTCTGATTTTGCTCTTTCCTCCTCTTTCCAGTTCTGTTCTATGCTTTAACTCCCTCATACCAGCTCCACACGAAGCCACTCTATGCAATGATCAGGTTCACTCTTTAGTCTGGGGCTTCTACATAGAGTTCACAGCTCATGTCACATGCGATGCTCTTGCCATAGTCATAGTGAGAGATGGGTCATGAAAACTGGCTCCAACTCTCCATCCCTTCCTATAAAGGTGTTTATACCATTTACAATGTGATTTTGTAGTTTTCCTGTTGAGAGTTAGTCTATATTCCCAGTCATTAAGTAATGGACTGTCTTGTGATTTGTTTTTGGCAGTAGAACGTGATGGAATGTGCTAGTTCCAAGCCCTCAAAGGGTCTTGTGTGCATCCTCTCTATATCTTAGAATCCTGACACTTTTATGCCAAAAGTCCAGGGTAACCACCAGAGAATGAGAGGCTGTGTGGATCCAACTGAGCCATTCTTGCCACTTGAACCTTAGCTAACCTGTGCTGATAACAGGATCATGAATGAGCCCAAATTAAATCCAGGAGCCATCCCCATCTTGGCAGAGCTTCCTAGTCACTCCATAGACACATGAGAAACAATAAATAATTGCCTTTTTTAAACCATAGAGTCTTGGAGTGGTTTGTTAGGCAGCAATAGCTAATTGATACAGTCAATAATCATCTTTTATTGCTAAATCTAAAGGATCATTTTATAGTCTTTGTAGCAGAGACTTATAAAGTTTACCCCAAATCTGTGTCCTTTCTTCATTATAAGCATACAATTGGACTATATTTTCTCACCTCCATGTGGCCATGTGACTGAGTTCTGGCTAATAGAATATGTGCAGAAGCAATATGTGTCACTTCCAAGCCTGGCTCATAGACACCTCTTTCCTGCAATCCATTTCTTGTCATTTGGCTGAATGGAGAGAAACTGAGGAGGGATAGAACCACAGTGTGGAAGACCATATGGAAGACTGCTACTCACCAGGAATCTACAGTAGGTTTTATGTGAGTGAGAAGCTAACCTCTGTTGTGTCAAGTTCTTGAAGTTTGGGTTTCATTTATAGCAGCTGGGATTGTTTGCCTTCACCACTTTTCTCCTCCTCTTACTTGACCTCTCTGTGGCACTGGGCAATGCTGACTCTTACGGCATCCTCTTCTCTGGTTTCCTCCGTCCCATGCAGTATAGTTTCCCCACACATATATCAATGGTTCTCCATTATTTTCAAAAAGAAAAGGTCCAGAATTATTAGCATGCCTTTGTTAAAGCCTTTGCTTACCTCTCCACCCTTCTGTCTCACCACCATAGCCTTCTAACTGTACATTTATATGAACACATCATGCTTTCCTGTACTCTGAGGTCTTATATTTGTTGTTCCCTCTGCTTGAAGTAGTCTTCCCACTTTTTGCGCAACTAACGTTTCCTATCATTTTGGACCTGGTCTACAACCCATTCCAAGAACCCACTGTGGACTATGAGGGAATTCCGTGCTTGCCCCAGTTGTAGGACTTAATGTTGTACCAGCACTTCATCTCTCTTCACCAGTGGACTCTATGTACTGAACTGTTTCAGCCCATTGTGCTCACTATTGCATCCCAATGTATAAATCCATGTGTGCCATTTAGTCGTGGTAATAACCATTTAGTAAGTGCATAAATTAATGAGTTTGACAAGACTAGGGAAGCAAGAGTGCATGAAGTCTAGAAATTAGGCTCAAAGTTCAATAACTGGTAATTATAAGAAAGTCAACTAGAAAAATAATGCTGCTTAATCTATTTTGGAGATTATCTGTACTTAGTCCCTCTGATGATTACTAGATTATTTACAATTATAGGTATAGAACAGCCTTTTTTTCAAATAACGTTTCCTTTAATTATCATTAGTGATGAAAATTGGATTTATTTCACATATTACAATGTAATATTGTAATAAATAAATACATTTTAAATAAATAAATAAATAAATAAATAAATAATAAATAAAATTTTACAATGTAAAATTTGATGTTTTTTATGTGAACATAAGTGCTCTGTAAAACCTCAAGGGTATTTCTTCATTAGAATTGGCTGACGAGGGGTTATATAAACTTGTGGCCCCTGAGAGATTCTGAAAACATTGCTATTGAAGAGAGGAAACAAGGGGCATACCATGGGTGTCTGAATTCCTTCTTTAGGATGGTGTAGATGCGTGTTTACTTATGTTCTTTTTTATGATGCTGCCTTTAACCAAGGAAAACTCAGGCATTGGAAGGTTATGCGTGCTGCCCAGGGTCCAACAGCAACTTGGGTTTCATACTGCATCTGAAAACAGGTGCAGGTGCTTTTTTCCTAGGAACCCACAGTGATTCCTAGATCTGGAAATAAACAAAAAGAGCCTCTGTCAACTCATAATGATCAACCTGGTAAAGCTGATGACACATAAGTGTGAGGTTGCATGTGGAGGAGGATTTGGAGGGACTCCTTTAGTATGTGTTCACAGTTGAACTCCACGGAGGGGTGGGTTATTCTGGAATTTGCTTTTGTTGCCAAGCTGTTGTGTGAACCTGTCCTGTGTGTGCTCTGCAAGTCTTGATTTCTGACTCCACAAGGAGAGTGCAGTGGAACAGGATAAAAGCCCAGGGGGCCGTGCTACCATCTCGCCATGGCAGATGATAATGATAGCAGTTAAGATTAACCAAGTGCTTCATATGTTCCCAACTCCTCTCCTGAATGGCCTCATCCAGTTCTCCACTGGCACCACCAGGGAGGTGCTATGGTTCCTCTCAGCTCTCAGGCAAGGACACTGAGGTATAGAGGGCTCTGGGACTGCCCTTCTGTTCCTTTCAGAGCACCTATCTTATAGTGGGCTCTGCCCACTGGACCGAGTATTGGTCCCCATGGATGGTGTGTCGCACTGTCCCATAGAACTCCAGGCTCCTCTCTAGAACAAATCCTCTTTCATCCTTTGGTTCCTGGACCCTCTCTCCCACTGCCTCACCGTGGAAGCTTACTTTAGAAAGACTATATCTTACAGCCTGAAATGAAGACATATAAATTTGAATATGTAAGGAAGGATGGCAAAATAATCACATTTGGAGTAAACAAACATCTTCATAACCACAAAACATTTGTGTTTGTATTTAGTGGATTGGCTTATAGACCTAAATTCTTCACCATTTATTTTTGTGTTAATTTGAATGTGTTGGTCATAGACAGAAGAAGACAGCTGAAGTGGGCTGTAAGCAGGAAGAGACCCCCCTCTGAACGACATCCATCTCATTTGGTGAGTGCATGACCCCCTCATGACTCCATCCTTCCATACACCACTGTGCAATACTCACCCCCGCGCATCCTGTTTAGAGTCAGCTTAGATCCTGCAGAATTTTCCTTCTATTTTTCAGCAACAGAATATGAGGCAAAGGCCAAGAGCTGCTGATCTGTCTGCACTGTTTGGAAGAGCCCCTGAGCTGCTGCTTTGTAGAGCTGAAAGGAAGTGCTGCCTGGCCCTTCAGAGCTCCCTGCAGGCTCTGGGCTGCTTGTCAGTGACCTGCAGCCTGCTCCAGCTCCACTGAGCCTCCCCTGCAGCCTGTGTCTGGCTTGGGCTCCCTGAGGCTGTCCTATCTCAGTTGTCTGCACTGTGTTCTATTGCCCTGCTAAGTGTACAAGTGAAGAATCAAGGGTAGAGGCCCTGAGAAACAGCCCTGACTCACTGGAGAGCCTCACAGAATTAAGGCACCTGGTTCCCTCTACCTGCCTAAATGAGTGGTAGTCACCAAGATTGTGTAACCATCACCAGCACAGCCTGAGAGCCCAGAATGAATCAGTTGTGGTTAAAGACCTAAAACAGCCTTTGTGCTCTAATATGTTTTCACATACAAAGAGTTTTAGTGCTGTCTGGAGACCACACTTGTTATTATCATTTAAGTTAAAGTTTGAGATTTACATATCAAGCAGGCTGATCTCTGCCAGCACACAGCTCATATTCTCATTGTGGGGTGGGGAGAGAGAGAGAGATAGGCAAGAAGCATAATCCATAAGTAATTTTCATGTTATGTTAAGAATGACCAAATCTTAAGAAATAAAGCATAAATCAGGGTAAGGGGAAAGGGGAGCTGTGGAGAGAGCTGCAACTTAAAATAGGATAGCCAACATGGGCCTCTCCATGAAAATGACATTGGAGAAGTGAGTGGAAGAGGTATATGGTGTGTATCTCTGAGGGCAGGATGTTTTGGAAGAGGCAAGAACCTATACAAAGGGCCTGTGGTGAGCAGGTGCCGAGGGAGGTCAGTGCACCCAGTCTATTCAATACAGTAGACACCTTAAGACCTTGGTGAACCATATTGCTTCTCTGACGCATAGCTGCAGTGGCCCTTGATGATACTGAGAGTAGAAATAGAGGTTTACTGTGGCCCTTTCAGCAATCTGGCCTCTGGCTTCTCTGGCCCACTGCTCCCAGTGGTGATTACCTTGTCAACTGTGTTGAAAGCAGACTGTGGAGAGCAAATGTGGAAGGGGAAAGCCATTAAAAGGCTGTGTAACAAATTCCTCCATGCCACAGTGACTCACAGCAGCACTTTTTGTTTCATGATTCTTGCACTGGCAATGTGTACTGTCCTGCTCAGGCCAGTCCTGCTGCTCCAGCCTGGGATTCCTTGTGAATCTGGGCACCAATAATACTTCACAGCTGGGAATCCATGCAAGAGAGCACTAGCAAAGCATGCAGCTGCAAGAGAGCCTGGACAAATGGAGCTATTGACACAGGGGAACATGCTGGGTGTTGTGCACCAGGGGATATTGTTAAAGATAGTGAAAAGTAGTTGAATTATGAATGTTTTTTGAAGATATAGTCAATAGGATTTGCTGATGGAATAGACATGGAATATGAGAAAAAGAGAAATCAAGGTGACTGAGGTTCTGAGCTTGAGCAAGTAGGGTGGAGGTACCACTGGTTAAGATGAAGAAGCTGGAAGTGGGTCAAGCTGGGGAAGAACAGGGGATCCATTGCCAACAGGCTGAGTTTGAGATATCTGTTAGAGACGTGAAACACTGAATAGATAATTGGATGTACAGATCTGAAGTTCTGGAAGGGGGAGGTTTGGGCTGGAGATATAAATTTCACCATGGAATATTTTTAAAGTTGTGTAGACTGACAGGATTAGAAAGAACCACAAAAGTGTGCAATTTGACTCTGGTCAGTAGTATTTGTCCTGCCTTTCCTGAGATGCATCCACTGAATTATCAATTTAGCTGCCTTAATCTGACCAATCGTTGAACATCTATTATATAACAATATACTACAGACTACCACCATAGCCCAAAAACTATCAGGAAAAAAATATATATACATATTTAATATATTTATGTGATTTTAATATCACTCTTCTATTAATAAGAATAAATTTATTTGAAAACAGAAAGTATCTTAATGATTTCAATCAGGTGAGAAGATTTGTATCACATAAACAGAGACATACATACTCAAATACCTATGTACTCATGTGAGAGCTGACCATTACAGCCCGGTAAGCTAGGCATGAAAGGGGTGATGGGTCACATTCCACAGATGACAATGCTGGGACTTGGAGTAGGGAAGAGCTGGCTCTGGACCCTAAAACAGCACTCAGTGGATTTGGACTGACCTGGGTCTTCTGACCTGCACTTGGATGCCCTTTACTGATGAAAAAGTAAGAGACTGTTCTCACCAAAAAGAGAGGCCAGCCCACTGCATAAGATGGTGGGCCACAAGATGGCATGAATACTGGGACAACAAAGTTTCCTCAAAGAATGTGTTTTTATATGTTTTTTTTTTTTTGAGATGATCATAGATTCACATGCAGCTGTAAGATATAATACAGTGATCCCATGTGCCTTTTACCCAGCTTCCTTTTTTTTTTTAAAGATTTTATTTATTTATGAGAGAGAGAGAGAGAGAGAGAGGGAGAGGGAGAGAAAGAGAGGTAGAGATGCAGGCAGAGGGAGAAGCAGGCTCCATGCAGGGATCCTGATGTGGGACTCGATCTCAGGATACCAGGATCACACCCTGGGCCGAAGGCAGGAGCTCAGCCCTGAGCTACCCAGGCGTCCCATTACCCAGTTTCCTCCAGTTGGTAACATCTTGAAAAATTGTAGTACAATATTATTATATTATATCCAAAGTGCTAAATTGACACACCCTGCTGTCCTTACTCAGATTTTACCAATTTTACATTTATTGGTGGGTATGTGTGTGTGTGAATTTACTTTTAATAATTGTATTACTTGAGTCAAGATACAAATAATTCCATTATAAGCATTCCTGTCCTTCCCTATAAAGTCTTCCGGACCCCTGCTATCCTTAATCACTGGCAACCACTACTCTCTTTTTTGTCTCTATATTTTCATCATTTGAGACTGTTGCACAAATGAAGTCCTGTAGTATGTGTGAGGTGGTTTTTTTCACTCAGCATAATTCCCTTGAGATCCATGCAAGTTGTGGTGCATGTCAAGAGTTCCTTCCTCTTTATTACTGTGAAGTTTCCATCAAATGGATGGACTGCTGTTTGTATTGCTATTCACCCATTAAACAATGTCTGAGTTGGCTCCTGTTTCATTCTATTAGAAATAATCCTTCTGGAGCACCAGGTCCTGCCGTTGGGTAAGTGTCTGACTTGGGCTCGGGTCATGATTATCAGGTCCTGGGATTGGGCCCCTCAATGGGCTCCCTGCTCAGCACGGAGTCTGCTTCTCCCTCTCTTTCTCTGTCCCTCTGCTCCGCCCCCCCACTCATGCTCTTGCTCTCTCTCTAATAAATAAATAAAATCTTAAAAAAGAAATATTTCTATCAACATTCGTGTATGAATTTTTGTGTGCACATAAGTTTTCAAAAATTAAAAAAAAACAAATCTTTCCAAATTCTGAATAAGTCATCAGCCAGGACCCCAGAGCACCAAAGGAGGGAAGGTGGAAGTGATGATTCACCTAGAAAACTGTGGGGATAGGGATGACCAGTTGGAAACCCAACCAATCAAACAACCTCCTCAGGGCTCCTATGGAGCGTGCAACTGAATAGCCCTCCCTCCTCTCTGTTCCCTTCTCAGTGGGGTCAGATGCAGACACTTCTCAGCCAGCCACTCCCAGAACTGACTTGATGAAGGAAGCTATTGAATATAGCCCGTTTGAATGTGGTGAATGCCTGCCAAAGATTATTTTAGCTTTGCTGTGGTCAGTTTTCTTTCTGACTGCACTGAGCTGACACTGTGCTTCAGAATGTCCTCAGCATGTAACAGAGTTGTGTTATCACCTAAGAAAATAGTTTCTGTCTTTCTTGTGGCCCACAGGGTGAAATGTATTGATTTCAAAATTTTAACTCGTCACTTTAAAAGTGTAAAAGGTTGGGGATGAGGATGTTTGGATTCTGTTGTATTTATAACAGAAAGAGTCATGTTATTTAATAATTATACCTGATAGAAGGCATTCTTTTCTTCTCTGACTATGGCCTTCAATGATTGTGGGACCTGTCACCACTGGACCAAGTGACTGACAGTAATACACAGTAGGTGCTATCCTCAGTGGACACGATGTGTTTCTCAAGTGGTGCTCAATAAAGGAGGGAGTTGTTCTGAGAGTCTTACCGGAGTATATTCATTTTGAGTTTCTGAGTATCCTGTCTCAATTGTACCTTCATGCCTTCAGGAAACTTGAAAGTTGAGGTTGGTCAATTGTGTGATGGATACAATGATTATTGAAACAATGATACCACCACTATCCATGAAGATACCATCATTTAAATAATCATCTCTAAATAATCAAATATGATATACTATATTTGACTTTTATCTATTATTAATGAAATTGTTCTTGATTTAAAAGAATTGAACAGGAATATCTTCAGTTAGTATTTGAGTATAAATGAGATATTAGTTACCCAAATAAAGTAAGGTGTTCATTTTCAATAAAGCATGGTGTAAGAGGCACTTGGTGACTGGGTCTCCTGTTTATCTGTTCAGCCTCTTCCTGATACGTTCCAGTATGTTCCCTTTCACCGTTTCAACTCCCAGGCCTTCCCTGAAAAATCCATGGCCTCTATTCTCAGTGCTTTTCCAGCCCTTGCTGATCTTTCTGCCTGGATATTCTCCTTTATTGTTTAGCCATATTCTACTTCTTATTGAAGGTTCAGCTTTAAACTTAGATGTTGATTTATTCATTCATTATTCACTAAATCATTTAGAATTTACTGAATAACTTAGAATGTGCCACACATTTTGTTAGGTGTTTAGGACACACAGGACATCATCCTAATCACCCTCAAGTGTCTTCAGGACAGACACAGAACTGAAATATGCACACAATGATGCTGTTGTGCAGTAGAGTTTATGCAGGTATTCTGGGAGTGCTGCAGAGGGATGTCAAAGTACCTGGGGGGTGGCAGGGACAGATCATTTCCTCTGGCACTTGCCTGAGCATTTCTTAGCTGGGTTCAAGTGTCCCTTCAAAATGCAACCCAAGGTAACACAGCACAACACACTGTGTTGCTTTCTCCCCTGAACACCACATACCCCCCAGCCTGCCAGCACAATCTGGCACTTCACAGGCATTCTGTGTACACCTCTGTTTCAGTTCTTTTAACTGGCATTGGTTTGATTTCTTTTCAGCTTTTAGTTCATATTCTAACTATTTCAGAAAAACATTTGAGGTGGCTTTCAGCAAAACCACACAGGACCATTAGAAATAAAATTAGAAGGAGGAATCAGCTAGAAGAAAGGAGGGAAATGATGGTATTGACGGTTTGTTTGCAGGGATGGGAGTTGCTCTGAGCTCCCTGGAACTGGACTGCTCTGTCATTCCTTTGCCATGGTCTCCAGCAAATCAAGTAGCTTATTTTAATGTCAGTTGATGCATTAGTATAAAACAACAAATGCGTCAACTGAAGCAGAATATTGGCTGATAAAATTTTCAAGTATTACTGGTCTTCCCTATATTGTAGAAAATTGAGAATTGCATACTGTGAATTCTAGAGTTCACTGTTCATGGACTTCATGCCCTCACTAAACTCTGAAATCCAGGGACTCAGTCTCCTGTCAAGGATTCCAAAAAAAGCTGTTGGTTTGTTGGTTTTTAACTACCCTTTTCTTCTCTCCATGTCTGAGGGCTGTGTTCGGCTGCACTACTTCTGTATAAGACATGGACAGGTTCCCTGATGTTGATCTATAGTACATGAGTGTGTAAAGTAGGGGAATTGATATGTATTGGTGTCACTAGCTACATTAAATGGTACAAACCATATACAATTTTTAGCAGTGGACTGGAAGAAAATGGGTTCTCAGAATCTCTTAGAAGCTCAGGTGGTGGTCCAGGTCTGCTCACTTCCTGTTGATGGAGCACTCACAGTAGTTAGAGGAGAGGAGAGGAAATCTTGCAGTGGGAAGGTAAACCCACAAGCCCACACATGGCAGGTGGTCCGTGGCACTGGGACCCCTGAACACCAGCCCTGGTGCCACTGTTTACAGTGTGTGCTGGGACCAGCATTACTGCGTTCACTTACAGATCTGGCCTCAGCAGGGACCGACCGGGATTCTCTTGTAGTTGACCTGGAAACCTTACTGTCTGTACTGTATGTGAGTAAAAGTCAAAAGTCCTACATTTAATGATATCGTGAATATGTTAAATATCTCATGAAGTTTTACATCCAGTGATCATTTTTAATTAGGTCTACTTATTGCTATTATATTTTAAAAATGTCTTAATATTTGTTATTTTGTCAGTTGAGTCTGTCATTGTGGAATCTTTGATACGATTGGCTAAATACTGGCATTATACTCAAGCATATTCCATACAGTATGTATTTAACATTTTTAATAGATAATATATTCATAGAGTTTCAAATTCAAAATGTACAAAAGTTTAAACAATACCATTCTCCCACTCTTCTCTTGACACCCATTTGTTTGCTCTGATGCAGTCAGTTCTCTAAAATTTAAAATCTCTTCAGAAATAGGTCATGTGTCTATAAAGCAAATCCATATATATTTATATTCTTATTTTACATAAATGGTAAGTATATTATGCACACTGTTCCACTCTTTGTTTCTTTCATGTAGTATTTTTTTTTGGAACACATCCTCCATTTGTACAAAGAACCTTTTTCAATCCCATTCTACTGAGTGGTGTGTTGTATTACTTATTAACAGTTCCTTGATGGATATTTCTGGTTATTTCCAACTTTTTGATCTTAAAAACAATAAGTAAAAGTCTGTATATGCTATCTCACATGTATAAGAGTATTTCTTTATAATAAATTCCTATAAATAAAGTCATTATATTACAAGATACCTGTATTGGCAATTTATATGTATGTTCCCAAATTACTTTATAGGGCTTTTATCAACTTCCACCCTTGCCAGCAATATAGGAAAATTGTTATGATTGTAAAAATCCCCATAACTCTCATGCATGTATCGTTCTATTTTGTGTATCTCTATCAGTTAGAGAGGTGAAAAATACTGTAACTATTTGACATTTATCTTATTATTATAAAAGAGGTCAAGCCTTCTTTCCAAATGTTTGAAAGCCTTTTGCATATTCTTTCTTTTCCTTTAAATTTCCCAATTTGATTTTTACCTGTTCCTTTTTGATTTATAAGAGCATTGTATATATTAGAAATAATAGCACTTTTCTGGGGGCGCCTGAGTGACTCAGTTGGTTGGACATCTGCCTTCAGCTCAGGGTCATGGGGTCGAGCCCTCCCTGGGGCTCCCTGCTCAGTGGGGAGTCTGCTTCTCCTTCCTCTGCTGCTCCCCCTGCTTGTGCTTTCTCGTTCTCTCACTGTCAAATAAATAAATAAATAAATAAATAAATAAATAAATAAAATCTTTTAAAAAATAGTATTTTTTTATATATAAAAGATAATTATTTTCCTCAGCTTCTTTTTTGTGTATGTATTTATTTAAATTCTAGTATAGTTACCATACAGTGATATATTGGTTTCAGATGTACAATATCACTATATTCAACAATTCTATACTCAGCGCTCATTTTAATAAGCGTCTTTTATTTACTTATTATCATTTATTTATTCATGAGAGACAGAGAGAGTGAGAGAGGCAGAGACACAGGCAGAGGGAGAAGCAGGCTCCATGCAGGGAACCCGACACGGGACTCGATCCCGGGTCTTCAGGATCATACCCTGGGCTAAAGGCAGCGCTAAACTGCTGAGCCACGGGGGCTGCCCTAATAAGTGTCTTTTATTTTTTTATTTTTATGAATTTATTTTTTATTGGTATTCAATTTGCCAACATATAGAAAACCCAGTGCTCATCCCGTCAAGTGCCCCCCTCAGTACCCATCACCCAGTCACCCCCACCCCCGCCCTCCTCCCCTTCCACCACCCCTAGTTCGTTTCCCAGAGTTAGGAGTCTTCATGTTCTGTCTCCCTTTCTGATATTTCCCGCTCATTTTTTCTCCTTTCCCCTTTATTCCCTTTCACTATGTATACAATGGAATATTCCTCAGCCATTAGAAACGACAAATACCCACCATTTGCTTCCACGTGGATGGAACTGGAGGGTATTATGCTGAGTGAAGTCAGTCAATCGAAGAAGGACAAACATTATATGGTCTCATTCATTTGGGGAAAATAAGTGTCTTTTAATCCGCATCGCCTGTTTCACCCATCCCCCCACCTCTCTCCTCTCTGGTAACTACCAGTTTGTTCTTTATAATTAAGAGTGCATTTCTTAATTTGTCTCTTTCTTCTTTGCTCATTTGTTTTTTAAATTCCACATATGAGTGAAATCATATGGTATTTGTTTCTCCAGCTTATTTCACTTTGCATTACACTGTCAAGCTCCATCCATCTTGTTGCAAATGGCAGATTTCATTCTTTTTTTAATGGCTGAATAATATCACAACTTACAGCTTCTTTATCTATGTATCATTGGATACTTGGGCTGCTTCCATATCTTGGTTATTGTAAATAATGCTGTTATAAATATTGGGATGCACTGATCTTTCCAAATTAGTGTTTTTTATTCTTTGAGTAAATCTAGAAATGAGTGTATTAGATCATATGGTAGTTCTATTTTAAACATTTTAAGGAACCTCTGTATAGAGTGGCCACACGAGCTTGCATTCCCACCAACAGTACATGAGTGTTCCTTTTTGTCTGTATCCTCACCAGCACTTGTTTCTTGTATATTTGACTTTAGCTATTCTAACAGCTGTAAGGTGATATCTCATTGTGGTTTTGATTTGCATTTTCTTGATGATTAGAGTTGTTGAGCATCTTTTCGTGTGTTTGTTTGCCACCTGATGTCTCTTTTGGAGACATGCCTGTTCATTTCTTCTGCTCATTTTTTTATGCGGATTTTTTGAGTTTTGGGTGTTGAGTTGTATACATTCTTTCTTCCTTTATTTCTTTGGATACTAACCCTTTGTCAGATATGTATTTGCAAGTATCTTCTCCCATTCAGTAGATTGTCTTTTAGTTTTGTTGATTGTTTTCTTTGGTGTTCAGAAACTTTTTATTTTGATGTAGTCTCAATAGTTTATTTCCTCACTTTCTCTCTTTTAAAGAAAACTTGCTTATAGTGTTTTTTTTTCATGCAGAATTTTTGTAATTAAAATGTCTACAAAGGTACTATTTTTAATATTCCTGGGTTATGTAACATACTTTAAAAACACGTCTCCCTTGTAAGATTATTAAAAATAAATTATTACATTTTTTCTAGAAATTTATGGATATGCATGTATTCACATGGAATATATAAATGTATATATGTGATAAAATCCACATGAGGGTATACGTATTACTGTATGAGATATGTCTACTGTATGAGATATGTATCTCATATGTCTGTATGAGATATACAGACATATTTTCAAGGAATATACATTATTTGGTTTTTAAAAATTATGGTATAATGTATGTAACATAAAACTTACCATTTTTACCATTTTCAAGTGTACAATTCAATGGAATTGCATACATTAACTATGTGTGCAGGCTTCACTACTATCTGGTCCTAGAACTTTTTTTCATCATTCTCCTCAAAAACTCCATATACAATAAGCAATCACTCCCCATCGGCACCACCCTTCAGCTCCAGGCAATCACTGGTCTGCTCTCTGTCTAGGAATTTGCTTATTCTGGAATTCCATATATATGTAACTACATAATATGTGGTTCTTTGTGACTGGCCTCTTCACTTAGCATAATGTTATTGAGGTTCATTCGTTTTGTAGCGTGTGCCAGTACATCATTCTTTTTTATGACCAAATAAAATTCTGTTGTAATATTCCATTCTCTTGCAATATATCCATTGTATGGATGGACTACATTTTGGTTTTCCATTCATGAGTTGACAGACATTTGGTCATTTCTACCTTTAGGTTATATGAACATTGCCCCACTGAATATTTACATACAGATTTTTTTGAACACTTGTTCTTAATTCTTCTGTGCAAGTCAGATGGCAGCCCTGGTCCACCCAGATTCACTCACCTTTTTTTTTTTTTTTTTTTTGGCAAACCTCTCACCTGGTTGTAAACATTTGACTTTCAGAGTGTAGTGAGGTTGATTTCATATTTTTTGTCAGTTTTTGGGTGTTTCTAGGGAAGGGATGGACCCCTAGCATTCCTCATATTGCCATTTTCTCTACATATAAGTTTTTTTAAAAAAAAACTCAAATAAGTTTTGTCCTGGAGTCCTAGCAAAGTACGTATTTTGCAGTAGATTGACAGATGGATCACCTCCATTCCTCTGCCCACAGCTGAGAGCACATCAATTTGACAATTTTTCTTGGGTTTTTAATCATATCCCTCAGACTTTACATATAAAGATCACAATTTTATGTCAGTAAGATTTTTTTCCTGTCTTTAGTTGGTGATTAAAACTCAAAATGAAATTTCTCGTTGAGACCATTTACTTCAAGATGGTTGCTCAGACCTCAGTTCCTCTTTGTAATCTCTTCACCTTCTTTAGTCCATCCTATATAGTGTGAGATTAATATTCACAGACATGGTTCCTGTCATGGCACTCACCTACACACAACTTTTAATAAACTTTTGAAAAAGAAGAGAAAAAAGGATGACTTTTCATACTAGATATTGAAATAAACCATGTGCTTTGGAGTTGAAGATAGTTTATCGCTGACTGAATATTTGTGAAGCAGCAGAGAGACAGCAGAAAAGAATTGAGTGCATGTACAGCTTTTGTGTGATAAAGGTTTGCTTTTCAAACCTCTTGGGAAATATATAGGAAAAAGAAAGGTTTGTATTTCATACCACAGGGCAGATGGATTCAAGACTCAAGCAGAAAGAGTAAACTACTAGAAGTAAATACAATGTAAAGTTATATGACACTGGGGAGGCAAAGAACTTTGAGGCATAATTCTTTTTTTTTTAAGATTTTATTTATTTATTCATGAGAGATACAGAGAGAGAAAGAGGCAGAAACATAGGCAGAGAGAGAAGCAGGCTCCATGCAGGGAGCCTGATATGGGACTCCAGGATCATGCCCCAAGCCAAAGGCAGATGCTCAACCATTGAGCCACCCAGGCGTCCCCTTTTAAGCATGATTCTTAACAGAAATAACAAAGGAAATCATCAGTGAGTTTGAAATTTTAAAGATGGATCACTTTTATATAATAAAATAACATCATAAAGGTAAAAGGTAAATGGCAACTTGCAAAAATATATTTGTATCATATGTCAAAAAGGTTTTATGCATAGAGAAAAAAGTCTCAGGTATAGATATGTATTCAATATTGAATATACATATGAAGGAAAAGATAGACCTATCATTAGAAAAATGAGTAAAAGAAATGACTAAGAAATCAGGAAAGAGGAAAAATGAAGACCAGTAAATGATTAAAAAATGCTCAATCTCATTAGTAATCAAAGAAATAATATATATCATATATATATATGATTATAATTATATTATAATTATAATGCCCTGTACTTGTAGGAAGGTAGCTCATTTCTCTACCATTAGAACTATTATAAATTGGCACAGCTTTTCTGAAGGCTAATGTGACTAGACGCATCAAAGGCATTAGCATATTCATGCCATTTTACCTGGCACTTACACTTATAGGATATACTTTAAGGAAATAATTAGTGATATATATATATATACACACAGATTTAGTAATGATGATGTTAACTGTGTTGTAGGGTAATTATAGAAAATGTGAAGAGTCTTAAAAGTTGAACAGTTGGAGTTTAGTGAGATCAGATATGAAATGTACATATGGTGGAATATCATCCATTCACTAAAAATGATTTTAGTGCTTTTGCTGAAATAGATGCCTCTAGTGCATCATGAAACAAAAAAGCAGTTTACAAAATATTCAGGGGCACCTGGGTGGCTCAGGTGGTTAAGCATCTACCTTGGGGGCTCAGGTCATGATGTCAGTCAGGGTTCTGGGATCAGAACCCATATGGGCTCCCTGCTCAGTGGGGGAGTCTGCTTCTCCCTCTCTGTCTGCCCCTCCCTCCTCTCTTGTGCTCTCTCTCTCTCAAAAAAAATACATAAAATATTTTGAAAATACTCTAGTAGAATCATAAAATTCAGTTTTTGTAATACATTTATATATGTAGACTATTAAGTATATAAGAATATATTAGCACATACTGGTAAGTATACACAGAAAATTATCTGGAAAAATCAACTCTAAAATACATTAAAATGTAATTATCTAAAAGAAAATGTAATTATCTGAATGATGTGGTTATGGGTTATGCTTATATTGGTCTTTTTTTTGCTTATTTGCATCCTCCAGTTGTTTCATAATATGTACTTATTGTGTAATAAATCTAGAAAAAATATTTATTAAAAAATAAAATAACATCCTGATAATTCTATGCTGTCTGTGAATTAAGTGATAATTCCCAAGACTGTCACTGCAGACTTTCTCTAATGTGTTCCCAAACTGTGTTTTCAATTTTATTGTTGACTGTCTCCTTATGTAATGAAATCAGATCATGTCATCTCCCTAAATAAAACCTTCAGTGATTTCCCATGACAATGGAGTTGAATTTTTTCAACTCTAAGTAGGCTGTCACCTGACCTCACCTTGAGCGAATCTCTTGTTTACACTGAGCAGCCATCTTCTGGCTGTGCCTGTGGATGGGCTCTTCCCTCAGATTGTGCCCTGCTCTTGGTCTTCTGGAGCCACTAATTCTCAGTGTGATTCCCTCTGAGATGCGCCAATATCCAACCTCACACTCCTTCACCCACTCTACTCTCTTTCATCACCATCTACTATTTTCACTTAGGGCAGTTACATAATACAATCACTGTTGCACCTCTATTAGTAGGTTGATAGTTATCTGTCTCCCTCAACAGACTTCGCTGCATCTATTCATGTCTATTCAAATTCTATTTTCCCTGTTGAAGTATTTTTCTGAATGGTGGGAAGAATGTGTGGTCATTATGGAAACATAAAACTGAAAAAGATGAAACTTTTTTGTGGTGAAGAGTGGTGGTTTTAGAGAAGATAAAGAATACTGTGAACATACTGAATCTGAGACATCTGTAGGATTTGCACACCAGCACAAGATGCAAAGTGTGGAACAAGATAAAGTTGTAAATTATTTGTCAATGCAATTGACCAACCAAGCAAGACCAACAAAGAAAGAAAGGAGGAAGGGAGAAAGGAAGGAGGGAAGGAGAAAGGAAGGAAGGAAGGAAGGAAGGAAGGAAGGAAGGAAGGAAGGAAGGAAGGAAGGAAGGAAAGAGGGAAGAAAAGAAAGAAGGAAGGAGGAAAAGACACAAATTACCAACATTGGAAATGAAATGAGATATCACTAGAGACCATATTACAAATAGCGATACACACATAGATTTTGCACCTTAGGTAAAATGAACCAGTCCCCCCCGCCCCAAACAAAAAACAACAACAAACTATCCCAACTCACTCAATATGAAAAAGGTAATTTAAATAAACCACAACTATGAAACAAATTGAATTCATAATTAAACTCCTGAGGGGAAATAAAAAACTCAGACTCCGTGGTTTCACTGGATAATTCAACTAAATGTTTAAAGAACTAGCATTAATTCTGTAGAATCCTTACAGAAAATGGAAGAAAAGAAAACTGGTGTTACCACGATACTAAGAACAGAAAAAGTACAAAAGAGAAAATGGTAGACCATTATCTCTCATGAATACAGACATAAAATGCTTTAACAAAATGTTAGCAAGTAGAATTTAGCAATGTACTAAAAGAATTGTACACTGTCATCAAATGGGTTTTATTTCAGGGATGGAGAGATGGTTCAATATTCAAAAAGCAATCCATGTAAGCTATATTTTTTAAAAAAGATTTTATTTATTCACTTGACAGACACACACAGAGAGAAAGCACAAGCAAGGTGAGCAGCAGGCAGAGACAGAGGGTGAAGCGGACTCCTGAGCAGGGAGCCTGATGTGGGACTCAATCCCAGGACCCCAGGATCATGACCTGAGCTGAAGGCAGACACTTAACTGACTGAGCCACCCAGGTGCCCATAATCTACATTTTTAATAGAAAAATCACAGTATCATATCACATGATCATAAAAAAACACTTTACAGGGGTGTAAAATGTTTTTTACAGGTGGCTCAGTTGTTGAGCGTCTGCCTTTGGCTCAGAGCGTGATCCTGAGTCCCGGGATCGAGTCCCACATCGGGCTCTCTGCATGGAGCCTGCTTCTCCTCCCTCTTCCTGTGTCTCTGCCTCTCTCTCTCTGTCTCTTGTGAATAAATAAATAAATAAAACCTTAGAAAAGAAAGAATTCAACACCCATTCATGATAAAGACTTTCAGAAAAATAGAAATAGAGGGGATTTCAGAAAGCTTACAGCCAATATTATACTTGATGGTGAAATACTGTTTTACATCTTCAGGAAACAAATCAAAGATACTTGTTCTTACCACTTTTATTCAACAAGGTGCTGGAAATTCTGTCCTGTGCAGTAGGTTAAAAAAAAAAAAAGAGGAAATAAAAATATATAGGTTAAAATGGAGAAGTAAATTACTGTCTCTGTTTGCAATTGACATGTTTATCTGTGTAGAAATGTGAAGGACTCTACAATAAAGCTTCCAGAACTAAAAAAATTTTGGTTTATCAGTGTCACAGGGTATGACATATATATGAAAAGTCAATTATATTTCTATATACTAGCAATGTATATATGGACACTAAAATTAAAAATATAATACCATTTCTAATTACTCAAAAATGAAATTTTACAAATTTTACAAGTTTTATTAGTATAAATCTCAGAAAACATGTACAGGACTTGTATGAGAAATCAAAGATCTTTAGAATGTGGAGAGACATAGTGAGTTCATGAAAGACTCAATGTAATATGGAAGTCAATCTCCCCAGACTAATATGCAGGTTTAATGTAGTTCCTCACGAAACCCCAGGCAAGTATTCTCTAGATATAGACAAGATTATTCTAGGCTTTATATGGAAAGTCAAAGGAATTAGTCTAGCTAAAACCATTTTGAGAAAGAAGAATAAGGTGGAAGAAATCATTCTACTCAGTTTCAAAACTTCTTATAGAGTTATAGTGTGGTGTTGGTGGAAGGATGAATACTGGAACCCAGGAAAGGATCCACGTAGATATGCCCAGCTGAGCTTAGACAAAATAACAAAAGAATTCAACGAAGGAAACACAGCATTTTAAACAAATACTGATGAAAAATTGGACATCTGTAGGCAAAACATACTTCACCTTATGTCTTACATTTGCACAAAAATGAACTCAAATGTATCACATGCTTAAATGTAAACTGAAAAATTCTTAAAGAAAAAAAAAAGAGAAAAATCTTTGTGAACCAAAGCTAGCTAAAAAGTTACCAGATTTGATGACAAAAAAGGCATGATCTGTTAAAGAAGAAATGGATAAATTGGACTGAATTTATCAAACTAAAAACCCTTTGATTTTTGAAATACCCTGTTAAGAGTAAGAAAAAAGTTAGAGATAAAACAAAATATTTGCAAACCACATATCTCACAAAATATCTAGAATCCATAAAGATCTGTCAAAACTGAGAAGTAAAACAGCAAACAATCCAATTAAAAGATGGGCAAAATATGGGAAACAATATTCCATTGGAGAGGACATACATGTGTCAAATAAGCACACAAGAAGATGCTTAATATCATTAGCTATTAGGGAAATGAGAGTTAAAAGCCACAACAAAATACTATTACATGCCCATCACAATATCTAAAATAAAAAGAAGTCACAACACCAAATCCTGGCAAGGATGCAGAGAAATTGGATCATTCCTATTACTGGCCAGAATGTACAATTGTACAGACCAGTTGATTTATAAAAAAACTAAGCATGCAACTACCACACAGTCTATCACTTGAACTCCTGGAAATTTATACTAGAGAAATGAAGACATATTCACACAAAAACTTGCACAAGAATGTTCAGGGCACACTTGTTTGTCATAGTGACAAACCTGAAACAACCCAGATGCCTTTCACTGAGTGCATGGTTAAACTGTGTCACACCAACACTGTAGAGTACTACTCAATAAGAAAAAGGAACAAATTGTTGATTCTTGCATCAATCTGCATGGATCTCCAGGGAATTAGGCCAAGTGGAAAGAGCCTATCTAAAAAGGTTACATAATGTTTGACATCTTGAAGTGACCAAATTGCAAGCAATACAGTAAACCGATTAGTGGTTGATGCAGATTAAGGAGGTGGTACGTATGGGATGTAAGTGGGTATGTGGCTATAAAATGTCAATATGAGGTATACTTGCAGCAGTATCTTGATTATAACAACGTCAACATCCTGGCTGTGATAATGTATTATAGTTTGCAAGACCATGCTTTGTGGGAATCTGGATAAAGGCTACAGGGATCTCTTCATGTTACTTCTTACAACTGCATGTGAATCTACAAATATTTCCAAACAAAAATTTTATCAAAAAGTAACATGTCTTTTTAATTTATTAGGGAAATGACCCTGAGCATTGAGAGGGCAGAAGTTTGGATAAAGTGATTTGGTCAATTTGTCTTGAGAAGCTGAAACTAGATTGTACTGAAAAACGGAAAAATCAAAGAAACCAAGTATTAGTTTCACAAGGTGTTATTGACCAATTGCAAACTAATTCCACTTTTTTCCTGACAATCACAGGATAACTCCTTCCCTTTCTTTATGTAAAGATTCCACCATGGCAGGAGAGGAATATGAAGATGTTATGGGAACTTTTTCATTCCCCCTTACTTATTGCCCATGCTTTCCATAAGTCAAGAAAGGTGTAGAAAGGAGCATGCAGGTTAATGGAGGAAGTGTTAATCAAAGTAAATTTTTTAAAATGGCAGTAGGAGCTCGGTGTTGGGACGGCATCTTAACACGTAAGCAAAGTGAGAGGTAGAGTGGTACCAAATAATACACTATCATTCTGAATGGGCATCCTCAGTGCAGAGGAGTATGCTGCGCATGTCCTATCTAGGACACTGTTGGAGAAATGAGAGTTTTCTCATAACAATAACAATAGAGACACCAACTATCCCTTTCTGAAGGAAGTCCTACTGTGTACCAAACACTGCTGCAGGCTGACCTTTACAGAACAGCAAAGATAACCAACGTGTTTTTAAAGTTTATTATATTCCATGCTCTGGCTAAGGACTTTACACTTATTATTCACTTTAATCTTTACAACAACACCATGAGGGAGGTGTCATTACTATTTTCGTTCTACAGAAGGAAACTGAGGCAGAGAGGGATTGTCATTTGTGGAAAGTAAGTCTGTTCGTAAGTGGTTGAGGTGAATTGAACATGGGGAGCGTTTGGGAGATTCTAAAAGAGTCTTCCTCTCCTTTTAGTAGCCTATATATAATGTGATCCAATTTCAGTTAAGATTTTGTCTTTTGGATGGATTCAGTTGTGGGACTTGGTTTGCGGACTCCTACAGGTGGCTTTGTGTTTATACAGTATTAGCATCAGCCTCTTCCTGCTTTAAGAACAGGGTCATTTCTCAGCAGCTGTCCTAAAAGCACACCTATTTAAATACATACTGATACACAGAGTTCTTTGTCTGAAGAAAAGGATATAAAAGTCAAAATACTTTTCCTGCCAGCTATTTGGTTGGTCAGCATGGAATATGTTGTATTTTAAGACATGATTCAGATTAGTCAGTTATTTCCTCTCTCCTTCACATTTACCCTGCTTGCTGAATGCACACTTTTTCTTCTCACCTATAGAAAGTGTTTCCTGTGCGACTATACCTAACTTTTGCAGTATCTCCACCGAGACCACCTGCACTACTGCCTAGCATATTCTCCTTCCTGAGTGTGAATCTCAGGTCTCCTAGACTGGCATTCTTTTCACCTGAATGATTTCAATCATGATTTTTGTGGATGTTTCTGTGCAAATGGGGAAACTCCATTACACAGAGAAAAGAAGTATTCCTTGAACCTTTTGCCCTACTTGGAAACTCATGGAGATCATTTTAATTTTCTGGATGGCCCTATATGTCAAAAGCGCAGGTGACATGTACTACCAAATCTATTAGTTCCAGTGTTTGATGTGTGTGTATAAGTCTTTGCTTTTCCCATCATTCTGTTTTTGATGAGAAGATCATGAGGTGGAGCACTGGCAGACTTGCATTGTATTCTTTGCTTGCTGTATGGCCTCAATTCTATATGCACTTTATATTTTTTGTCCATCTGTTTGGGGTAAGTATATTTACATGCTAACCCCTTAGCAGTAAGATGGCTTGTGGAAGCTACAGGAGCATGGGCAATGGGACCAGTGTTTGCTATGGGCTCTACCTGCACCACATCCTGGTAGGCAGTGCCAGTAGACTTTTGTCATTTCACCTGATGATCTGGAGGGAGTTTGGTGATTGCTGAGCAAGTGCCATGTGGCCTTCCAGACTGCTTATATGTGCTCCTTCCTCTTGCCACTTCTGTTTGGATATTCTTGTCTCTAATTTTTACTCAGAGGTGAATCAAATGGTGTGCCAGTGTTGGTCAGGGGAAATTAGCTACTTTCCACCATGAGACATAGCCTCAGGAAAATAAATACCTCTTTACTTCAAAATCAAAAAAGAATGGGTCCCACCTATGTGGTAGGAAGGTAGTGGGATCTGGGAGTTTAAGTGACTCTATTGGAGGACCTTGGGTGGCATCTGGCCTCCCATCTTGCTCTCAGACAGTTTCTTGGAGGCTCATTTATTCCGGACTGTCATTTATGTGTCAGCAGTGTTGGTTTGGACACAGCTCTAATGCTGAGAACATTTTAAGAAAAAAAAAAAAAGATTCTTGGCCAGAATTAGTTTCTCAAATCCCTCTTCCAATTATTGAAAATAGTTTTGCTTTAACAAGCATACTTAACCTCACAGTTCTGCTTCTCATTTGGCTTATCCTCCCATGAAGTCATAATTTTGTGTTTATGATATGGCAGTAGTTACCAAGATGGAAATGATTATGATATCACGGATGCCCAGCATTAGGCATGGGCAAGCATGCAGGGTGGAACCAGGAAGCCACTGCATCCTTGGCCACAACCACTCACTCTTTTCCCCACTCTGCTTTTGTCCAGGACCCCTGAGGCAAGTCATTCTGCCTTACTCAAGCTTGTTCTTATGGTTTGTCAGTTGTGGCCCTAAAGGTTTGGACAACTATTGCTGGACCAGCTGTTATCTGTTGTCTCATGGATTCTGGGATCTTCTCTGGGAATTAGATGAGGCCAGGCTTTCTGGGATACCTTTCAAGTAGGGAAGCTCTACAGCAGATGCACTCAGGGAAGGCAGCTGCAGGAAATCTGGCAGGGATGACTGTATACTTCACTGAGAATAGGAATGAAGCCTAACCATGTACTTGGAGGAGCTGGAAAGAAAAGAGAACTGGAGAAGACAGGGAGGGGAAGTTTCTATATTTATGATTAACCTTCCTGGGAAGCCCACAGAAGAAGAAAGCTATAGCCACCAAAATTTCAAGTAATTAAACCTTCCAGGAGATATCTTAACAAACTTAGAGTTCTGAGTAATACTCCTTAAAAGAAAACAAAAGATGCAATTTTCCCAAAGTAATAGCAAGCACGATACAGTTTTTGCTTATCTGCCTGGACAGTTTTTGAACTTGATGTATTCCTACATTGTTGATACCATTGCTGTGGGTGACTGAAAACCAAACCAGGCTGCTATTCTCCTGCCCGGAGGATCTGTTGGTGTTGGTGTTGCTTCATTCTTAATCTCTCTCTGTAGTGAGTGGAGCTTCTGGATCACTCTGCCTTTTCAGATAAGGGAGGACATAAATTCCTTGGTGTTTTCTATGTGCAGCCACCAGAGAAGCCCGAAATCTCTGGGTCATCTAGTCTGCACCAAGAAGCTCTGCTTTCATAGTGCGCCTGGACTTCCCTGGCACACCCTCAGCACTTGTCTTAGATATCCATGGCCTTCTAAGTTTTTCGTGGAAATATCCAACTTATTTCTCACCAACTTCAGTAGGATAGGAGCACAGTTAGGAACCACTGTGGACAAAACTCAGCTTCCCAGGTAAATGGAAATTAGCTTGACTCTGTATGAATAGTTTGGGATGAGCAAATCTACTGACCTCTGGGTCAGGGCTGGCTCAGGAGTTTGACGACTGTCCCTGATAGAAAATTCTTTTAAACCATCTGATGAAGATGTAAGTGAAAACATTATATGTTCTCATTCATTTGGGGAATATAAACATTAGTGAAAGGGAATATAAGGGAAGGGAGAAGAAATGTGTGGGAAATATCAGAAAGGGAGACAGAACATAAAGACTCCTAAGTCTGGGAAACGAACTAGGGGTGGTGGAAGGGGAGGAGGGCGGGGGGTGGGGGTGACTGGGTGATAGGCACTGAGGGGGGCACTTGACGGGATGAGCACTGGGTGTTATTCTGTATGTTGGTAAATTGAACAACAATAAACAATAATTTTTAAAAAAGTTATATTGATTTTGCCCTCGTTTAAGAATTACTTCGGAGAAAATAACAGCCCTGGCATGAGAAAATAAGTTTGAGTCATGAGAAAACTGAAACGTTGTTTAAGGATTTGGCAGATATATTTCCTGTATTTTCCTGTTCATATATTTTAGTTTAAGTGAGCTGGGGTTAGGAATCTATCCTGTTGCCCGTGGGCTTGCTTTAATCAAGAGAGTACACAGTGTCTCAGCCTCAACGGAGCCTGTGTCACATGTAATTGAGGAGTAAGCACCATGAAGAATTCTTGGGGTGAAGGATGTCAGTGTTGAGCTTGGGACCACTGCAGCATTTTGTAGTTTTACTTCTCATGTAAGGTTGTGAACTATAAATTCATACTTCATTGCTAATAGGTCATTTACATTTTCCATAGATAAAACTCATTTTATAATAACTATTGGTACTATATTAAAACATGATGGTAAGCATTCACAGTGGATCAGCAGCAAGTGTGGCTAACAGGCCCTGGGTTTACCATTTGGGGAATGTTTTCAGAGCAGAGACTTTCCAGGGGTAAATTACTTGCGTACATTTGCTAAGGGAGCCTGATGCTGTTATAATTTATATGCTTAGTGTCTTCCTGAATATTTGCCTGTGATTAACAAATGGATTTGATTTCCACATCACAAAAGCACTCCCTGAGACATTTTTGCTTCCCATTCAGTGCTACGTGAAAAGACCATCAATTCCTTTTCTGGGAGTTTGCAAAGTAGAATTAGAAGTCAGCTGAGACAGTGAGTGTCAAGACCTGGATCTCTGAGGGTCATGCTGAATTATCTCCTGTGAAGTGGCAGTTTTTGAATAACTCTACCTACATTTGGTGTCCATTTCACTGGGTGTTATGTCCACTGGTCACAAAGTATTCAAGGACAATGACTTCAATTAGGAAATCAACACCGTAACTGCCAGCCTATCCTTCGCACATGCCTGCTACCAGGCAAGATGGCTGGCAATTGTGGAAAAGAGTTTTGAATGGCAGAAATGTAGTTTTGAGGCCATTCTAGATAATTGCTGCTGGAGAGTTGAAGCTTTTGGTAGAAGCTTATTTCATGGGCAGATGCTACTATGGAGCCAGAAGTAATTTAGGTCTGCAAATTGGTCCTGTTCTAAAAGTGGTTGCCGCAGATGATTTCAGATTTAAGAGTCCACTGCCAGATTGGACAAAGCCTATCAGAGTTTCAGATCTGTTACAGTTTCTCGTTACCATTGCTTAAGGAATGATTCAGCTAATTAGAGGTGTGCCTCCATGAGATAAGTGTATTCAGTCGTACTTTGTGTTTTGTCATAAGAAGTCTATTTTCACTCCATTTTGATTGTCTCTTGGGATGCAGAGAAAGTCAATAAGTAAAACTAGTTTCTCTGTGAGGATACGTGGGTAAGGCTCCTATTCAGCAAACCCTTCCAGTAGGGTATGGGGGAACTGTGGCAGGGAACACAAGGAGATATGGTAAGGAGTTCCTGGGATGATATGTTGGAAAGGCATCCTATCACATTAACTTCTTTGAGTCAAAGAATATTGGCTTATGCATTAGTGTTTTTGTCTTATAGGGAGATTGATTTACAATGGAAATTCTGGGTAATAGTCCAGCCTTCATAAATTACTTAAAGATGAAACTAGGGGTTCTTAGATAGAAGGAGCAATGATAAAGGCTGAGGCAGGAAGAAGCAAGGATTCAGATGGAACCTGTTTTGGTAGGAAGAATTGAATCTAAGAAGAATCAAAAGTCCAGATTCTTGTGAACATGCTTCCCAGGCATTCCTAGGTCTTTCTATTTGAGTCCCTTGGTGGGCTTTGAAAACACAGATCCCCACACATCTTCCTTTGTTTGTAGCCTCGAGCCTCACAGCCTGCTCCTCTGCAGGCCCAGTGGATTCTCCTTCACAATCAGCTTTGGACTTGAAACCTCTTCGTCCAAGCCCATTGCTCCTGCCGTAGCTCCAACCCTTGTTAGCACTGGGCTCCCTCCCTTCCAGGCTTTTCCCTGGTCTTGCTACTTCTATTCTCAGCAACTCCTCCTGCAGCTGGTGGTTGCGCCTGTTAGTGCCACTACGCAAAACAGTGATAGCTGACACTGAGTGCTTGCTTCCTGCATGACAGGTACCATTCTAAGTACTTTTTAATGTTAACTAATTTATTTCTCCCAATAGCACACCATATAGTATCATTTCCATTTTACAGATGAATAAACTGAGAGGTTAAGAAACTTAGCTGTTAGGGTTTAAGGCTCAGGTGGCTTGGTTTTAGATTCCATGCTCATAATTATGAACTGTATTGAACCAAATTAGTCCTTCCATGTGATAGCCATCCTAAATCCTTTATGAGAACCTGAAACAAATTTATGTAGCTTCTTTGTCCAAAAACACATAGCACATTGGCCTCAGAGAGACTGACAGCAAATTAGAATGAGGATCATCAGAATGATAAAATCACTTTACATTGTGTGTGGTTTTACAGTTGGCAGGTTCCTGTCACATCCTTCCTCACCTGGTCCCACTGCTCACTGCCCTGTGTAGGAATGCTCAGCATCTACTGACACCACCACTTTACAGACCAGACTGGCTCTAGGTAGGTTATTTGCCTCTCTGAGGCTTCACAACTGGAAAGCACTGGAACCAACCTTAGAAGCAGCAGCTCTTTTTTTTTTTTCCTTCTTTCTTCTTTCCCTAAGTGAACAGAGATGGTGAATAGATTTTGTCTTAAATTCAACCCTAAATGATTGCCTGGGCTGCCTGGAACATTTGTAGGGGAAGACTTTGAGGCTGAGTCCAGTGTCAGTGGGAAGATATCCTTGGTAGGTTACTGACATCTGCCCTGGGCCCAGTGAGGTGTAGTTGCCATCTCATGTAAGGAGACTTTCTCTGAGTTTTCATTTGATGCTCTCTGTGGAAATCACAAAACAACATTGCAAGTAACCTTTTAGACATTTCTCTTCTCTGTCCAGAGAAGGCACCATCAGTCAGAGATGTGCTGCCCCCATGGCCTGTTCAAGTTACTTCCATGCTGACTTGAAACCTTGATGAATGGCAGAGCCCTCATGAGGTGACATCTGAGCATCTCTGGGGGCTGTCAGTGTGGCCAGGCCATCAGCAGGATGTAGCACCTGCATGAGTTTTCATTCACTGTGAGTTCAGGCGGAAAGCTGCTTGGTTATACACACCTGTTGTCTATTTAACATGGTTGTTCAGTGTTTTAGAGGAAGGGGAAACAGGCCAGGGTTGATCAGTTCCTACAGAGTGGGTTTCACACTCATATGGAGATTTAACATTTTTTAGTGCTTCCTTGATTTTTGCACTGCTTGAGATCTTCCTTCTGAGCTAGAAAACAATGGACCTTTATTTGGTCATTTCTCACCATGGTCACAGGTGAGGTGAGTGGCTGACTAAGAGCACACAGTGGTGCCGGCGTAAGGCCTGGAGCTTGCACAGCACACAGTATTCATGGGGGCAGAAGAGTTCATCTCTATCACGTTGCTTCTTGAGGGAAACTCCAGGAATCACCGCAAGGGCAGTAGATCAGCCATCTTCTATGAAAGCATTGTAACCCCAGAACGCTAATAAATGCGAATCTATGGCACACTCTTGAGCTATTGTGCATCCAAAAGCGATTATGGAAATTATGCTGGTAAATCTCAATTACTTCCACATTATCTGGCTCTGCTCCAAGACTACTTTCCATCCCATCCCTCCCCTGTCATGCTATTCTTTTCATATTCTGTCTCCATGGGGCTCTGACAATATGCAGTAAAGTATACAGATATGAAATATGGAACTGGCATTTCCCCCATAATTATCTCTGAATCAGACATAATTTTAGTGAGACTGCTTGGTTTCTGAGATGAGAAACCTTGGTGAATCCTTTTAAATGGATCAATCTTTTCCCATTGTTCTGTGGAATCTGTGTAAGACTGCCTTATACAGCCATTGTCCTCCTAGTTCCTTTTTTTCCCTAAAATTCTTTTTAAAGCTTCTCATTCTTTAAGGAAAGAGGCATTTTGAATTTTTTTCATAGTTTGTAAATCTTAGTTTATGTTCAAGCTGTAGAAGTTCTCATTCCAAACAGTTCGTTCTGGAAACAATGCTTCCCATCTTCTAGATAAACATGTGCTAGCCTTTTGTTACTTCTTACTTTACCCACTGTTTATTTTCCTTAAATTAAATTGCTCCACAAGTATTAGGTTTTTATAACACTCAAATTCTGCATAATACCTCTCTTTCTAATTAGTTATCCTGTGAGGGGCTATGTATTGTTTCTTTTTTTCCTTTTTAGAGTTGAGAAAAATAATCATAACCTAAACCTAACAGGATGTTTTAAGATCATCATTCTGTTGTCATTAGCTCTTGTTACCCAGCCACTTTAAAAAACAAATGTCTCCTTTCCTTTCCTGGAAAGCAACCATGGGTGGGTAGATAGGGAGAAGGTTGGTGGGGAGGTTAGCCTCGGCACCCATGAGTGGATAGGTCCTCCAACCCTAGACTTCCAGGTAACCTTAAGGTTTCAAGCACTAACCAAGTTTGGCCATCTCATTTCTTGAGCATGCAGCATACGGGTGGACTTCCCAGATTGCCAGATCCCCGCTGTTCCCTTCATGCAGCCCTGCTCTCTCTTCACAACCTGACAGGCATTGGTCAAGGTGCTCACCCCTGTGCATCAGCTGTATCAGATTGAAATAGGAATCCTAGTAATACCAGCCTCTGAGATGTCCTGAGCAAATTCCCATAGAATATTTAGACCCACATCTGGCACATGGTATGGGCTGTAAAAGTGTTTGCAATGATACTCTTTAACTTTGTTGTCTTGTGTTTTATTTTCGCTTAGTACTTATCACCAATTAATGTACTCTCTCTATATTCTTATTTTGTTTCTCTTCTGACCCACTAGAAGATAAGTTCCATTAGGGTAGAGACCTTTGTCTGTTTTGTTTACAGTTGGGTCAGTGGTACCTGGAACAGTACAAACATATGGCAGGTGTCCACGCATAGTTCAGAGCATGAAAGATACCACTATGCTATATAGAGGTCAGTGAAAAGACCAAGCAATCATGAATGGGGTTCAGGTGGAGGCCAGAGAGATGCAATTTTGGAGCTTCCTGTTTTCTAGATGACTTCAGTACCAGAAATGTCATCATCCTGGGTTCTCCAGCCTTCAAAGGACAGGGCTAGGGCTAGGGCTTGAGGTAAATTTTCAGAATTAGTCCTGAGCAAAATACTTGCATCTCCTTGAGTGTTAGTTAGGAGAATTGGGGAATCTGGACCAAAGTCACACAGGAGTTTACAACTCAACCAAAGATGCAGTAGAGCAAGATCTCTGGAGAAAGTGGCATGCTACACATGTCTGCTCAGGTCAGCATCTTGTCTGCCACACAGGTGGTGTTGCATCAAGCAACACAGACAACACAAAGTTTAGAAAGTGATAGCCCTTTACTGGGAGTTACTTATGGCTGACTATGGAGGAAATAAGATCAGTATCCAATAACTGAAATGCAGCTTAAGAAAAAAGTTGTCACATATTTCTCTTAATTCCAATAGAACTCTGCACTGTCCTCCCAGAAAATGCATCTATGAATATCAATACACAATGTCATCAATGGTTTCAGGGCCTCAGAGACATCCTGAAAAGCATCCAGGGACATCTTAGTGCCATGACTTCTTGGATAGGAATTGGTGATATAATGCAGGCCAGAGGTGACAATCTGCTTTAATTCACTTTCCAAAAATGTTGAACCCCATTTTGAGTGTGAAGCTCATTAAACTGGAAAGTTAAATGAGCTGATGTTCAGTCAATAGGACTGACTTTAATGAGAAGACACAGCGTATCACACAGGAACAGTGAGCAGAGAGAGCCATCACTGAGGACTTCAACAGTCTTCATAGTGGTAAAGCTGCAAGGTGATAATCCATCATCTGCAGACAGAGCATCAGGTCGCAGACAATTTGCCAGAAGTCCATGGAAAAACCCATAGCCCATTGGATATGCAAGGCTACATTTTGGAAAGAACATCTGTCCAGTACATACAGTAGGGAAAACAGTTTCAAAAAGCCACCAAGTTTCACCTTTCACACAGAGAGATTTCTTTGTTTGATTCAAATGCTTGTGGAGAGAACAGTTTGATTGGCTGGACTTGGTTCTTTGGGGGTCCTCTTGACTAGACCTGATTAGGCCTATGCACATGCTCTTGCCAGGCCCAGGATGGCTTCTAGGAAATGCAAGGTGAACAGCTTTCCTGGAAGTGCCTTTGCTCACATTGCACAATCTTGATCTCTCCTGGGTGGCAGCCTCCTTCACTGTGCTATTTCCTAGTCCTTTTTATAGCCTTCCTCCCTCTGCAAACCTCCCTTGGCCTGGGTCCTGTGTACCTTCCACATAGAATGTCCACCTGATGGTCTCATCCACTTTCTGGTTTTAAAATTCACTTATAAGCCAGTCATTTCCAAATCCTTCTGTTCATCTTTGGTCTGTCCTCAAAGCCCCCTGTTTACACATCTACCTGCCTTCTTGCCATGTCCATTAGAATATTTAATAGGAATTTCAAAGTCAATATGAATATAGCCTAAGTCTTGATTGCCACCACCCTTCCTCCTCTCTAGAATTCCCATTTCAGGAAATGAGACCACCACCTCCTCAGTTCACTTAAGTAAAAACAATAGAAGCTTCCGTGATTCCTTCCGTCCCCACTCCCACACGTCCAATCTGTTGACAAGCCCCGTTTCCTCTGGCTTCAAGTACACTGGAGCATCCTCTCCACCCATCCCCACTGCTGTCAGCCCTGCTCATCCTGTCTGGCCTGAACTGGCAACAGGTCCCCACGTGGTTTCCCTGTCTCCATCTGGCCTTCTATAGTACTGTCTCCACACAGCTGTGAGAAGGTCTTTCACAATCTCAATTAGACCACAGCACTGCCTTGGACGTTTTCTGCTAACAATGGGTGTAGTTGGTCTGCTTTATCCTGGTTTTCCAAGCTGGTCTGCCCCCATGTCCCTGCCTGACCATAGATGTTTTCCTTTTCCTGGAATACAAGTTGATTCCCACCATGGGCCTTCTATGATGACTGTTTCTCCAGAATGCTCTTGCCCTCACTTTTCCATGACTGGGTCTTTCTGTCATCCAGGAGCCTCATGGTGGGAGAGGTCTTTCTGTGCAAGTAACCTAAGGGAACCACCCACTCTATGGTACCCATTGCTTTTGTGCTCTGCCCTGATTTTAACAGTGTCAGATATGTTCTTGGTGGTTCTGTGCCTTTTTACTGTTTCTTCCCTAAATGGTATCTATGACACAAGCAGATGTTGATTGCCACCATAATAGAGAGATGTCTCCTAAAGGGATGGCATACCTCAGAGCTTGAGGCCTCTAAAGAAGTAGCTCAGACAGACCCAGGAGCCAGATCCCATTTCTATGGCTGAGGATGGTGGTACTTCTTTCTTTTCTAGGTTCCTCCCTCATAGTGTGGGATGGCTGGAGTGGACCTTAGGTTCTAAACTAGACACCAGTGGGTCCAGACGGGGAGGAAAAGCCAGACAGCATCTACCTGAATTGCATCTCTGAACAGATTCAGAGAGCCACAGGAAAATCCCTCATGTCTCCAGTAAGCTTTCATGATTTTGTGCTCTAGAGCTTTATTAGTCAACAGTGGTACAAGCATTGATCTGGAGGTTGGAGTCCAGGAGTTTGAAACTGGGCTCCAATCGTGTGTGTGTGTGTGTATGTGTGTGTGTGTGTGTGTGTGTGTGTGTGATAGGTTAGGAATTGAAAGACAAGGGAATGAGAATGGATAGCATGGGGAAGCAAAGACCTGGGGCATTTGAAGAAGAACAGGCCTTGAGGGGGGCCCCACTGTGAGGCTCTGGTAGCCAGGGGCCTCTAGGCATCTGTGGGTAAGTACCTAGGAGGACACTACAAAGGGTGTGGGGAAGAAAAAGAGGATGACACAGACCCAGGTCAGAGAAGCTGCCCAGGGTCCTGCCCTTGTACTCCTGCTTTCAGTTTATATCCCCTTACTCCCATCTTCATGACTCCAAAGTAAATCCTTAATTCTTCATTTCTACTGGTCCCAGATAGGCACTGTAATAGGTGTTGTGGCCCCCTTCCTTTTTTGTATACTTTAGTCATTTTTATTAATCGTGTCTCTGGAATATAATTTATAGTGATTCATTGACTCTAAGATGTTATGAAATATGACATATTCTAATTTCAGAGATGTTAAAAGGTGGTATTATACAGAATGTGTCATTTAGAACCAATGAAATGGGGCGAGTTTCAGACTGGGGACTCTTTGTGCTTCCCCTTGGCTGCACCTGTTTGTTTTAACCTGCCTCTTGAAGCACAGAGGTACATACTGACACAGCCTCACCAGTCATGGGACCATGGTGCTGGAGGTACCTCAGGCTGGTCTCCAGGGTCATGAGGTCCATAGACAGAGAAGGGGTGGAAGGACTCAGTCATGCTGGTGAATTTTTTTTTTTTTTTAATTTCCCTAGTCAACTCCTTAGAATATCTGCTAAGTAAAGTTTCCAGGGGCTCCCAGATCATTCTAAGCAAGGTCAAGGTTACATTTCATCCTCCTGGCATCTTTAAAATGTAACTTCCCATCTACTAGGATTTCCTAGACAGTTTGGCCACTACAAACTGACACCCTAATACAATTCAGTGTTCAAACTTGGCTGGAAGTAGGCTCTGTGCATGCAGTTTGCAGTGGCCACAGGCCCCACCATCCCTGGAGGTCTGGCTCCTTTAGGCCCAGGATGTTTCAAAGTTAGAAGTTACTTTGCCTTTAAACATTTCCCAATGGGCATAAGTTTCTTATTAGATACGTATACTTAAGATATGCATTACAATTATTAAGAATGGGTGTCCCACAAAAATCATAAAATGCTCAAGCTTCATTATTAGGACCAATTAAACTGTGACCGAGTAAGAGAATATGTATTGAAAGAACTTGGAGATATTTTAGTTTTGATAAAGTTTTCATTTTGGAATAACTTCAGTTTCACAGAGAAGTTGCAAAGATAATACAGAAAGTTCATGTTCACCCTATTCTTTCATGTTAATATCTCCCATAACCATGCTACATTTGCCAAATCTAAGAAAGTAACATTAGGAAATTACTATTAATTAAACTCTAGACTTGATTTGGATTTCATTTGTTTCCCAACAACTCCCTTTTCCTGCCCCAGAACTGCAGTAAGATGTCATATTACATTGAGTCATCATGCCTTTGAGTTCTCGTCTGTGACAACTTCCCAGACTTTGTTTTTTTTGTGATCTTGACAGTTTTGAAGATAATTGATCAGGTATTTTCCAGAATGCCCCTCGGTTTGGGTCTGTCTGGTGCTTCCTTGTGATTAGACTGGGGTTATAAATTTTTGGAAAGAACATTGCAGAGGTAAAATGCCTGTCTCACATTATATCAGGAAAACATGACCTAAATATGATTTGTTGCTGATGAAGTGAATGTTGATCACTTGGTTAAGGGGTTGTCTGTCAAGGTGTTCCTACTGTCAAGCTACCGTCTCTCCTTTTCTGAACCCTATTTAGAAGTGAGTAACTAAGTCTAGTTAATGCTGAAGGAGGGTCATTGAGCTATACCTCCTGAAGGAAGAGGGATTTATGTATATTATTTTGAATTCATCTGGAAGGAAAATTTTCTCTTCTGTCATGGATATGTATTTTATTCTTCAGGTTCTAATGCAACATTATGTTAATTATTTTGCTCAGCTTTGGCCATCGGAGCACATTCAGGTTGGCACCTTGGTCCCTCTGGCATGCTCTTATCTATTTATTTTTTTGAGCATTTCCTTGATTTATGGCATTGTAAGATGCTCTATATCATCTTGTACTTTCCCTGTCACAAGCTAATGGTCAATCATTTCTCCCAGAAGCTCTGGCCACAGTTGCGCTTGTTGTTTCTGGGGTGTTCCTCCTGCTAGGATCTCCCAACACACAAAGCTAGGAATATATATATATTAACCCACATATCACATATATTTATAATTATTTCTGCATCCTTTCATATGTATATGTTAGGTTAAGCATAAATTTATACATATATCTCTGATCCAGGATCCCATCCAGAATGCTGAATTATATTTAGTCATCATGTCTCCTGAGGCTCCTCTCAGCTGTGGCAGTTTCTCAGACTGGTTGTTTTGATGACCTTGACAGTTCTGAGGAGTATTGGTCAGGTATGTTGTAGATCGCTTCTTAATTGGAGTTTGTTGGATGATTTGTTCAGGATTCAGTTGGTGTTATGGGGTTTCATGATGAAAATTGCCATTTTCATCACATCATACCCAAGTTACATACTATGAATGTGACTTATCTTGTTGATATTGACCTCAATCACCTGGCTGGGAGTGTCTGTCAGCTTTTTTCACTCTAAAATTACTCATCTCCCCATACTTTCCTCTTTGGAAGTCACAGTGTGTGCACATACCCGAGGAGTAGAGAGTTATACTCACCTCCTACAGACTGAAGTATATACATGAATCATTTGGAATTCTTTTGCACAGGAGATTTGTCTCCTCTTCCCCACTTATTCAATCATTCATTTGTTTACATTATAGAGACTCATGGATGTTTATTTTTTCCTTTGAGGAGTTCTGATCCAATTATCACATTATTTTGTTGCTGAGCTTTACTCCAACTTTGCCCCATGTATGGATACATCCAACTCCATCTTCTACATCCCTTGCCCCAGTCTTAGAATCAGCCATCTCTCCATTGAGCCTGGATTCCTTTTGTTGAAGAATAGTATTGACAACCAAGATCTGGGTGCTGCATGTGCTTGTTGTTACTGAGATACCTTTGCTTCTGGGTTCTCTCAGTCTCCAGAGGCAGCAGATAATATGCATGTGTAGTAACCCATGTATCTAATCTTATCTATAACAATTTCTACATGTAACCAGCTACATCTGCAATTAGGTGAAACAGAGTTCAAACTGATGTTTCCAACTCATATTCACTATCCCATGGACCATTCTAGCTTCTTCTCGTTGCTTATCTGTAATCTCCTGCTCTAACATAGAGACCAGATTTCTACCATCCATCATCCAGTTACTTAGGTGTTCAATTCCGGTATACATCTACAGCACAATTATTGACCTAAACCCCCATGGGAAGAGTTTGCCAACTACAGTAGAGTGCATGTGTATTTCTTTTGCCTTTAGTCCTACAGACTTCCTTTTTAAAGTTACTCAGGTCAGGACCTATTTTTTAGTAGGCAATCTGATTTAATGTGAGTGTCAGCTCAAAATATTTGGATATGGATAGGTAAGTAACTGAAACTTGGGATAAAATTTGAGATTTGAGAATAACTTAAGTAAATAATAAGTTAAGTAAAAAATTTATTTAAAATAATCCTGATATGCTTTAGTCTGAAAAGTTGACATTAATGGCTCTGGATCCTTGCTCATGGATTTTTTCAAACAGAGTTTGGGAAAAATGAAGTGACATAGCTATTTTTGTCTTTTATAAGGTCAGCATAGGTAAATGTCTCTGGGAAGAAGTAGAAAGGGAAAAAAACCTAGGTTGGCAGGTTCATTGTGTTCTGTGATTTGTATCCATATATGCACAAAGGTGTATGGAGTCATGGTATCCTTAATAACATTGGATATTTGTATAAAGGAGCAAATGGCAATGATTTTTGATTCTGAAAGCAATAAATAAATTTTACTGCCACGGAGCCCTGCATGATGAAGTTGACATCATATCGAGATTCTTCCCATACTAGAATATTATTTATGCTTTTTAAGTTGAAAAAATTGTTCCAGGGAACTCTTTTAATATTTCTCTTTTCCCCATTTCAATGAATTAAGTCAGCTTCCTAAAATAAAATCTAGGTTAGTGAGTTATTTGTAACTCCCCTGGAAAAGTTAAGGACCCTGCATTCTTTTATACACAAATGTATGTGCTCATGTGGAAAAATGTATCTGCAATGGTCATGTGTCCATGAGGTGGTGGCCATCCCCAGATTAGGCACGACCATATTCTTCCCTTTGGGTCTCATACTCACTTTTTAATATATTTCATGAGCATCTAGGATGAGGAGAGGGACTCACTTTTTACCTTCCTAGTCTTGGCATTTATCACAAGTCCTTAAACCGCCTCACCTCTAAACTAAGTTAATTGTCTGGCATTAACTTCAAACCTACACTGATGTTCATTGAGTTCCCATAACAAGTATTTATTGTCCATCTGAAAAGTTAGGTTTTCAGGCAAAAAAATGAAGAAGAATGCCATCCTATCCCTACTGAGAATTTTCCAAGCTCCCCCCCATCTAAAATATTTGTTTCTACAGGGAACCAATTAGGAACTCACTCTTTAGTGCATCTTAGGCCACTTTCTCTTCCAGTTAGGGAATTCTCCCTTGAAAGTTACCATTGCCATTCCCTTGCATAGTTAGATGTAGCTCCCTATAGGCACTGCTGTGACCTGCTGGATCCTGGCTTCTAGACCCCCTGAAGCTTTTATTTATTCCATTAAACATACCTTGTTTTTTTTTTTTTTTTCCATTAAACATACCTTGTGATGATGCTGGAAAGTCCCACAGTCCTGAGTCATGGGAGGATGACTTCTTTTGATACTCCTGCTTAGGTGGTTATTTTCTTGTTTTGCAGACTTGAAACTGGATTGCTAATGCCTGTCCTTCATAAACAGCTCACCAACTAGAAGATTCTCAGTGTCATAGTGTATACCATTCTCTTGATAGGGGCATTTGTCTGTGTTTCCATGTTAGGTGCCTTGTTGCATTACCATGATTACAACTCATCCTATTTCTTAAGGAGTAGGATATGTGCCAATACCTCCAACCAGGCTCAATATCTTGTTTTTACCCTTTTGTGCTCAATATTGAATTTTATATTTGTGAAGGATCCTTCTTTCCCAGATGCCTTCATGAGGATGCCTATGCAAATAACCCTGGCATGTTCATTCATGCCTGCCCCTCTTTTCTTGATAACCTCTAGTTTGGATGGAGACTCACACTAGAGTAAATGCACACCCACAGTGCTGTATGGGATGTAATAGAGAATAACGGACCTGTGCCAGTCTTCCTCCCATCCACTTCTTTCAATTCCCATGGTTCTCTCATCATGTCCATCAGAAACTGGGAAGATATTCTCAACTTGTTCCTCTGTTACACCTCCTTTTCCACATTGAAATCACCAAACTCCTGCAGACATGTTATCCTCAGTAGTTCTGTGTCTTCTCACAGCTTTATATCCATCTCGTTGACTTTAATTTCAAACTTCTTCAATTCTAACTGGATCCTATAACCATCCAACTCCCACTTTTGTTCCTTTTGAAACCATCCTTCACACAGTTTCCAAAGTGACTCATCGTTCATCGGCTTTCCATGACTCACATAATGAAGTACTTACAAGACTGTGTGTGACTGCCTCTGTTTGCTTCTCGAGCCATGTTTTGACACTCTCCACCTCTAGCTTGTTACCCTGGAGCTATGCTGTCCCCTGAGGTAGGCACCAGTCCCAGCTGGCTGCCAAGTCTCTGAAATGTGGTCAGTCCAAACTGAGATGTGTTATATATGTAAAATGCACACTGGGTTTTGAAGGATTGTTATTTTTTTTAAAAAAGAAAATGAAATGCCTCATTGGTAATTTTTTTTTCCATTGGTAATTTTTATACTGGTTGTGTGTTGAAAAGGTAATAGTGTGAATATATGAAGTTAAATAAAATTTCAAGTTGATTTCACCTGTTTCTTCTTATTCTTCTAGTGTGGCTACTGCAAAACTTAAAATTACATCTGTGGCTTGTGTCTGTGGCTCACATGAGACTTCTGTTGGACAGTGCTGCCCTGGACTGAACACACTGTGCTGTTCCATGCTCTCATGCTTTTGTTCTTGATGTTTCCTCTGCTTGAAATATATCCCTATCCTCTATTTTTTGCCTACAATTTTGTTGTCTTTCAAGACTGAGTTAAGTGACCCCCATTTGAGTTCCAGAGCATACTTGTTTACCTTTATCATAGCACTTATAACAAAATATGTGTTAATATGGTTCTCATTCCTTCTAACGGGAATAGGGATGGTGCATATTTACTTAGTTTTAATCCCTAACACCTGCCACTTACACATAATAGGCATGCAATAAATGTTGCAGAACTAAATTGTAGAATAAAGTTCTAAGTCTTGTGTAGGAATGGGACAACATGCTATCATTTTGAAGGACATTATTGAACTTGGCAATAATATTATCTCTAGCTTATAAATATATACTCACTGACATGAAAAATTAGTAAGAATTTATGATCCAGGGAATGGACTAGGATATATATCTTATTTATTCAATATATACCAGACACTAGCATTTACTGGGAATCTAGATTGCATATAAAACATTTATTGGTGCATTTTCCTGATTCTAAATACTTCCATTTAGAGTAGGAGTCAATTGTGTAGGCTGATTATTCTTTAAGATAATCTTAATTTCATTATTATATCCATGTCAGAAATTGAGAAGTAGAGTATAAATAAAAAGTTATAAAAGTTAACTTTTGTTAAAAGTTCTAAACTCCTACGGATTCTCAGAAATTTTTACAATGTTGAATCTATAATGATGAATATTTGCTATTTTTCTGTGCATTCTTTTTGCCCTACCTTTGGATAAAAGCCTTCCAAGTCCCCATGGGAAGCCAAGCTTCCCCCACCTCAGTCTTTTTGGAAACATCTTCACTTTGGGGAGATCACAACCTCAGACATTTCTTATCACCACAGCCATCTGTCTCAACACAATATTTAGTTCAGGGATGGGCATAAAGGCTAAGAGTGACCCATACATGTCTGACTCAGACTCAAGCCATTGGAGAAGAGGCCCTATGTTTTCAATGGCATTGGTAACTGTAAGGACCATGGCAGCTTGGAGCTATCTTTGATTTGTCAGTGGTTGCTCATTAGTCATCTCTGTTATTTATGCTGGTTTGAGTTGAGATTCTGTCATCTGTAGTCAAAAAAGCATAAAACATACTCTCTCAGCCCTTGGGAACTGTGCTCCCTGAACATGGCCTCATTGAAAAGGTACTGGGTAGCATGTAGAGAGTACAGCAATTAAAATCTCAGGTTTGCAAATTTGGGCCATTTCCTCATGTCTGAGACTCAGTTTCCCCATGTTTAAACAAATAGTAATCAAAGAACCTGCCTCACAGGTTTTTCATAGGAATTAAATGAGCAAATACATATAAAACACTTAGCAAAGGATTTGGCCCATTAGTATTTAATAAATATGCTAGCTGTAGAGTTGATTATGATAATGATGATGATGATATTGCAACAATTCTTCCTGGCAGTTTCTAGGGCTTTTAAAGACCCCTGAATTTTGTGATTCAAGATGGAAAGTTTCAAGAATCAGGCACTCTTCTGTGTTCCCAGGTCTCTCTCTGTTCTGTATCTGACCTGTAGATGGTCCTTTGGCACATAGATCTGGAACTCATTTCATGGGTCAAGAGCCATATTGTTAAGAATACAATTTTAAAAGTTCCTACAATGATTATCTCTGCAAAATCTGAGTCCAGAGAAATATTTTTGTCATATGGACCATCTCTTAATGATTGTGTTAATATCTCACAAATGACAAATGGTTTTAGCCTCTGTAATGAAAAGTTTATTTATATGCTGCAAGATAGATTATTGAGACAAAAAATCCAGGCATTCTTTCACAGCAAACCATTCTAAAGAAAGCTGGTTCTTTCCTGCCTATAGATACTTGAGAAATGGTTAACATCCTCTTTGATTCCAAGCTTTCAGTAGTAGTTAGCCTTGGTGGATTATACAGATACAAAGAACGGTTTTCATTTCAAAACTGATAATTAGACGACGATTGCTTAACACAGTGCTTTTCATTCTAATGGAAGCCCAGTGACTGTGATCAGGGGACTGTTTAACCGTGGGCTAATTACTATCAAATGTGGCTTTTGAAGATGGAGAATTGCTACATCATCCCAGCAGTCGGCAATATAAAAGAACATGTTAGAAACCACTTAGGTTTAAGAAACAGCAACATCTTTTCCAAAGTTGCTAAACTACCTCTTTGTATTTTAGTTATTCATCTTGATAAAGTTAAGCAGGAAGTCAGACTTTTCAAGATTTTCATGTTTTTATCTTTTGAATGATAGGGAACATTCTAGAGTGTGGTGAAAATGTGTCTGCTGCACTTGGAAGGCTCCAAGAAGCTTTCCCTCTCACTTATCTCCCTGGGAAATGTCAGCTGGATTTCTTATGGCTCTGGGATCCTTCAATGTCCAACTGGGCACTGAGTGGAATGTCCAGCACTGCCACGTCAAGCAGTTCTGTTCTTAATCCTGTAAGGCCAGAGTGCTGTGGAGACAGAAAAGTTAGCTATGAGGAGCTGCGATAGCATTTTATGTGGCTCTGGGTAGTCACTGATATTTCGAACTAGAATCAAGCTGAAAGAGTCTTTTCCTGTAACCTCCTCATTCCTAGATAAGAAAACCAAGGCCCAGAGAGCACTCCCAGTTACAAAGGCCACACAATGGGTGCATAGCAGAGTTATGTGGAATGCAAGTCCCTCATTGTAGGGCCAGTGTGCTTCTCCCTGCCAGGTTTTAGGAACATTTCTTGGTGGGCAGAAACAAAGGAAGAAGTAAAGAAAATACATATAACGGAGTTAAGATTTTGGTAAAGAATAAAATGCACTTCTCAGTATGAGCAAAGGATAAAAGCTATCATTTTCTCTTGAATCTGTAGGGATGCAATTTTTGGTGTATCATTCCATACTCTAGGATTGGAAAGTGCATTTTCTTTCGGTGGAAATGGTATGCACGTGTGTTCTAATGGCGGATGGCAAGGCATGATTCACTGGGTTGGTACAGTTAGGGATATTTTTGTATGCAGAATATGATTGGCTATCTTCTGTGTACCTCATGGTAAAAGTAATTTATTGTATTAGATTCTGTTTGCTGCATTTCTAAAATACACCTATTGGAAGTGAACTTAAATTTATTCAAGTTCTGAATTAAACTCCATGAAGAAAGTCTAGAACTAAAACGAGAATAAAATTATAGAATTTTTAAATTCTCAAGACAGAGCAGCCAAGGGCCCACTGAGTGAAGCCCCATAGAGAGGAGGCTTTTAAGCAAGCATAAAGGATGGTTGCTGTTTTAAATTCGATTTCCTCCCTGTATTTTGTTTGTTCCAAACCAGAACATTTTGCATTCTTATTGATTCAAGGTCATAATAACAGTGTTTTCAAAAATACAACTTTCATTTTCACAGAGTACTGTCACATATATCATTCACTTAATTCTTATAATAATTCTATAATGTAGTCAATTTTCATCTTATTTTACAGATTAAAAGCCAGATTCAAAGAAATCTGCTGGTTATGGAATTCCAGACTTGGATTGGAAACTGGCCTAGCTTTTACTTTCTGGGCTGGTCAGGTATTTGGTCTTTTGACACCTCAGTTTGCTCACCTGGAAATAGGGTATTACAGTAATACACTCACCATAGGTGACCTAGGAGAAATAAATGAGACAATGTGTGCAGAGCAGCAAGTGCAGCTCCTGTAACATGGTGAGCCCTCTGGCAGTGCCACTGTCCTAGATGATTGGGGGCTTCCATCCTCCTTCTTCCCTGACACTTGCAACATCTCTGGGAAAGGGACTGTGACTTGTCACATCCCTTTGGAATCTATTGCACAAATAACAGATGAAATGGATTTTCACATGTAACCAAAGTAGAGGCTTTTTTTTAAAGTATGGGAGGTAGGTTTTAGGACTCAAGGTCCTTTTGTAAAGGATAGTGGGCTGAGAAGCTCTTTTCCTTCTTTGGAGGTTTTCCTGCTGGGCTTGATGAGGAGCACACAGCTTGTTGGTCTCCACACCTCTCTGGAGGGTTTGGTCCCTACCTTTCACCCTGATAAGACCTTCCTGGGTGTCCCCATGTGCTGGCTGTCTTGCCCTTGAGCACTCCTGGGGGATGGCATCCCCTGTCCTGGCCTCTGAGGCTGAGCAGGAGTGGCAGGGGCAGTGAGCACTACCTTGACATGTCTACACAGAAACAATTTTCAAACTTGTGTCAGGATGGAGCATCAATTGCCTATTTCTTTATAGAAGAGAACATCTGACAGGGACACATTAGGGGCTTAATGATCATATTTCCTTCAGAGACTTTTGGTTTCAAAAGGGATCAGTTCCAAGCAATATCGGAAGAGGAAGATAGAGGAAACAAAGAGCATGCATATTCCCCACCTGTCTGTCTCAGGAGGCCCCCTCCACATTTTTAAGCCTCCAATCCTGGAAATAAAACCCAACAAAAATCCAAAACACTTCCTCCTTGTATTGATCTCTTGAGATTTTTTTTTTAAGATTTTTGTTTATTCATGACAGATACACAGAGAGAGGCAGAGATAGACAGAGGGAGAAGCAGGCTCCCTGCAGGCAGCCCAATGTGGGACTCGATCCCAGGACCCTGGGATCACCACCTAAGCCAAAGGCAGACGCTCAACTACTGAGCCACCCAGGTGCCCCAGTCACTTGAGATTTCTGTCAGGGTAGCATTTCAGCTTTTTGGGGTATGTTTCAGGACCTTTCCTTTCTACTGGGAAGAGGGTGAGGAGTCTGTTGTTCCCAAGACAATTAGCTCTGTGGCTGGTTGCAATTTGCACAAGTTGCCTTCCTTCCTCAACACTTAGAGAAATAAACCCAGTTCATGTGAGGTGTGGGGGTTTAAAACAGTGAAATCCCTGAAGTGTAGAGGGTGACAGTACCAAGCAAGAATCACAGGAAGTGGAGGGAGTTGAGCCTTGTTTCTCCAGATACAGCTTGGCCCATTCAAGCCACTCTGAACAATTGTGTGGACAGCTATGGTCAGGTGTGCTCTTAATATGGTTTATTCCAGACAGAATTAATTTTTAAAAAAATGCAAGCCTTATTTATAGGGCCATTGTGAAAGACACTAAGTAAGTCATTCAAAGTGAAACAAAGCCTTTTAAAGAAGTTACAGATTTGGGGATCCCTGGATGGCTCAGCGGTTTAGTGCCTGTCTTTGGCTCAGGGCATGGTCCTGGAGTCTCAGGATTGAGTCCCAAATCAGGCTCCCTGCGTGGAGCCTGCTTCTCTCTCTGCCTGTGCCTGTGCCTCTCTCTCTCTCTCTCTCTGTGTGTTTCTCATGAATAAATAAGATAAAATCTTAAAAAAAAAGAAGTTATGGATTTTTGGGTGTGCCTGGGTGGCGCAGTTGGGTGAGGGTTGATTTTAGCTCAGGTTGTGATCTCAGGGTGGTGAGATTGAGCCCCTTGTCGGGCTCTGCACTCAGTCAGCTTAAGATTTTCTCTCCTTCTGCCTCTGTCCCTCCCATTCATGCTCTGTCTCTCAAATAAATAAATAAATCTTTAAAAAAAGGAATTATAGATTTTGAAAATTAAATTTCTTTTTAAAAATATTTTATTTATTCATAAGAGACACACAGAGAGAGGCAGAGACACAGGCAGAGGGAGAAGCAGAGTTCTGCAGCGAGCCTGATGTGGGACTTGATCCCAGGACCCCAGGATCACACCCTGAGCTGAAGGCAGATGCTCAACCACTGAACCACCCAGGCATCCCTGAAAATTAAATTTCTAAGGAATTATAAAATTTGAGTTACTGCATTTGTGGCTATTACAACCCTGGGAATTGTAGTTTGGATATTCTCAGATATTATTTCATGCCTTCAAATATGTATGTAGGATGGGATGCAGTGGAGGCCAAAAGAAAACAAAATTACAGGTTACAGATTTCTCTTTTCCTCCCCAGCCTATTCTCACACCCACTCCTGAAGGATTGCAGAGCCATGGCAGGCCCTTCTGAGCCTGGGAGGCTCTGATGGTATGGGGACAGTGGTGTCTGTCACTTGACATCTACCTCTCTATTTCTTTCCCTCCCACTGGATCCCAAGCTCTGTGAGGGCAGTTTTGAATGCCCAGTTCTCAACATGGTGCCTGGTCCATAGTTGGTGTTGAGTAAATGGTCATGGGAGGTAGAAAGGAGGGACACTTGGTGGACATGACAGAAGGTATGGACAGGCTTGGAAAATGTCCAAGGAATCCCAGAAGAGATGGTGACTGGGTGCTAGAGAGCAAATTGAAAGGCATTCTAGGCAAAGGTAGGTAAATACCATGTGAAGGAGTGGAAATGTGGGCGAGATCTGCAAGACTGGAGCATGGGGTCCAAGGGCAAAATGGTGGCTGATGAGCTGCACACATATGTAGTGGCCCAGAAAATGAAGGTTCCTGTATAGCGGTCTGAGGAATGTGGACCTCCTTCTGTGGTGGAGCTGTAGGAATATTTCAAAGCTCTCAGGTTCACGTTTCGGGACAATGACTCCCAGGTCAGTGTGGGGCAAGGAGATCAGGGAAGAGGCTGATGTCACAGGTATACAAGGCAAAGGCATTGTTCAGGGGCATGTGAAAGAGACTCATGGGGGTGGTGAGGTTAAGAGTAGCATATGTAAGGCAAGAGGTCAGGGAACACTGTGTTCTTGGATCTACTTGAGGTGCCTGTGGGAACCCAGTGGCTCCTGGATATATGAGTGTCAAGCTCAGGAGAAAGACATGTGGAGGAGGGGGAGAGATTAGGTGATGCATGGAGGTAAGCCCGGACTGAGGGAACACTAAGAGGCATCTGAGGAAGGAGGCAAGGACATGTGGAATGATCTCTGGGATGAGGGAAGCAGGGAAGTCACAGGATGGGAGGACAGGCTAAGGCCTTGGTGGTAGGTACACCAGAAGGCATGCGGACAGTAGCCACGTTCCTGTAAGTGAAGTTAAGACGGTGGAATGATAGAGAAGTGTGCCCAGTCAGGGAAGTTTGGTTTTGGTTTTGAGATGGGAGATGCTTTTCCTAATTCTGAGCATGAAGTAGGAGCTGCTTAGGTTCTGGACGACAGAATTGTGTCTTATTTCATGCAGGTTAAATTTAAACAACCCTATGCCTCATTTTCTTTATTTCTAAAGTGGGCATTAAAATAGAAGGACTTTAAGATTTATTTTTTTTATTTTATTATTTTTTTATTTTATTTTATTTTATTTTATTTTATTTTATTTATTTTATTTTATTTTTTTGACTTTAAGATTTAATGAGGGAAATGTACACAAAGCGCTGCATTGAAAATTGGCATTTAGTAAATTTTCAATCAGTGTTCATTGTAATCAAGGTTATAATTGTTAAGTGAACATTTTTATATGAAGGGGAAGCTTTGGTGGTGAATGAGAGGTTGAAGGCCAGTTGGGAAAGGAGGCCGCTGAAGGGGCAGGGCCCCCTCGTGGGGTGGGAATGACATGCTTGGGACAGGTATAGCAGTTACTCTTCACAAGTGTGGACATCTCATCTTCAGAGACATGAGAAGAAGAGGAAGTGGGAGACCTGCCAATTCACCCAAAGTTTCCTTTCTTCTGTCCCTCACAGCTTACCTTTATTTTCCTTCCTCCATAAACTTTTTGCGATGAAGTGGAAAGGGAGAATTTTGATGGACATCCGGGCACCAACAAACCCGCTGGTATTCTTAGCACTGTATCTGGGCATGAGTGGGGTGTGCACATATGTGTGTGCTTGCAGGGATTTATATATGAGCCGAAGGATATGAGGACAAGGAGAGAATGAGCAAAGCCATTGAATTTTCCACATGTATTTTGCATTCCTCTTCATTCTCCTCCCCGACTATAGGATGATATTTCATGCTTGGCACAGGTTGCCTCAGAGGGATTGTGACTCACTGGAGCTGAGAATCAGGTGTTTTCTTGACCTTTCCTGAGCCGTGCCTGGCTGTGACTGACACTCGGTGGCCTGTGGGCTCTATTCAGGAACGTAGACATCACTGGGTGAGCAGTTTCTCCATTTTTCTTTCCATCAGGGTTGGCATGTCTACCATATGTGTGATTCAGAAAGCAAAATCCTTTTCTCTGTAAACAGCCTGACATGTGGCACACATTTACACAAAGAATTCATACAAAGGCGTGGGAAGAGAAGACTTTTGGTTCTGCATTTAAATTGCTTTTCTTAAGTTGTAGGCATGTGACCTCGCGCATCCATTTTTACATTTAGAATGTGATTTCCTGTTTGCAATATCCTTTTGCAATGACTGAAATTGTAATAAAACAGTTCTATGTTTGTATAGGAAGAGGTATATATTCAAGGAGAGAGGGACAAACGGACTGTAGTTGTGAAGGAGCACCACAGCTTGCCCTGCCTCCGTCCTCCTCCCCTCCCCGCTGAGATGGCCCATCTGAGCTTGACTTTAGGTTCATTTCCCTCCATTGTCTACTTTCTCTATTTTCTTGATAGTTTCAGGTTGTCAATTGCAGGTCCAAAATTCATCTCAGAAGTGTTTTTAAAAAAAGATTTGGGAGTGAACTACCCATTTCGCCTTAGGTCTTTCAATGGCAAAAATGTATGTGAGAGGTATAGTCCCAGTGCCAACCTGTTTGACTCTTTCAGTCTTCAGAATTCATTAAAAATTTAAAAATAACATAAAAAAGAATGTTTATGGTAAATGTCCGTCAAGTGTTGAAGTTTGTTCAAGCCGGGAAGGGCTTTCCCAAGAATAACATAGAGCAGCCTTATAGCAGAGTAGAGAAATCCAGTGGAAGCTGTTACTTTTGGCATTTCAGTTAATCTTTTATACATGAGTCTGAGGGTGAAGGTTCTGGGTTGCTTTGTGGCCTGAAGAACAGACACAGTGTACTGAGACCTGTGTTTTACTATTGTGCTTTTTTATATGGGAAACGAGGATGCTATGTTGACTGTTAAGCCCGTAAAATACTAAACTGTGATATCCTGAAGGTGGAGAGTTTAACTTTTCTTTATCCCTTGGGGGAAATCCCACAGTTTGTGATGATTTATATATCTGGGGTCTTAAATGTTGAATATAAAAAATGCTACCCACTCTGAAACTCATCTGTAGCCCCATAGGTGTGGCCCAGAAGTAGGAGAGCGTGTGGCCAGCTGCAGGCTTAACCTCCAAGGCACCCCAAGCAGGTGGTGTGAATTCTACCGACAGGTGTTACCTACTTCCTGTGTCAAGGACAGCAGGCTTTCTCCCTCTTGCACAGATACTGGAACCAAAATATTTCTTTTTAAGAAAAACTTTTGAAGCCAAGCAGATTTATTTCTGTCACAATCTGGAGGCTGATTCCCTGTGTGATGTTTGTTACAGCTTTAATTACACAATATCAAAAATGCTAGCTCTGCACCTCACAATGTGCCTGTGGAATCACTTAATTTGCTTTGGCTCAGTTCTTCCTGCTTGCTCAGTAATCTGAATCTTGGCAAAGAAAGGGGAGCCAGAGTCCAAGTCCATATGACTTGGAGTTTGCAACACAAGGATATGAGGTGTGTATGTGTGTGGCTGCCCACAAATGGTTTTCAAACAGCTTTGGAAATTGGGGTGGAAAAGTGTTTACCTTGTATATGTTGGGGGGTAAAATTGGAAGGGACAAGATGATGAAGGACCAGGTATCTCTACTGATGCTGAGGCCACAGCTAAAGTGACCCTTGTAGTACAGGAGGGACCCACTCAGCTTGTAAGTTCTCAGCCAGTCCAGAGAGGTAGGACCAAAGGGTCCAAGGAGAGACCAAGATCAACAACTATGATGTTCTCCTTCACTCCTGTCATCAGCTCTTTGAAATTCTTACCAGTCACCTGCTGAGCTCTGGCATGTTTGACACTGATAGAAGCATAATTACCACCCATCCTAGAGTGGTTTCTTGAGAGCACCTGATAAGGGCCACTGGATTCCAGAAGATGACAGGCAACTCCGGACAGATTCTGAGGACATGCTCACTCCTTAAGATGGAATATGAGAGACAGTCATCCAGACCTGGCATTCCTTTTTTTTTTTTTTTTTTTTGAAAATTCCAGTATAATTAATGTACAGTGTTATATTAGCTTCAGGTGTACAATACAGTGATTTAGCAATTCTATATATCACTCAGTGCTCATCATGATAAGTGCACTCTTCAATCCCCATCACCTATCTCACCCATCCCCCCACCTCCCCTCTAGTAACCATCAGTTTGGTCTCTACATGGAGGTGCATATATCTTTCAAATTAGTGTTTTCAAATTCCTTAGGTAAATATCTGGAACTGGAGTTACTGGATTATATGGTACTTCTATTTCTAACTTTTTAAAAGATTTTATTTATTTATTCATGATAGTCACACAGAGAGAGAGAGACAGAGAGGCAGAGACACAGGCAGAGGGAGAAGCAGGCTCCATGCAGGGAGCCCGACGTGGGATTCGATCCCGGGTCTCCAGGATCGTGCCCTGGGCCAAAGGCAGGCGCCAAACCGCTGCGCCACCCAGGGATCCCTCTATTTCTAGTTTTTTAAGGAAACTCCATTTTGTTTTCCACAGGGTCTGTACCAGTTTGCATTCCCACTAACAGTGCAAGAGGATTCCCTTTTCTCTGTATTCTCACCAATACTTGTTTCTTGTATTTTTTATTTTAGCCATTCTGACAGGCGTAAGGTAATATTTCATTATGGTTTTAATTTGCATTTCCCTGATGTGAGTGATGTTGAGCATCTTTTCATGTGTCTTCTTTGAGAAAAAGAAGACACATGTCTTCTGAAAGTCTTCTTTGGAGAAATGCCTGTTTATGTCTTCTGCCTATTTTTTAATTGGGTTATTTCTTTTTTTGGGTGTTGAATTGATTCAGTTCTTTATATATTTTGGATACTAATTCTTTATTATATATGTCATGTGCAAATATCTTCTCCCATCCCATAGGTTGCCTTTTAGTTTTGTTGACTGGTTCCTTTTCTATATAGAAACTTTTTATTTTGATGGATTACCAATAGTTTATTTTTGCTTTTATTCCTTTGCCTCAGGAGACATATCTAAAAAGTGTTACTATGGCTATTGTCAGACATTACTGCCTATGTCCTCTTCAAGTATTTTTATAGTTTCAGGTCTCACATTTAGGTCTTTAAATTTTGAGTTTATTTTAGTGGTAAGAAAATGGTCCAGTTCATTCTTTTGCATGTAGCTGACCAGTTTTCCCAACACCATTTGTTGAAGACTTTTTCTCATTGCATATTCTTTCTTGCTTTGTCAAAGATTAATTGGCCATATAATTTTGGTTTTATTTCTAAGTTTTCTATTCTGTTCCACTGATCTATGTGTATATTTATGTGCCAGTACCATACTATTTTGATTACTATAGCTTTGTAATATAACTTGACATCTGGAATTGTGATATCTCCAGCTTTGCTTTTCTTTTTTAAGACTGATTTGGCTCTTCAGAGTCTTTTGTGGCTCCATATGAACTTCCTTATTCTAGTTCTGTGAAAGATGCTATTGGTATTTTGATAAGAATTGTATTAAATGTGTATAGTGCTTTTTGGTAGCATAGACATTTTAACAAATTTGTTCTTCCAGTCCATGAGCATGGAATGTCTTTCCATTTCTTTGTGTCATCTTCAGTTTCTTTCATAAGTTTCATAGTTTTCAGAGTACAGTGTTTCTCCTTTTTGGTTTATCTCTAGATGTCTTATTATTTTTGGTGCAATTGTAAATGAAATTGTTTTCTTGGTTTCTCTTTCTGATGGTTCATTATTTGAGATATAGATTATATATTTCTGGGAATTTATCCATTTTCTCTATGTTGTCTAAATCGTTGACATACAGTTTTTCATAATATTCTCTTACCATATTTCTGTGATGCTGGTTGTTATATCTCCTCTTTCATTTGTGATTTTGTTCATTTGAGTTCTCTCTCTCTGTTCTGTTTTTTTAAGATAGATAGATTTATTTATTTATTTATTTATTTTTTTTAGAGTTTTAAAATCTTGTTGATCTTTTCAAATAACCAGCTCCTTGTTTCACTGATTGTTCTATTGTTTTTTTTATTAAGTTTCTATATCATTTATTTCTGCTCTAATCTTTATTAGATCTTTATTATTTCCTTCTCTCTGCTGGTTTGGGTTTTTTTGTTTCTTTTTCTAGCTCCTTTAGCTATAAGTTTAGGTTGTTTATTTGAGTTTTTTCTTGCTTCTTAAGGTAGGTCTGTATTGCTACAAACTTCCCTCTTAGAACTGCTCTTGTTGCATTCCAAGTATTTTGGACTGTTGTGTTTTCATTTTTGTTTGTTTCCCTGTACTTTTTAAATTTGTTCTTTGATTTCCTGGTTGATCAATTCATTGTTTAGTAGCATGTCACTTAATTTCCATGAATTTGTAGTGTTTCCAATTTTTTTCTTGTGGTCAATTTCTAGTTTCATACTGTTGTGGTCAGAAAAGATGCTTGCTATGACTTCGATTTTTTAGTATTTTTTGAGGGTTGTTCCATGACCTAATATGAGATCTATTCTGGAGAATGTTCTGTGTGCACTTGAAAAGAATGTGTATTCTGTTTTTTTAGGACAGAATATTCTGAATATAACTATTAAATCCATCTGGTCCAATGTGTCATTCAAAGCCACTGCTTCCTTTGCTGATTTTCTGTTTGGATGATATATCCATTGATGTAAGTGGAGTAGGAGTCCCCTACTATTATTGTATTATTATCATTTACTTCCTTCGTATTTGTTATTAATTGTCTTGTGTAGTTGGGTGCTACCAAGTTGGGTTCATAAATATTTACAATTGTAATATCTTCTTGTTGGATTGTCCCCTTCATTATTATATAGTCATAACTGGCATTCTTAAGGGTCAATGATGTAGTTAGACTCAAGATGAACAGTGAAGATATTTGGTGAAGAGTTGATATATGTGAACATTATAAGAGGCTTTTCTTTTTAGCCATTCAGGTTATCAAAAAGTTTTATTATCTGGACTCTTTGTACATTCCAAAATATATTTGAGGGAACCAAACTTCCAAAGAACTGAGGTTTGCTGCCAAATTATTAAAAGACAAACATGTATAGGGATTTTAGAAGACCAGTTAGAAAGTGATCTTGTAGCAACTAATTTTATAAAGTGCTTTTGACCAGGAAGAAATAAGTATACAGCAATCCCAACAATACATGCATTGTTTCAAAATAATTTATGATTTCCATACCTATTTTTAAAAAGTCTCCTAAGACAGGAAAAAAGTTTCTCTAGCAAGATGAATGGATCTGAAAGGTTTTAAAAACATGCATGGATAAACAGATTCACTACAATCAAAGCATAAAGTGAATAATAAAATTATTACTTATTCTGCTTTGAAGTTTAAAAATTATTTTACATGCAAATAGACTTATGTACAATAATCAAAATTAAATGACAAACTTGTCTTCCTTCCTGCAGCAATTTTTGATGGTGCTTATTTTTTAATCATAAAAATAACATATACCATTGAAAGCTCTGGAGAAGAAACATAAAAAATAAATTCAAAATCATCATGAGTTTGAAAAAATATACCATTATTAACATTTCGAGATATTTACTTCTGGTTACATACTTACACACATGTACAGACATTTTATTTGTCCTGTATCTCTCAAGAGTGCCAGTACTAAAGCATGATCAAGTATGTGTATGCATGTGTGCATGTGTGTAATTAAAGAATAGGAATCATGCTGTTCCATATTGTGTTTATTTCCATTTACATCATGGAATAAGCATTTACCCAGGTCAATAGAAATTATTTACAAATCATGAGTGGGAGGTTGGGGAGGAGCTCAGGACACTGATTTCATAATCAAATAAAGTCCAAGCTCTAACCTTTCAGCTGCTAGCTACATTCTCTTCCATTATAGTGTCCCATGAAATGGTATATTGACTAATAAGACCTTTCTCATATAGTGGTTATAAAGATTCACTGTGATAATAGGTATAAAAGATATGCCACATGTACTATGTGCTTCACATGTGCCAGCTACTATTGTAGATTTTATTTATTTTATTTATTTTTTATTGTAGATTTTAAATAGCTGCATAGTACTCCATCAGATTGTGCCATAATTCATTTTTTCATTCTTCAAATTTTCTTTCTGTTTCTGTTTCATTTAACATTTTTCAGCATACTCACACTTAAAACCCTATGGATGCCTCTGTTTTCCTTATTGACCCAGAATGGATTGGAAATGCAATTGATACATTAAAATATAGGAATATTTTTAAAACTCCGCATTTTTATAAATAATCTTGCAGAGACTTTCCCCTTTCATAATAATTGTGTCACTATGCTATGATGGAAATTACATGATAGCGTGATTTTGTACATGTAAACCTTCAGCAAATAGAGCTGATGTCTGAAGTGGCATAGTATTGCTAGAGCTAGGATCATACCAAGCACTCAGTATGGTACTTTTGATCCCAATCATTTGAATCCCCAAGTTTTTCTGAATGGAATGATTTGAATGTTCTGGAAAAAGTTTATTTCCAGAACTGATAGAAATGAGTTTATTCAGAAATAGCCTTGGTTATTAATGGCCTCTTTGCCCCTCAGACACTCCACTCCTGTTCCATCTGTGCAATTCTCTTTCTTTGCTGTTCCCTTAGCTCTTTGCTTCCTTCCTCTTGGCTCACTCTCACCTTGTTCTCTTCCCTTCTGCTGGAGTAGACACCTGCTTTGTCCCATGCAATAGCCAGAGTGAGGTATTCTCCATTTTGGTCTCTGTCCTGCTGGCTCCATGCCCTGTGCTCCATGACCACGTGTGGCCAATGGCTGCCCCTCACAATGCAGGCACACAGCTGCTGTGGGGGGTCCACTGGGTGGCACTGGGGTGCAGGCCATCCCAGGAGGCTTCAAATACTGCCTCCCCAGATTCAGGCCTTTCCCAGCACCCTCAGCTTCCCTCATGATGTTTACAAAAATTTAAATCAATTTTTCATCAACACTTTTGTTTTTTAGTTCTTCTCTAGAATTTAAGCTCCACAAGCATGGGATTGTATTCCTTTTATTTGTGGTTGTGTCTCTGAATCTCATCTAATAGCAAGTACACAGTAAATTCGCAAAGTTTAGGGAAGAAATGGAGAGAGGGAGGGAGGGAAGGAGGAGAGAAGAGGAAGAAGTGGGAGGAAGGAAGGTAGAGGGATGGGGAGAATGGGAGGGGGGAGGAGGAAGGGAGAGAGGAAGGAAGGGAGAGAGGTGGGAGATAAAAGGGAGGGAGAAAAGGGGAAAGGGGAGGGAAGAAAGGAGAAAGAAATGGAGTGGAGGACAAGTGGAGATAGGCACTGGCTGCAGTTTGCTCAGGGAATGTGCATTTCCTCATGGTCCGTAGTTGTGGCTGCTGATGGGGCAGAGGGTGACTGTCCGGTGATCAGGGAGGAAGGAACAAATTTCTAGCTTGCTTCCTTTCCAGCTTCTCAAGGAGCTAAAATCCAAACTGAAGGAAGAAACTGGAGAGATTAGGTTAGATTGGAATCTATGTTCTCTGAGTAATGCTGCTTAAACACTTCCATCTTTGTAGGATGCCATGCAGAAGCATGTGTACTTACTGCTATATTTTTTCTTGGTTCTAAAACTCCTAAACTCAGACAGATGTCATTTTCTAAACACAGGTTAGTGTTTTCTGAACACATGCAGTACCTTAAACTACTGATAGTATGGTTGAGAGAACAACAGATTGTGAGATCTAGACCTGTTTGAAATTGTTACACTGCATTAGCCAATTCCGGCTTCAGACTGTCACACAGGAAGGAAAATGAAAACAAATGTGACTTTCCCTGGAGAAATACAGTAGCTTCTGTATTAATGGGTGTGTAACAACGCTGAGGGCTGGCTGTGAGGGCCTGGAAGGGGCAGAGGGGTGGCCAGCCACTGGGATCAATGGATTTGGGGTGCAAGAGAGCACCAGGGAGATGGGACATTGCTAGTCTCCTGGGGCGTATTGGAGCCTCTTCCACTCACTCCACCTCTCCTGGGTCACTGAGACCACCTGGAGTTTCTCACATCTCCTGGAATTGTTGCTAACCAAAACATTTTTGCTGCTCAGCCAGCTTCACCGACAGTCCGGTTTTGTAATCAAGCCCATTACATATGTATTAAATATAGCACCCAGTTTCCTGCAGACACAGGCACTCATTCCCACTTCCTCCCATCCCATTACCCTCTTCCCATTGCAGGGCAGCGACTTCAGGTGGAATTGTTGCTTCTTTCAAGTAGTTTAAAGCCACATGTCTCTCCATCCTCTACCCCTGGGTTTTTTCTTTCCCTTAACAGATGTTTTTGAGAATCCACTACCAAATGACTTCTGAAGCCTCTGTAAAGTGGGAATGGCCTATCAGGAGGCCCTGGGCTGTGTCCTGCTGCCAAGATAAGAGCAATGCTTGGCTCCCTTAGTTCATGTATCCTCATTTCTGAGCCCTCCTGCCTCCCAACCTGAAGCCTAAAAGGGAATTATTTCCCTGGCAAAACTCTTTATTTTCCTTTAAAAAAATCTATATTTTTTCCTTTGGGTTATATTTAGAGCCTATTTTATCTGAACTAATATTAACCTAGCCTTAATTTAGAAACTGGAAAAGAACAGCTACCCCTGACCCTGCATTAGCCTGGTCATTATTCAGAGAGCAAGGCTAATGTTGAAATAACACTGGTGCTGTGAACCAAACTGAACACTCCAGGAAATGCACACTCCAAACTGACTCCAGCTCTCCTGTAAAACATGAAAGACTTTGGGAAAGAAATGCAGAAAAGAATTCTGCTACACAAAATTCTCTACCTCCAGGCTTTGTGTTATGGTCTGTCACAATTTAAAATGTATTTTATATCTGGTAATGTATTTCCTATAAATGTATTTATTCATATACCATTTGTTAAATGCCTGATCTATCTCAGATATTATAATAAATTATGGCAATATAAAGAAATACCAAATTCCTCACATCCTAATAAGACAGGCTAATTCTCATAGGAGCTTTTAGTAATAGATAGTAAAAAGAGGAATTTTAAAATGTGTGTGAATATATATATATGCACACATATGAGCAATCTAAAAAGGCTTAGGTGGAACCTTTGAAATAAAGAAATGATTGTAAAAGCATGAGCTTTGTTTGTCACTGGGTCTGGCATAAGCCTTTCTGGAAGGACAAAAAGATCTATGGAGAGAGAATATAGGATGTTGGACATCCCCAGTGTAAGACACTGTGATAAATCATTTTTAAGTGAATAATTGCCATTCCAAACCCATGACCCCACTATGTCAGTTAATGTTTTTAAAATCAGATTTTCATAAGCATGAGCACTCTGTGTGTGTGTGTGTGTGTGTGTGTGTGGCTATTTGCTACTATGTACTTAGTGAGACAAAAGATGCTTGTATTGAAGGCTAGAAGGTTTTTAATGACATAGTTCCTATGGGCTTTGCAACTAGACATATGTGGCTTGAATCCAAGTTATGTAATCTTTTTTTTTTAAGTTATGTAATCTTAGGTAACGTTCCTAATCTTTGTTAGCCTCAGTTTCCTCATCTGTAAACAGAAAAAAGAAGTCACTATTCTAGGTTTGTTGTGAAAATTAAAGGAAAAATTTATCCACTGAAAGTGCTTTGCAATATGCATTGCTTAATAATTGTACCTCTCTGGATTATAGCCAGCTTTCAATGAGACGATATGACTAGAGCATCCAAGGCATAGATTTGTTGGGGGATCAGCAGGGAAGTTGGGAGTCTTTGCTTTAGCCTAATTACATGGCTCTGTAGGTGTGATTCTCAAGTGTTTTTTTCTTCTCAGTATTTTCTCCTAAATTAGGCAATGTCCCTTGCCATGTGCTGGAAGGCAGCATTGTTAAGGCAGCCACTTAGTTTCTGAACCTCTTAGATAGATAAGTATAAATTTCAGATAGACTTAATTCCAAATCTCTCCAGAGCAGGACGTTCTTGCCTGCTTGGGGTGGGGTGCAAGCCCTCAGTACAGAAGATGGAGGAAAGCCTTCTGTTTCTCCTGAGCCAGCCATGGCTTGTGTCCTTGTGTCCTCTGGGAAAAGAGGGAGCAAGGATGTCATTCTGGTGACATTGGGTTGCCTCATATAGTAGCCAGAATGGAGCTGAGCTCCTCGTCCTGACTCTTGAGGCATGGATGGACACAGCATTTCATTTTTACATCTTAAAAACCTTTCAAAGGGCCTCTGATTCCCTCTAGAATAGATTCTAGAGCTGCATTGTGCAATACAGTAGCCACCAGCCATAACTGGCTATTTAAGTTAGATTTATTAATATTAAATGAAACTGACACTTTAATTTTTCAATTACACCAGCCACATTTCAGGTGGTCAGTAGTCACTGTGACTAGCAGCACCCTATTGGAAGACACAGGTACACAGCACCATTCCATCATCAAAGAATTGTTGTTGGATAGCACCAGTTTCTGGATACTTAGCAGTTCATCAGATCAGTTTGTGCTTAAAGTCAGAATAATAAAGGAGGCCCCACACCATGGACTTCAACTTCTGTTCATGCCACACAGCATGACCTGGTCAAATCACCTTTCTTTCTTTATTTTTAAAAAGATTTTTTTATTTGTTTATTCATAAGAGACACACAGGCAGAGGGAGAAGCGGGCTCCATGCAGGGAGCCCAATGCAAGACTCAGTCCGGGCCTCCAGGATCAGGCCCTGGACTGAAGGAAGTGCTAAACCGCTGAGCCACCCGGGCTGCCCACCTTTCTTTGTTTAAAGGGAAACTATTTCATTTAGATCATTTTTTTTTCTGAATTCCCATTTTTGTTTTCTTCACTAAGCATATGTGAATAACCCAAGTGGAACAGATGTTTTGAAATTTGGGGGAAAAGGAAGATAAAGGAATATATTTGAAGGCCTGAGCTGAGGCTCTCAGCAAGGTGGACTGTAGGAGGCAGCCAAAACACTCTGGACTTTGAAGGTCATCTCCACTGGATTTAAACTCTCACTAAGGGCAAGAACCTTCTATTTATCCTGTTTGAGGTCAGCATTAGAAAAGGAAGTCCTAGGTGAACATGACAAATATATGACTCTAGGAGTATGTTATGCCTTCAGTGAAAATGGAGGAAGATGCTGTCATCAATAGAGAGACACCTCAAGACAGACATCCATGCTCTGGGAATTCTCTCCAGCTTTATTTTCTTAAGAGAGTTACTTAAAGGACAGCACCCATATTCAAGAAACTCAATATTATATAATACAGTCTCTTTCCTAATCCATGCCAAAGAAAAACAGAAATCTTGTGGCAAAACTAAGGAATGGAAAAAAGGGGGAAAGGAAAAATTCTTGGTGAAAGAAAATGAAGATACCTTAAATGTAGGATTTAATGAATTTTATTTACTTGTGTATCATTTTGTGTTCTACATCCCTACATCTCTAGTTCTTGATAAACATGATTTTGAAATGTAGATTTTTGGGGGTTGGGTAAAAAAACCTTCAACAAAAGAGTGGCTTATAATTTCCTCCAAACAGACACAACTAGTTGCACACAGAGGTATTTTAATTTCTGGAAAGTGCTGAATCCTGGTATTGATTTATATAACGTGATAAGGAAGTCCAATGTTTAGATTTTTTTTTTCTGAAACTGCAGGCAACTTGACTTTTGAGACACAGTCTTAGGGCCGACATACATATATAGATTTACAATTCTCTTTTTTTTGTTTTTTGAATAAAGGTTTTATTTATTTATTCATGAGAGACACAAAGAGAGAGGCAGAGACGTAGGCAGAGGGAGAAGCAGGCTCCGTGCAGGGAGCCCGATATGGGACTTGATCCCTGACCCTGGGATCACAATGCTCAACCACTGAGCCACCCAGGTGCCCCACAATTCTTTCTGTATATATTTTCCTGATACTTCTGTTCAGCAAGCATTTATTTATTTTTTAAAAAGATTTTATTTATTTGAGAAAAGAGAAAGAAAAAGGAACAAGCACAAGCAGGGGAGCAGCAGAAGAGGGAGAAGCATGCTCCCCACCGAGCAGGGAACCTGGCATGGGTCTCAATTCCAGTACCCTGGGTCCATGACCTGAGCCAAAGGCAGATGCTTAACCCCCTGAGCCAGCAAGGTGCCCCTTGTTCAGCAAGCATTTAGTAAATATTTAAGTAAGTGAACTGTTTCCATCCTAGTGGAATTTAACTAGGATGGAGACTCAGAAATTAAACATAGATCCTAATGCCAAAGGGTCTTAGTATACAGTAGAACCTGACAGAGTCATCCTTTCAAGTGATTCTCAAATTTTGGTATACATAGGATTGCATGCAGCCCAACTTCAGTTGTAATCAGTCAGAGCCTCCGAGCACAGGACCTATCTTTTTGTTATAGTTTTCTAGGTGATTCTGATGCACTATTTAGTTTTAGGAATCACTGCTGTCTTTGGCCAGGTGACTAATTTCAGAGATTTAAAAAGACCTATGCTCCATCATCTTTTCCTCCACCTGCCTAAATTCTCCCCCAAAGCCCAACACCTCAACTTCTTACCCGACCATGCTGAGGTATAATGGGTATGTGGCAGAGGATCTGAGAGCAGTGAGAGATGGTTGAGGGAGAGGATGAAGACAGGCAGAGTCCAGATGACTTTTTCCAGGACTAGTACTGCCCCTGGGATCAAGGTAGGCTTCTATGGATCTGCAGAGATCATAGAGAAATCTTCACCAGCACTGGCCAGCACCTATGTCACAGTCTCAGAGGAATCCCAGTATGACTAAGGACTCTGTGGTCTGGAGGAAAATCACCTGTATTTAGGTTGAGCTGCTGAACCACGATTTTGCCTTCTTATTGGAAGTCTGCAAGGTTAACTGGCCTTTGGAGAGAGGGATGGGTCTTTAATTGGAGAAGTTCTGCGAAAATTCTTGAGGGTGGACATGTCCTTTTTCTTGCTCTGCCTCCTCAGTCTTAGTTCTCACACCTGAAGGTGGGTTGGTTAAGTGGGTGGTCTGTGAAACTCAGTGCGGCAACGCTGCCCCTTCCATGCCTACAGCCATGGATCTCAAATGAGTATGTGTCGATGTGTCGTAGGAGTGGGGATGGACTCTGTATTACCCATTGCACAGTAAAAAAGACCAACAACTATTTATTTTTTGAAGTAAAATTAAAGAGAGAGAAATTAGGTACGTTTGAAAAAAATCTGATTTCCTATTAGAGTTGGGTGGCAATTTGGAATTATCATTAGGTTTATCTAACCACCTAAGATGATGATGAAATACTCAATTATCCTATCCCTCTTTAGCTCTCCATTCTGTCAGTCACAATGGAGATGGGAATTTGTCCACTTTATGCTCAGTGGTCTATGCAGATTGTTCCGTGCTCTTGTGTGCACCATCCTGTGGGTGCCCCCCTTGGAAAGGAACAACACACAAAGGACTCCCTTGAAAAGCTCGCTGAGGGAGCCTGCATCTCATCTCTTCCTCTCACGTTTGGCTCTAGCTATGATGAGAAGAAGTGACACAGTACAGTACCTGGGGTCTATAGTCCAGGGCAGGTGTGGTGTTTTGGCCAAAACATATTCTGGGAGGTAAGCCAGGTTTCCCTATGACAGCAAAGTGAAGGGAAGAAGAGTTATTTGGTGAGTTTAATTAAGTCGTTCAAATACGTTAATTTGCAGTAGGCTTGGAGAGGAAGAATGTTAAAAGCAGACAGGTGAATGAGTTTGAAATGGCTTTGTCAACAACTAACAAAACTGGAGGAGAGAAAAGGTGGAGATCATTGCTCAAACAAGTTCTTCCTTCCCTCCAAGAAATGAGGTGTGGTGTGTGGAATCCATTGTAGCTAATCGTAAACAGGTGCATCTTAAACCCTTGATGCCAACCTGCTCAAACATGTTGGGATCCTTTAGCTTGCACAGCAGCTAATTACCTGTGCCTTCTGATTGGCGAGGGGACCGCAGCTGGTATCACAGGCGAGTGGAGTTAGTACAGGAAAACAGATTGCACTTGCCCTCATGTTTAGACCTGCAAGTCTTTCAGGGCAGGCCTTGGATGGAGCTGTGCATTTCTTTTCTTCCTCTTCAACTACCAGGACTATGCTTGATACCTAGAGATGTTTAATCAGGATATGGAAGTATCACACTTAGCCAAGAGAACTATGGGACCTATTTTTTACTTTTAACCATTGTTAGGTCTTAAGACTCTGATACAAACCAATCACAGGATATAATTTTAGGCATGGTCTGCAGGTTGCTTGTACGGATGATTTTTTATGATGGCTGGCTTGTATTAACGTGTTGCCTCTTGTTATATTACTTAACCTACTTTTTAATCTATTTAATTTTCTGCCAATTTATTCCTTTTCATAGGGCCTATTAAATTGCCAGGATTAAATTTCTGTAATTCACACACTCAATTTTCAGAAAGGGCTGGTAAATTTCCTAACCTTGTGAACTTGCTCTTCAACTGGCTAAGAGATACTTGTACGGCTTGATCCAGGTGTGAACAATGAAGCCCATGAAGTGCAGCTGCATGGCTGTGCAGTTGCAGGACAGACCTTTAAAGGTCCTGAACCTAATTTTGTATGGGTGACATTGTACTTTTCCTTTCAAAATGAGTATCTCTAGAATGATATAATTCATGGGTCCCTTCAAATCTATATCTGTTTCTGGCTTGACTACTACATTATTTTATTTTTATTAAGTAGGCTCCACACCCAACATGAAGCTCAACATGTGGTTTGAACCCACAACCCTTAGATCAATACCTGAGCTGAGATCAAGAGTCTGACACTGAACCAACTAAGCCACTTTGGCACCTTAGTGTACTGCTTTCTTTTGAGACATTCAAGTCTTTAGTATGAGACTCTCACTGATAGTAAAGCAAATAAATGCTTAAACAAATAGGTGCTTAGTAATACTAGTCAATTATGGGACGCCCAGGTGGCTCAGCGGTGAGTGCCTGCCTTCAGCTCAGGGCGTGATCCTGGGGTCCTGGGATGGAGTTCCACAGCGGGCTTCCTGCAGGGAGCCTGCTTCTCCCTCTGCTTGTGTCTCTGCCTCTATGTGTCTCTCATGAATAAATAAATAATATCTTAAAAAATTAATTAGCCATTGCTCATTGAGAACAAATATAAGTAATAATTAATAAAAATTAATTAACGCTGATAATAAATAATATACCAAGCACTGCTTTTAAAAAATAATTATTCTTTTCATAAGCTTTTCATTTTAGGTTTGGATACAAATATAGTATAGATAACTCCTTTATGCTCTGCACCCAGTTTTCCCTAGTATTAACGTTGCCATAGCCAATCAATCAATGACACATTATTCAGTGAAGTCCATACTTTGTTCAGATTTCCTTAGTTTTATCTAGTGCCCTCCCATCCAGAGCACCACATCATATTTAAACAAAAATCTTTATGCCCCTGTTGTCTATGACAGATTCTCAGATTTCCTTTGATTTTGATGACATTGATAGTTTTGAGGAGTATATGGGCCAGGTATTTGTATAGATTGATGGAATTCATCTGATATGTTTTTTTCATGATGAGATTGGTGTTATGAATTTTGGGGAGGAAGTCCACAAGCCAAAGGGCCATTCTTATCACATCATATCAAGGTACACACTCTTAAAATGATCTATCACTTCTGATGTTGACCCAATTACCTGGCTGACATGGCATTTGTCCAGTTTCTTTACTATAATATTATTCCTCTCACCCTTACCCTCACTTTCTATACTGTATTCTTTGGAATCAAATCCCTATGTGAATTCCACACTTAAAGGGTGGGGAGTTAGGCCCAACCTCATTGAGGGGGAGAAGTATCTATATAAATCACTTAGAATTGTTCATATTAGAGATTTATTTACTCTCCATTTATTTACATATTCAATCACTTTTTATTATTATGGAATTATGGATATTTGTTTACACTTTGGCTGATTCTGTTGTTTACATTGTCCTGGCATTGGCCATTGGGAACTCTTATTGGCTCCTATAACCCTTTCTTCATACCTCATCATTGTGGTTTTTGTTTTATTGTTGTTGTCATCATTTAGTACATCATTATTTTCTGGCATTACAAAATACTTCTGGCCCATACTGCATATTTCCTGATTCAGGCCTAGAATTAGGCATTTCTAATGAGCTCTAATTCCTTTGGAGAATGGTATTAAAGACCAAGATCCGAATACTGGGTGTGCATGGTGTTACTGGGTTGTCATTACTTCTAACCTTCCCGTTTGGCAGAGTAAGGACTATTCCACATTTACAGTCATACCTATAAATACTATAAATGTGAAATTACCTGCATCTTAGTAAACTAAACATGAGCCCATGCTTATGTCTCAAACTTTCATCCATTACCATAGGGAACATTCTAGCCTTCTCTTGTTTGTCTATGACCTCTCCTCCAACAGTGGGAAAACTGGGTCTCAGTATCCACTACCCATTTACCTAATTGTTCCATTCCAGGGACAGGTGTATATACATATTTGGTGGTTTCAGAAATGGTAACCCATACCCTTTGGGAAATACTTTATCAGAGTACACTTCTTAGACGGTTTCTTTTGCCTTTTGTCTTACAGTCTCCACTCACTTCTAAAGTCAACTAGGTCAGCACCACTTTTCCCTATTCTTCTTCCCTGAAGTAGTTTTATACACAATGCATGTTTCATCCTAGGATTCTCCAAATCATAAACAGATTTGCAAAAATTCACATACATGAATGTTCACTCTTTGTGCTATAAAATTCTATAGATTTTGATAAATGGATAGGGTCATATATCTACCAATATAGTATTATATAGAATACTTTCTTTCACCTCACAATATCCCTGTACTTTACCTTTTCATGCTTCCCTGTCCCCAAACTGCTGGCAACCATGGATCTGTTTTCCAATTCTATAGTGCTGCCTTTTCCAGAATGCCATATAAATGAAGTCATCAATTGTATAGCATTTTCAAGTTAACATTTTTCACTTAGCAGTATACACATAAGTTTCATCCATATTATTGTGTGGATTGATAATGCATTTCTTTTTATCACCAAATATTATCCCATTGTATGTGTGTATCACAGTTTATTGATTCACCTGTTGAGGAACATGTTGGTTGCTTTTACTTTGGGCAATTATGGATAAAGTCTCTATAAAAATATGTATGCAGGGTTTTTTTTGTGGAAAACAATTTCAAGGCAGTACGAGCACAATTGCTGGATTATATGGTAAAATATAGTTAGTTCTATGAAAAACTACCAAACTATCTACCAAATGGCTGCATCATTTGCATTTTTACCATTTATGAATTGGAATTCTTGTTGCTCACATCCTCACCAAGGATTGATAATGTTAGTTTTTTTGAGTTTTAACCATTTTAATATGTGTGTAATGGTATCTCATTCTTCTTTTAGTTTTCAGTTTCTTAATGAAAAATGATATTGAACATCCCTTCAATGCTTGTTTGCCATCTGATATCCTCTTTGGTGAAATGCTCAGTTGTTTTGCACATTTTTAATCTGGGTTATGTGTTTGTTTATTGCTGGGTTTTAAGAGTTCTTTGTAGTTTTTGGATACTAGTTTTTATGAGATATGTGTTTTGCAAATATTTTCTCCTAGCCTATGGCTTCACGTGTTATTTTCTTAACAGTATATTTTGCAGAGAAAAAGGTTTTAATATTCATAAAGTCCAATTTATTAAATTTTTTCTTTCATGAGTCATTTTGTGACTCTATTGTTTTTTTTTTCCTTCGTGTACATTGAAACTCTTTTACGGGTCCATAAATATTGTAATGTTCTGTTCATGAATTAACTGCCTGAAGAATTTCCTTTATCATTTCTTGTAGTGCAAATTGGCTGGTGATGAATTCTTTCAGCTTTTGTAGGTCTTAAAAATGTCTTTATTCAGTCTTTATTTTTGAAAGATTCTCCTCTCTTTCTCTCAATAGAATTCTATGTTGACAGTTACTTGTTTACTTGTTTAAGTATTTTAAATATGTTGCCCTGCTGTCTTTGCTTGTATTACTTTTGGCTAGAAATCTGTTGCCGTATTATTTTTGGTCCTTTATGTGACATTTTAATTTTCTTTCTGGCTGCTTTAAAGATTTTTCTCTTTATTACTGATTTTGAGCAATTTGCTGATAATGTGCCTGGCTCTAGTTTCTTCCTTTTTATTGCTTGAGTTTTGTTTTGCTTTTAAGTCTCTAAGTTTATAGTTTTCATCTAATTTGGGACAATTTCAGCTATTTCTTCAATTGTTTTTCTATGCCCGTACCTTCCTCTTAAAATGCCTTTGCAGAAGTTGTCCCATAGTTCAATTATGCTCCATTCATTATTTCCTATTATTTTTGTTTTCTGTGGTTCGTTTTGGGTATTCTCTATTTCTGTTTTCAAGTTCACTAATATTTTCTTCAATAACGTCTATTCTGCCATTAATTCCATCCAGTGTATTTTTTCATTTCTGACATTATAGTTTTCATTTATAGCAGTTTAATTTTTAAGTTTATGTCTTCCATATCTCTACTAAACTTTTTGAACATGGAAAATACTGTTACATTAACTGTTTTAATGTCTTTGCTAATTTTAATATCTGTGTCAGTTGTTGGTTTTGACTTATTGATTTTGGTCCTGATTATGGGTTATATTTTCCTGCTCCTTTGTGTGCCTGCTAATTTAATTTAATGGTGTAGCAGACATTGTGAATTTTATCTCGTTGGATCTCATGTACTGCTTTTAAGATTTGATAGGTAGGACCAGGCAGTGCTTACTCTTGGGCTATGGAGTTAAAATAAAACCCTAATGAAACCCAAGTTAACTCTCACTGTGTAGTTAAAACCCTTCTGAGTACTCTCTCCAATGCTTGATGAATCATGATGTTTTCCACTCTGGCTGATGGAAAAAGACACTATTCCCAGCATTGTGCGAAATCTGGGCCCTCTTACCTCTATTCCTTTCAGATACTATTTTTTCTCACCAAGCTGCAATGATCAGAAGGACTGTCTGCAGATTTACAGAGCTTTCCCTCCTCTCCGTTCTGCTAACTTCTTGATCTCTGAAGAGTCTCAACTTCACCTTTTCAACTCATGACTGAACTGTTATTATTACCAGTTTTTAGTGGAGAAACTGGATGCCCAGCTATATTAAGTGGTTTTCCCCTTGATACACACCTAATAAGTAGTTGAATCAGTACTTGATCTCTGTGGCATATAATTTAAAAACTTAAAGTATTTATGACCATTTTAGATAGATTTCTACATGAACTTCCATAAAAACATTGTATAACTACTTTCATCATTGTTTATAAAATATTTTAATATTTTGGACAAAACATGGGAAAAATAATCTTGGTTTCCAAAATTTCCATGACCTTGCCGAAAGCAATATCCCATTGGTACAATTGATAGTGTTTTAATGAGACGGCTTTGGAACACTCATGCCATTTGCACTCCCTGATGTGTAATTACATGAAGTTTGACTTTTTTGATCTTCACGTTCCAAAAAGAGACATTAGACAGAGTGTTATATTTGAGTGAATGTGGAAAGACATGATCTGATAACTCATATTAAGAAACAACAGCTTCCTGTATCACATACTGAGAAGATAGAACAAGGAAGTTGGCTTTTTCTTTTCCAGATAGTTATTTAAAATGATGTCTGAATAATAGAGTGAACCCCTTAGAGAGAGCTTCCAGCAGAGAGAACAACCTATGGAAGGACCAAGAGCCAGTTGCTGGAAATAGCTTATGAAGCTAGAACCAGAGATCAAGAGGAGGCATTAGAATGTGGGACTAGAAGGCTCTGTGCCAGTCATGCAGGGTTTGACAAGACAGGTGGGGTTTGGCCTTTATTCTACTATTGATGTATGGCCATGGAAGTTGAGAGACATCTAGTAATCTATGGCCTTTTAAGTTCAATGAGATATGATATATGCAGTCACCAGGTGCTTTAACTGTATCTCCTCTTCTAACCTTGACCACAATCCTAAAGAAGGTAATGATGTCTCCATTTTGGACAGGAGGAGATAACCTAAGAGAGATTGACATGATGCTGATAGACTATGGGTTTGGGTTTAACTCCATCCATTTTATTTCTATTACTTTATGTTGTCTCTTATAATACCATTTTTATTTAACTCTATAGTTTCAGAAACTAAACCTCCCATGTAAAGTTTGAGTTTCTTTTTATTATTTTTAAAAATGTTGAATTTTGAACTCCTAACATACAGACTATGATCTCTAAAAATTATTTCCTAATAAAAGAGACCAGGTCTTCTTAGAGGATTGGCTAATTTCAGGTATGGGGCAGGAAGTATACAAGACCAGAATATCTTGTCATTCAAGAAATCAAGAATACACATCTCAAAGTCTACTAGGGTTGCAAAAGAAGGAAGAGGCTACAGATGGAATGATTTGTGCATCATTAAGGATAATAACTAATGTATTAAAGCATATCATATCACTTGGGCATTCTTCCCTGAGGCCCTGGGTTGAGATAGAAAGTCTTATCTGTTTGCTTAGTAAATTAAACTTCTTCCATGGAATCTCTTGCCACCGGCATTCCCAAATTAGCCCAAAGAACCCTGAAAGCAGGCAGGGAATATATCTGGCTTATCTATCATTGGATCCTACATAATCACTACTCAATACTTATTAGTTGACTAATCAATCAATGAACAGACAAAATAAACTTATATTGAAATGGTTATGCCAAAATGAGAGGCTCTTACTCTTCTTTAAGCTCAAGTAACCATTGGATAGTATAAAGGAGGAACAGTCCTTTCTCTGCAGAAAAATTCATGTATGAACATCTATAACACAAACAGATGGTTTTCTTTACAATCCTAGAAGGATTCTAGATTCACTGTAATCTGTCTATATTATAGGTCAACTACCTCCATTTTCATAAAAAATGACTCAATGACAGAGACTTTCCTACCTAGTCAGGCTAACACACTGAAAAAAAAAATGCAGAAGGAGAAAGAATATGTGGACCTGAATGATTCATGGTATGATTAGAAAGCATATCATAAAATAGTTTACTTTACCTGATGTAGTCCATAACTTTTAGCATATTTTGATGAATGATTTAAATCTTGGAGTCTATCTAGGTAACCAAAAAAGCCCAATTATGTAGTGTCTTTATTTTTTGCAATAAGATTTAGTGTAATAAAGCCTAATTTAAAATTCAAATGATTTTTCAGAGAGGTTTAGCAAGTGTGGTTTCAGATAGTTTTTTTAAGTTGCAAAATGATCACATTTTATATACATTTGTAGGAGACTTTTCAATGCACGCTTAGAAAAAGGGTGTGGTGTGATCCAATAGGAGAAATATGCTTAAAAATACACCCCTTTTCTAGTCTTTCCCCTACATCTCACTCAGCTGTATTTTCTTTCCTTTCCTTTTGCATCTTATGGTTTATTGCTTAATTTTGATCTTGAAATTTTAGCTGTGTCTGAGTTGAGTCTTTTTCATTGCCAGGTTTGTAGTCAGAAAGCTTTATCTAGGAACAAGTTGCTGTTAACTGTTATGGAAATGACATCAGAGAAAATGCACTTTTATTCACATCCCAAAGACTCAAAGTAAGACGATTATATAAAGCCAAATGACCCTTTCGGTGTCTATACAATACCCCAGCACCTGGGACTACTTGGGTTTACATTTCATTCACATCAAAGGCACATCAGAACACACAATGATGTCCTCTGGAGTAGATAGTTGTCCTTTGATAAGTGCATGTGATGTGTTCTGAAGCCCCCTGGTCTCACATCCTTGGGCATTGTAAAGATAACTTAGGATTCCAGTGTGGTTTTATGTAAGGAAAGTGATATTAGAACACTATGGAAAGTAATTAAAGTTACATTAGAATACAATAACTTTTTTTCCCATTAAAACTGGCAAATGCTTTGGAGTGGCCCTTACTCTAAACAGGGGAGCACTATTTTCATAACTCTGATTTATTATGTAATGGTGGACCTTGATCTACTCATTGTTCAGTTCACTTTTGTTTATCTGTTGGTGTTAACTTACAAATATTCCCAAGAAGACATACACTCAAGGCTTCCAATAGGATAAAACTTAGAAGTGAGATGCATCAGTATAATGACTTTCAGTTGCTCCTTTCTTTTGCTATTAGCAAAATTAGCAAAGCACACAACCGATTTCTTTTTTTTATAAATTTATTTTTTATTGGTGTTCAATTTTCCAACATATAGAATAACACCCAGTGCTCATCCCATCAAGTGCCCCCCTCAGTGCCTGTCACCCAGTCACCCCCACCCGCCGCCCACCTCCCCTTCCACCACCCCTAGTTCGTTTCCCAGAGTTAGGAGTCTCATGTTCTGTCTCCCTCCCTGATATTTCCCACTCATTTTTTTTCCTTTCCCCTTTATTCCCTTTCATTATTTTTTTATATTCCCCAAATGAATGAGACCATATAATGTTTGTCCTTCTCAGCATAATACCCTCCAGTTCCATCCACGTTGAAGCAAATGGTGGGTATTTGTCGTTTCTAATGGCTGAGGAATATTCCATTGTATACATAGACCACATCTTCTTTATCCATTCATCTTTCGATGGACACCGCAGCTCCTTCCACAGTTTGGCTATTGTGGACATTGTTGCTAGAAACATTGGGGTGTAGGTGTCCCGGCGTTTCACTGCATCCGTTAAATTTGGGGTAAATCCCCAGCAGTGCAATTGCTTGGTCGTAGGGCAGATCTATTTTTAACTCTTTGAGGAACCTCCACACAGTTTTCCAGAGGGGCTGCACCAGTTCACATTCCCACCCACAGTGCAGGAGGGTTCCCCTTTCTCCGCATCCTCTCCAATATTTGTGGTTTCCACCTTGTTAATTTGCCCCATTCTCACTGGTGTGAGGTGGTATCTCATTGTGGTTTTGATTTGTATTTCCCTGATGGCAAGTGATGCAGAGCATTTTCTCATATGCATGTTGGCCATGTCTATGTCTTCCTCTGTGAGATTTCTCTTCATGTCTTTTGCCCATTTCATGATTGGATTGTTTCTTTGCTGTTGAGTCTAATAAGTTCTTTATAGATCTTGGATACTAGTCCTTTGTCTGATACGTCATTTGCAAATATCTTCTCCCATGCTGTAGGTTGTCTTTTAGTTTTGTTGACTGTATCCTTTGCTGTGCAGAAGCTTCTTATCTTGATGAAGTCCCAATAGTTCATTTTTGCTTTTGTTTCTCTTGCCTTCGTGGATGTATCTTGCAAGAAGTTACTGTGGCTGAGTTCAAAAAGGGTGTTGCCTGTGTTCTCCTCTAGGATTTGGATGGACTCTTGTCTCACATTTAGATCTTTCATCCATTTTGAGTTTATCTTTGTGTCTGGTGCAAGAGAGTGGTCTAGTTTCATTCTTCTGCATGTGGATGTCCAATTTTCCCAGCACCATTTATTGAAGAGACTTTTCCAGTGGATAGCCTTTCCTGCTTTGTTGAATATTAGCTGACCCTAAAGTTGAGGGTCCACTTCTGGATTCCCTATTCTGTTCCATTGATCTATGTGTCCGTTTTTGTGTCAGTACCACACTGTCTTGATGACCACAGCTTTGTAGTACAACCTGAAATCTGGCATTGTGCCAAATGCACCCAGATATGGTTTTCTTTTTTAATATTCCCCTGGCTATTCGGGGTCTTTTCTGATTCCACACAAATCTTAAAATAATTTGTTCTAACTCTCTGAAGAAAGTCCATGGTATTTTGATAGGGATTGCATTAAATGTGTACATTGCCCTGGGTAACATTGACATTTTCACAATTTTAATTCTTCCAATCCATGAGCATGGAATATTTTTCCATCTCTTGGTGTCTTCCTCAATTTCTTTCAAAAGTGTTCTGTAGTTTTTAGGGTATAGATCCTTTACCTCTTTGGTTAGGTTTATTCCTAGGTATCTTATGCTTTTGGGTACAATTGTAAATGGGATTGACTCCTGAATTTCTTCCTTCAGTCTCATTGTTAGTGTATAGAAATGCCACTGACTTCTGGGCATTGATTTACACAACCAATTTCTAAGTTGCTTTTGTGGTTGGGAATATGGATGAAGCCTATACGGCATATCTCAGCAATAAAGCATTTATTTAAATGACTATTTTCTTGTTCCCTTGACGAGCTGGCAACTAGATCTCTGATCAAGCTCATGATATTCCACGGGTTTGTGATGAACCTCTTGGCCTGCATTAACCCTCAGCAGGCACATCCTATTGCCTCATCAAATGTATAGTAACCAGCTGGCTTTCATCACTTGGATAATATTCTTTGACAACCAGCAAGACAGTTTTCAGCCAGAAAGCAATCAGCAGTTTTTCTAACAACAGCAACAGGGGGATTCCTGGGTGGCTCAGTGGTTTAGCGCCTGCCTTCGGCCCAGGACATGATCCTGGAATCCTACACTGGGCTCACTGCTTCTCTCTCTCTCTCCCTCTCTCTCTCTCTTTCTCTCTCATAAAAAATAAAACAAAACAAAACAAAACAAAAAACCAAAAAGCAAAAAACAAAAGAAAACAAAACCAGAAGGCAAAAGGAGAACCTTCTATTATTTCACTAATTGCTATAAATCAGGAACATTCCTGTGTCATAAGCAGGATATACAAAAAATACACAGTAAGGCCCAGCCTGGCTCCTCAAGGGATGGGCTCTCATTACTGCGTTATGGAACATGGCTCTAGGCAACCCAGTGACCTCACATTTAGATTTATCTGGAATAGAACATTTCATTTGTAAATGTGAAAATGATGATAGAGGATCTGAAGGGAGTCTGAAGATTTGAAAAAAAGAAAAGAAACCATTACAAAGATGAGGCAAGAAGCTACACGAATTGACTTGCTTGCTCCATTCCCAGCTTGGGAGATGGCCATACAGCATTGTTCCTTGCACATCTGGTTCAGATGTGATGAGAAGGGCCATGTGAGGCTGAGACGAAGGACATTTGGTGGTTTCTGTGCTCTATGTCTTCTCCTCTTCTCCTCATTCCTGCATCCATGATGTCTATATTCGCGCGACTCTTTAATGAGATGGCTTTGGCCATCTATATTTGTGTTTTGAGGTTTTTTTCTTTTTCTTAGACAAAGGACATGAATACATGGGAGAAGTGCTTTCAGATCCCTTCCTGGATTTTCTACTGAAAGTCAGATGAGGTTCATTTTCAGAATGCTAAAATGATATTCATTGAATGTTGGGTTCACAGTTGTTTGACTTCCACATTCCACATAGCCATCCCATAGTATCCACGTGGGCCACCTCTAACAAGCTTCCTGAGGTCTTTTATTGGCAGTGGAAGTGGGTTTTTCATCTCTGATGTGTCTCATGAATCTAAGTGGCCCAGGAGTTTATTTTCCTTCCTTTTCCTACACCTCCCACTCCTTCATTTAGGCTTCTAAAGACAAACTTTGAATGTGATTAATGATGGCAGAGATTAGGAACATAAAGTTCAAGTGCTGAATTGTTTATTTGTTTAAGAGAGTTGTTTTCTGGCTTTTCTTTACACAGCCACATGTTCACGTGAAGAGCTCTACTCTGTTGTTGGCTGGAAGAATACTGCTCAAGAGAGTGCTTGTTACAGAGAGAGGCAGGGGAAAAGTCCACTTTTTAAAGTAATTCCATCTTTTGGATGATTCTTCTTTCATTCTTTGCAGGGAAAGAGATGCATCTTTGGTGAGGTTTATATCAATTTCAGGAAACCTTCCAGAGGTTAGAATCTGACTGCTGGTTGAAACATGTAATTGGATCAGTTGGGGGTTCTCAGTGAAGCTCAAAGTGAAAATGCTGTCAGTATATGCTTATCATATAGCAAGATGTATTTGGAAAGGGATGAAGACCTAGAGCATTTAGAGTTTGTATTGAAATTTTGTGTCTTAGGAGACACCTCACTGCTCAGATCAGAAATATATAATTTCTCCCAGAAGATGTACTGTCGTTCTCCAGAGAGATATTTTAGGTTACCAGGTTAGTTGTTCTTTCCTCACAGAAGGGAACAATGAGACTAACATTCTTTCTCCAGACGGTGATTCAGCTAATGCCATTTGCCTTCTGACCTAGGGCATGCCGCCATACTTCGAAGGCACTCACTGGAGCTGGGAGAGGCTGCATGGCAGGCAAGGCCAAACAGGTGTATCAGCATTGCTTTCTGGATGAGTGACCTTTGTACTAGAATGAGAAACATACATTTCCTTAGTGGTACTGGAAGGCAGAGAAGTTCACTGTTGTTTCAGCTAGATTTCCAGAAGCTTGAGCAGGGTCAGGTCACTGCCTCAATTATATGTTTAGCTCCAGTACAAATGAATTTTATATAATATGTGTCTAGACTTAATATGCCCAGATTTGAACAAAGAGAATTTCAAGTTTCCTTCACTTCACTCCTATGTTTGCCTCATCTGATTGTCTTGGTTGGCCTCGTTATAAGGATTGGCCCCTGCAGGGTGCTAAGTGCCTGCTAGTGCCACCAGGAACAGGCATTCCTGTCTAATTCAGAAGTCTCCTTCAGGTGGAGGTGGAGTCCCTGTAAACAGCACCTCTGCACTTCATTACTTCCCTGCCATATGATGGCAGCATTTTCGTGGGTAAGGGAATAACGTTCTCTTCATTATTTTAATTTTTTTCTTTCATGTTCAACATGATGATTATATTAACTTCAGTTTTGCCTTTTGGAAAATGATCCTTTGTTTTCCTTCAATGAAAATGTGTTACAATTGGAAATAGTGATTTCCTATCATTTCACCTTTCTCTTGAGAAGAGGGACTATGGAATTTTTCAATTATTCATTTATTTAGTCAACTTTAAATCTTTACTCTTCTCCTTATGTCTTCCACAATGAATGCTGACAAACTACAGGAAAAAAACACACATGAAACTTTTAATGTTAAATTTTTGAGGTTTTTTACAAACTAAGTAACATCACACAAGATGCTATCTTCTTTCCCATCCCTAACATCAGGTGCTCAGCCATCCACAGTACCCATCAATTCCTCCACATTTTGCAGTGATTGTGTGTTTACTGATCCATTTCCCCTTAATTAGCTACATATCATCTGTTTGGATACCTTAATCTAGGAGAATATTTGTTGAAGAAGTTAATTAGTCTGTATTCCAATATGTTGTACATGACTCTATGTTGTCACAATAAGTCATCAACACTGGGGTTTCTCATCTGACTCTGAGAGATAGCATATGGCCATGCTGCACATCCCACATGGTAGTGCTCCTAAGAAGAGGACTGACTGACCAACCACTCTTCCCCGTAAGTGCTGAGGGACCTGATAAGTTGGCTAAGTGGTGCAACCTTCACTTAGTTTCATGATCTTGGAATCTAGCAATGAAATTTTTGTATATAAATCTTTGTTTCTCATTCCTGATTAATTTTTGACTGAAAGTCTCAGGCCATAAGGCCACTGCCAATAAACTCACACCTGTTTTCTGAGGACTGGGCACTCAAGCTGGTTGCATGAGTGATAGAAACTCTCTCTCCATGGCACTGCTTTGCATTCCATCTTGCAGACGTGGATGCCCAGTGACCTGAGTCATGAGGAGAAGCTGGCTTCCATCCTCTGCCCATGAAGGAGGAGGATGCATTTCCTTTTGTTTGCATCCTTCTCACCTGCAGGCCATACTTGCTGTCTCACGGATCAACAGCTCAGCATGACTTTGTGCCCAGACACACAATTGCTGGGAGGTTTGAATAAAAGAGTTAGGAAATCCTTGTCATTCCTGATCACTATTAAGCAATCAATTTCCCTGGAAACTTACTTACGTTGGACCAGATAAGCTGTCAGCACTCTGAGTGGCCTTTCACTGAAGTGTACCACCTCTTCCCTCTTCCCCTGTTTACTTAAAACCTGCCTCACGGTCAGATTCTGTCAGACCCGGTGGGTTCACCGGTTGTCTCCAACCCACCAGTTAGTTCTCCTTCATTCAGGTGCATCACTGAAAGAACTAATTATAAGAAAATACAAAAGGATGTGCGGATTGACTCACTCTGATAGCCAAAAGTGAACAGAGAAGTCTGTTATAGAGCACTGTAGCTGTGTGAAGTGAAGAGGGAGAGGCTTCTTTGCTTGGCCCCCAGGGCTGGCTTTCTTTTCGCAGATAGAGATGGAGAGCAATTAGAGTCTGGAAGTATAAGCAAGCCAATCTGTTGTGTTTATACAGAGAGGTTCCCCTGAAGTGAGGCAGAAGCAGAGACACAAGTAATGAGCACATGTGTTTGGAAAGAGTATAAGGTACTTATAAATATTATAGTGGCGTCGCTATAGTTAAAGGTCTGGCAGCATTTCCATTATAAACTCTCATTGTCAGAGGTTTAAAAACTCTGCTGTAAAAATTCCAGGCTGCAACTTGGCATTGCAAGATATGCCTGGGAACAAAGCTTTTATCCCTGACCCCAAGCAGGTTTCTCTTGGTGTTCCCAGGAAGCCCTGCTTAAGTCTCTGGCCCTCTGATCCTGTTTGGATCTACTGGGGGAGCAAAGAGGCAGGTCTAGAGCCCACATGGCAACCTAAGGTCTTTTGGTCATTGAAAAGGGGACATCTGGTAAGAAGCACCCACACATTCTTTGACCTCTTATTGGGCATGAAGGTTGGTTTGCATAAGATGCTTAGTAAGGGCCATGTGTCAGTGGACATGCAAATAAGGTTAGGAAAATGCAATTAAAATCAAAATTGTAACATTGAAGAGCTAAACATTTTGCATAGCTAGCTTTAGGACCATCTTTAGGATCATCAGTGATTTGTAAGAGAAATCTCAAGGCTGCTAACCCAAGAGACTACACTTACCAAATAAATCACTATGCTTTATCTTTGATCCATAAAGTGAATGATCAAAACAAAACTGATTAGTATATTGGCATTGTAGGTTACACAAAGACCATTAGGATACAAGTAGAGCATTTGGAGAATTAATCTGTAAACAATTTTAGATTAATAAAACATTTGAGAGACCTTTTTTCCTATCATTTAATGCTATCGGCAAGTGAGAAATCTAATCAATGAATGCTCATTAGCCTTAACTGAAAACAAATGTGACACTGAACACATCTATGGGTCTCCAGTGACTAGCCACACTCAGTGAGAGGCTTCCCTTCTTTCCAGGTGCTCGATAGCGTGGACTGCTGCAATGATGCAGCTTTGGGCAGGGCATCAGGCTCTTGCCCTTGGTGAGCTTTCCTCTTCATCTCATTTAGTCCTAACAACCTCTGCTCTCTTATCATTAAATTATCCCGCTTTGTCACATTCCTGTAGCAGCTGCAAATGAATGTCTTTTCCTTGAGTATCAGACTGACATGAGCTGTGTCATCAGAGACATCCTGGATGGTTAAGGAAGACAATTCATCAGGTAGCTTAACAGAGCCTAGAAAATGTGCCAAAGAGTTTGTGGAGCTTATTTTCAATTCAAAAAAAAAAAAAAAAAAAAAGGAAAAAGAAAAAAGAAAAGAAATGGTAAGTTGAAGGCCATGCCAAACCAGGACAGATGCTTTATCCAGAAAGTGAGGATTCCTTTCATGCATTCATTTGCCATAATAAGTGGTCAAGAGCAAGTCAGAAATTAAAGAAAAAATCTTTGTTCATATCCCATAGATTCATATTTGATCTTTAACTGCTCTCTTAGAATTACTGTATCATCTCTACACTGGTAGAATCATCTTTACCAAAGAGAAAATTACTAGCAATCTCATTTTCCATTTATTCAATTCTGTCAGAAATGGGGCTTAACTGATGTATAGGAGACTGACTTCATTCCCTAAGAAAGAAATACACTGTGATAACTGACCCTTCAATCTCAGCAGAGCCCACAGTATAAAAAAGTAAGAAACAAAAAGTAAAACTGCTTGAGTTCTACATAGCCCAGCTTAGATTTTTAGGCTTACTCTCAAATGCCTTGGCTTTAGTTTAGATTCTAGAAAATATGGAGTGAGGATTGGAGATTCTATTTCAATTCCAGATTTCCCTTTCTCCCAGTGGCAAGAATATGGGGGAGCATATAAACCAGGCTAAATTCAAAATATCAGTAGTAAGATTCAAGTTTGCTTACAGGGCAGGCATAATAGTTATATGAATTAGAATATTTTAAAAGAAAGTTAAATATATTGAAACACACTTCTTATTCAATCAGGCATAAAGTTTTCTGAAACTATGAGTCTGTCAGTTGACTCTATGCTTTGTTTTGTTTTATTCTGGAGACCAAGTGGGAAATCTGTACTGTGTGGCTTGTCTCCTGATTGCTACCTCTACTGTTTTGGATACTCCTTTTTCCTTCTCTCCATTCATCACCTCTTCTCAGCATTTTAAGGACCTCTAGGCAGCAGGACACATAGAACCATTTCCACTATTACTTCCAAGTGAGTGACAGCACCATTCCAGGCTGGTCTTTATGCTTGAAGAGCCCTGCTGGACAGGTTGCACTGATTTGGAGCATGCACATGGAAATATCCCATTACTGTACTTATTTTGTAATTAGCAATTGGTAAAATTTGTTTGCTTGTCTTGTTGAATTTTCTTTAAGAGGGACATTTAAAATCTATTATGTCATTTTTAAGGTTTGAAAATGTGTATTAGCTCCTTGCAGCCAATACTAATTGTCTCCTAGATTAAACACAACACATGCACACATTACTCAGCAGAGAAGTCATAGACTATATACAGCCCGTTTTATGAGCCAAAAGATCAACATAGCTTTCACATAACACTTGGATCGATATTTCCTCTTATTGAAGTTGCTGATTAAAACTGCTTGAACTCTGTCACTATTTGTATAGTCTTCTGACCAGTTTAAATTCTAAAGTGCCTCAGGGCCTCCAGCCATCAATAGTAGAGAAGATCCACTTAGACTGGTTTTTAGTACATTTTTTTTCCTGTGGTAAATAGCTAAACTGGGGATAGATTGGGTAATTTTATCACTGGGTAAAATTTTAGTAGTTACACATCTGTAAATCATCATGAATAGTAATTTCTCTCTGGATAGGATTATAGGAAGCCTTCTTGTTTCCAAGTCAAACTGCCCAACTTTGGGATTGGATGAAATTCCATGAGAATGGAGAGGGTAGAGCAGGGCATCCTGTGCCTGACCAGAGGGGGCTCTTAGGCGTCAGATTCCCACAATGTTTTCTTTAATTTCAATAATTTATACTGTACTCCGTAATGTATCCGTGTTTTACTTTAATAGAAAACTGACCCATAATTCCATAGTATAATAAAACTCTTGTTCCAGGAAGATTTATCCCCAACCCTCACCAAGTCCCCAAGGCTTGCATTGCCTGCTAGAGACCTCCAGGACTGTAGAATCAAAGTCTAACCCCTGGCCTGGCAGGTATAACCCCACTGCCTAGGTTGAGTTGATTGGAGTCGTTTTAACCTAAAAAAGAAAAGGCTAAATGTGGGTGACAAGATAATTTGTATTTTTACAGAAAACAGATTACAAGAGGTAGAAAAGCTAATATAAAATTAAGACAGATCGTTAAAAAAAACCTGATGGTTTCTTCAATCTTGGAAACTAAAAACAGAAGGATATGTAAGTCTGTCCTTACAGTGAGGCCTTTCTGTGGTCTGTTCTAGTGCTAGAATTTCAAGATAGTTTTCCATTAAACATTTTCTCCAGGAAGACAAATACAGTTTTCTTACATTAGGGTTATACAGGAGATTGTAATTTTTTTTGTAGTTTGAAGGCATAACCATTGTTACATTAGTAATGATGGAAAAGTAGACTTTTCTTACAAAAATCATAAAAGTTGGACAATTGCCAACTACCTGTTGGCTGAGAAGGGAAGCTAATCTGCGGGCTAACTTCCTTTCACTGGTGTTGTTTTCTACAGAAATAGAGAATAACACTTCCCACAGTGCCACTCCTCTGCTGTCAGAGCTGGAAATGTTCATAGTCCAGGACAGAAAAAAAGATGATGCACTGTTTGTTGATTTCTCCCCCATCATCATATGGCCACTGGCCAGAAGGCAGCCCTTGGCAGCTAACAATGAAATAGGAAATGGCCTGCGGTAAATATTCCCTTCAATGCCCTTTCTGGCAACAACACTTGTCAGGAAAAGATGGAGGTATTCAAATGACTAATGTGTGTGATCTAAAATGCTTTGAGTTTATCTGGGGAATGCCATAAAAAAACCCAATTATTGTTTTCTCCTCATTTTCATCATCAAGAACACAAGAGATAACAAATGCCGGCATGAATGTGGAAAAAGTGCACCCTTGTGCACTGCTGGTAAGACCATGAAGTAGTGCAACACTCAGGAAAACACTATGGAGGACCCTCAACAAATTAAAAATAGAATTATGATATTATCCAGCATTTCCACTTTTGGGAATATATTCAAAGGAAAAAAATCTCAAAAAGATATATATACTCCCATGTTTATTGTAACATTATTTACAATAGACAAGACACAGAAGCAACCTAAGTAAGTATCTATCAATAGGTTAATGGATAGGTATCCATCAACAGATAAAATGTGGTATATACATATTGGAATATTAGCCATAAAAATGGGTGAGATCTTGCCATTTGAGACAACATGGATAGACCTAGAGGGCATTATGCTAAGTGAAATAAATCATACTGAGAAAGACAAATACCGTATGATTACTCATAAGTGGAATCTAAAAAATTGAATAAACAAAAAGCAGAATCAAAACTACAAATACAGAGAACAAACTGATGGTTGCCAGAGGGGAAGAGAGAAGGGGGGTTGGGCAAAATGGGTGAAGGAGAGGGGGAAATACAGGCCTTAAGTTATGGAACTAGTAAGTCATGGGAATAAAGAGCAGAACATAAAGAATATAGTCAATGATATTGTGCTAGTGATATAATAACACAGATGGTAGCTGCACTTGTGGTGAACATAGCATAATGTATAAAAGTGTCAAATCACCTGGAACTGATCTAACATTGTGGTTCAACTATACCAAAAAATCATCCAAGTCATAAATAAAGATATTAGAACTAAACCAAAATAAAAATCATAGTAAAATAGAAAAAAATTAAAAACAAAACAAAACAAAACAAAAGACCAAACTTACAGAAAAAGAGACCAGAATTGTGGTTTACCAGAATTGGGGGATGGGAGTACGGGGAAGGAGATAGGAAATTGGAGGAAGGTCAAAAGGTACAAACTTCCAGTTATAAGATAAACAAGTACAAGGGATATAACCTACAACATACTAACTACAGCTAATGCTGCTCTATGGTATTTAGAAAAGTTAAGAGGGTAAATCCTAATAGTTCACGTCACAAGGAAAATTTTTTTCCCTTATTCTTTTCTTCTTTCTTTATATTGTTATCTATATGAGAAGATAGATGTTAGACGAACCTATTGTGGTGATCATTTCACCATATATGTAAATCAAAGCATCATGTTATATGCCTTAAACTTATCAACTAGAAAAAGTTGATAACAAAATTTAAAACACGATAACTACCTTAAAGTATACAAAATTATCTACAATCTCAAAATCTTATAAATTTCGAAAAACTTTGTCTAATTTCAGATATTAAGTTCTGAAGACAAGAAATGATAAAATAGCTCAGTATTGGAGAAAGATTGCATAAACAAGTGTCCTCCAATATACGATGGATATGGAAGGTTTTGGAAAAGATAAAGTGGTATCTTGTGTCAATATCAACCTATCAATACATGGTTGCAGTTCTAGGGTGGTACTCTTTGGAGTCTGTGAGGCGCGGCAGTATTAAAATCATATAAGATTAATACAAATGTACAATACTATCATTAGGCTTCTGTCAATCCCAGACTTTCTTTCATTATGGCGTTAATGATTATTTACTTGTTAAGTGATTTAATTATTAAATGTGCTTACTAAAGTTCAGAGTCTTCACATTTTTGGATATATGTTAAATACTGTCACATATACATGCTTTTGTCTACCTGACATATTATGTCCTAGAGTAATATTCATTGACCAGGTACTTCTTTTCTGTATAATTTATTTTTTCTGGATTGAAGACCTCTTTGCCTCTTTAAGTGTATCAGAGATAGTAAATATATGTGATATATTTAAATATATGTTTAATAACTTTTTATAGTGGGTACACAGATACTGTGTTTCCTACTTACAGATGTTGAAATCTACTTAATGTTCTAAAGTTTTCACAGTACTGGGCACCTGGATGGCTCAGTCTGTTAAGCATCTGCCTTTGGCTCAGGTCATGATCCCAGGGTCTTGGGATCCAGCCCCTCATTGGGCTCCCTGCTCAGTGGGGAGTTTGCTTCTCCCTCTGCCCTTCTCCCCTGCTTGTGATCTCTCTCTCTCAAGTAAATAAAGAAAATATTTTAAAAACATAAAATAAAATTTTACACAGTACTAATTTCAACTACCATAATATATATAATGAGAAAAATAATATGTTAGCTATTAGTATACTGTGTAAAGTAAGCATTTCTTGAGTTTTTTCAGAGCAACAGAGCACATTTTCCAACTCTCAGCCTCCCACCGTCACATTTTATGGATCTGTGAATAGTAAAAGTAAAGACAAGTTAATTAGCTTTCATTCTTGCTAGCTGATTGCCTGTGCTCTTAGCTACTTCATTCCAGTGATCTGCATAACTGAAAGCTAGTATAAAATCTATGAAAATTATTTATCAAATCTGTTAAAAGTGGCAAAGGTGCTCAAGTCAGATGTCCTTTATTCTTTAACGTTTTTTTTTTAAATCTTTAACGTTTTTAGAAAATTTTTCAAGTGTCTTAAACTCCCAAGTGGAAAAATAACCCACCAAGCGACTTTTCCTCTTCAAATTCCACCCTCAGGCTGGAAGGAGTCGGAGCTTTTGCGTCTGGACCTGTCACGAGTTTGTTCCAATTTCCTGTCCAACAGAGTTATGGCATCTCAGCTCCTTCATGGTTATAACTGAAGAAGACACTGGTTTTCACCTGTTCTCAATTTCAGAAAGAGAACTTGCTTTTCTTCTAGAATGTTTAGGAAGTATGGTCAAGTTAGACTTGATTTATCTTGCAAATGTTACTCTAAATCAGGCAGAGGATTTGAATATGGAAACAGATTTATGATTTGGGGAGTGTGAGCTTGGTGCTGGTTATTCCACTGGAGGAGTGAGAAGTCTTGATGTGAGAACTAGGGAGTGGGTTAAAAGGGAAGACACTGAATGGAATGGGAAGACGTAGATGAGAGAAAGAAAAAAAGAATTCTTTACAACCCAGAATTAAAACAAGGTAGTGGCTTAAAAATTACATTTGATTTGTATGAAATTTTATACCATCAAATCTATTAGTCAACGGAACATCAGATAGTCTTTATGCCAAGAAGGTTGAAAATTTTGTTGTTTTTTTAAACAAGTTTTCTGATGCCTTAATATGTATTTTCCATGCTAGAGGGTATTTAAGTATACTGTTAACTAACTATTCTTCTAAACATGTAGAAATAATAATATCTGAACGTGTAAGAGTGAGGGGTTAACTTACGTGGGACTTGGGTGTCTGTGGAGACCATGCAGTGGGACAGCTGGAGCCCCACTTATAACTACTCTCGTGTGTAGCTTTCCTGCTGAGAAAAATGAACACAGGCTCTTTGCAAAATTTCAACATGCTACTCTTCACATATCATAGAATCAGAATTACTATTATCTCAGTCAGTAGGAAATGTCTAGGGCACCTGGGATGGGCTTCATGGTTCCTAAAGCCACTTGTTCTTTAGGTAGTAGTGTGAATGTGCTGAAACAGGGATGCCCTTCCCTCAACTGAATCATGAAACCTTATTAGAATTATTTGATACAATCAGATTATTTTGGCCCAATTACATGTGCATATTTTGTTTAGTTTTCCATGGCAATTTCATGGTTATTTCCTAAGATATTTGAAAACTTAATCTTCCTCTACATTCATGCTCTTAATAGCTCTGATCTGGTAACCTCTTTATTTTAGCTAGAAGATGGATATTTCAATAATTTGAAATGAGTTAATGTGAGCTCAGATCCCAATCAGATCCAAAATTTTAAGTGCTCATAAAAATCTGAAACTCTGCAATAACACTAAATCCCCACATGCAGAGGAAAACAATTTACGTTTTGTGGCACTTGGAGTGAACTTTTGCAGGCATTTCTGCCTGGATTGTCTGTTAAGCCTTTTACTATATTAACGTAGCTTTGGAAGAAAAGGGCTAAGTTAGGTTTAAATGTCACATTCAAAACACTGTGAGTGTAAGAAATACAACCCCATGGCCAAAAATCACCAATGAAAAGAAATTATCCTGGTTGTGTAAACACTGACCCTTGGGCAAGGAGGAGATAGGTTTTGATGCAAAGGGAAAATCTGTCCCATTAAGGAAGGGAAGTGAGGCCTCTTGTACAAGAGGAAGGGGCCTGTGGGTAATACATTTTTGCCTATTAAATTAGGAATAGATGACTGGTCTCATAGAAGGCATTTTCTGTTACAGTGTGAAGAGATTTTTAGGTCTTCACTAAGAAGACACTGGACATTCCAGAGATACCATTTATTTTTTTATTCAACAAGTGATGGTCTCTATTTAACTCTCCAATCTCAACTTTTGTTGTTCTTTTGAACCACTCTTCAGAATTAATGGAGTACTAAGCTACTGGCAATTCTTAGTGCTGTCTATCTTATATGCTTCTGCTTTTCTCTCCCTGGGCTTTCCCTCATCTTTCCCCAGCAGATCAGCCCATCCATCACTTCTAAACTTGGAAGCTACTTCCTTTGGGCCTTTCCTGACTCTTTAATCCTGGGTCAGTTTCCTCTTTCACAAGTTCCATGACACCTTGAGTTTACCCTAAAACACAGATGGCAGCTACAAGGACATAGACCATCTACAAAGTCTCCCACTATGATTGTGGCAGCTCTTGCTTTCTAGCCTGGATTAGTTGTTCCACTGTGTTATGCCTGATGGCTAATCTTACACACACTTCCAGTGTTCATAGGAATGTTTTTCTGCCAGCTGTGTACAAACGATTTGATAGCAATGGATTGACAGTCTATATAGGACCATATGGTGGATTGCAATCATAAGTGTATAAATAGTTTTAGAACTTAGAATTAATATTTAAATTTGTTTTTAACTGTGGAGAAAAAAAAGGTGTGTTGTCTTTAAGGAGGTGGATACGGCCAGGAAGGAATAGAATTGGATTCTCTTAATAGGCCTGGCAGTAACCTTTGGTATCAAGCCACTAGGCAGAGTCATTCCCTAATTCTAAGACTTTAAAAAATGCAGGTAACCTTTATATAAAGTCAGTAAATTGTATCTACTACTTCTCCTGAGTCTTCTGGTTCTAGAAGGAGACATGAGTTAGATGGAGCCCCATGATACAGGATCAGGGCAATTAGCAAGAGACTCAGGGGCTATTGATGCTGTTTACCAAGCTCCTTCAGCCCATGGCACAGCTACTTCAACTATGGTACATGCTTCATGGGTATCACCTAAGAGTCAGTGTGGTAGTGTAATGTGAATGGACTTTGAGTCCTCAGAGGGCAAAAAGCAATAGAAATTCAAGTATTGCTGTAATTATATAGTCTAATGCTAAATTGAGATTATACAGCTGTTGATATTTATTCTCAGGGAATCAATGCACCATTTCAAACTAAAGAAATGGGGGAAAGATAGAGCACCCAACACATGTTTCTGGGGAGTGATTTATAAAAAATACAGGCTATTTGGAGAAAAACTCATTGTCAAACGCAAATTTTTTTAAAATTTAGGCTCAATTATTTTACATAATTACTTTTCTTGTTGAGGTCTGTAAATAAGTTTAGCTGTTTTTCTTTATTAATTAGTGAACCAAACTTAAAAGGAATGGATAGATTTTAGGGACAAGTATACTATTTTCTGCTTCTTCCACTTCATTCTTCCCTAAAAGCATTCCTCTCTAAATTCAAAAATCCTTGAACAGATGTTTTTCAGATTTTACCAAAATGTAAATAAGTGACCCCTGGAGAAAGAGAAAATCATAGCATGGAAAGTTTTAGGAAAAAATATTTTGCTTTACAGAAAATCATCCATGAAGGAAAATGATATATAAATGGGAATTCTGATGAAAATATTTATGAAACTTCAACTTCCTAGTATGACTGTAATAATGTATTTTGTCCTTTTGTAAATTTTGCTTTTGTAATTTTTGTCATCAGAAAGTACAGTATGTGCTCATTTATTTCTGACTTGAAACTCTGCTTTACTTAGTATCAAAAGATTTTTAAAGAGCTCTTTATTATCACCCTTTTTCTGTTTTCATTACTACATAAGATTTTTTTTACAAAGTATCAATTTTCTTTGAGTGGGCTAAAACAACTTCTTTCTAGATATGTCTCTTGAGGCAAGGGAATCAAAACCAAAAATAAATTTTTGGGACTTTATCAAAATATAAATCTTCTGCACAGTGAAAGAAACAATCAACAAAACTGAAAGGCAACCTATGGAATGGGAGAGGATATTTGCAAATAACATATCTGTTAAAGGGTTAGTATCCAAAATATAGACTTATAAAACTCAACACCCCCAAAACAAATAATCTAATTAAAAATGGGTGGAAGACATGAATAGATATTTTTCTGAAGAAGACATACAGACGCCAACAGACCATGAAAAGATGCTTCAGTGTCACTGATCATCAGGGAAATACAAATCGAAGGTACAATGAGATACCATCTTATCACTGTCAGAGTGGTTAAGATCAACAATACAAGAAACGACAGGTGTTGATGAGGATATGGAGAAAGGGAAACTCTCTTTTTCTGATGGTAGGAATACAAAGTGCTGTAGTCACTTTGGAAAACAGTATGAAAGTTCCTCAAAAAGTTAAAAGTAAAACTACCCTATGATCCAGCAATTGTAATACTAGGTATTTACCCAAAGAATACAAAAATACTGATACAAAGTGTTACATGCACCCTGATATTTATAGCAGTATTATCCATAATAGCCAAACTATTGAAATAGCCCCTGTCCATTGACATGAATGGATAAAGAAGGTATGGTATATATGTATATGGTATTTATATATACACTGGAACACTACTCAGCCATAAAAAAGAATGAAACCTCGCCATTTGCAATGATGTGGATGGAGCTAGAGAGTATACTTCTAAGTGAAATAGGCCAGAGAAAGACAAATACCATATGATTTCACTCATCTGTGGAGTTTAAGAAACAAAACAAATAAGCAAAGGGAAGAAAAGGAGAGAGAGAAAAAGACTGAGAAACAGCCAACTATAGAGAACAAACTGATGGTTACCAGAGGGAGGTGGGCAGATGGGTGAAATAGGTAATGGAGATTAAGGAGTGCATTTGTGATTAGCGTGGGTGTTGTGTGCAAGTGTTGGATCACTACATTGTCCACCTGAAACTAATATTATACTGTATGTTAACTAACTGGAATTTAAATAAGAACTAAAAAAAAAAAAAAGAAATAAAAAGCATCAATGTTTCTGAAAGTCAGATAGTGCTTTCAATTGTACATCCGGGGAGCAATTGTGACTATTGTTTCAAGAGGTGATTTCAAGCTTAAACTACCTTAATATTTGCCAGTAGATTTTAAAATCTATTAAATTCTATTTTAATTAAAATTAAAATCTATTCATTGAAGGACAGATTTTACTTCCTCAGTCCTGAAAATGTAATTTTTAACTTTAGTCAAAAACCATATACTCTATAACTTCCTAATGAATTTTCTTCTCTGTGAACATCTCACCTGTGGAAGGTTGACAGCTTGTAAAAGATTCCAAGGGTAACAGGAATATGGAAAGACAAGTTGTGGTGAGAGTACACTGAACTAATTTGTAAGAAATTGGTTCAGATGACTCGAGAGTGTACATTTGTCCTTCCCACTTCCACTGAAAGCCAGGCCACAAAGAAACAAAGACAGTGGTGTCTAATTGAGAAACAGGCATTCAAAAGAAGAATCAGTCCCTGAAAACAGGGGTTGATCATACGATTGTCCCTCTGATTTCCAACAAATGTGGTGTATCTCTCCTAGGACAATTATAAAGAATGTGCTGGGGGAGGTAAAGTTGGAGGGATGTAGGAAAGTAAAAGAAAGTGGCAGATATACAAGAAAGGGAGGAACTAGCACAAATAAGAAAACAAAATGAACAAACTCAGTTTTAAACCAAACTGATCGTTCTGGGTCTCATTGACCTTGGCAATACTCAAAGGGTCATATTTTATATAGATGAACTGTCTTCAATTTCTTCTGCATCTTTGGAACATGCAAATGTTTTTCCTCAATGCTTTATTGCTACATACTTTTTGTTACTCAAATTGTTATTATATTAATAGATGTTTCTTGGTGTGCTTATTTGAATTCATCCTGACATTGTAGTTTTCATTATTAAAGAAAACTACATTGTTTTGTTTTGCCTTACTTTTTTGAAAATTGGCCTTTAATATGATACTGATGCTTTCCTGACACAATTCCTAACCCTGCTATATTTTAGTAGAATAACATGATTAATTGAGCTTATGAGAGACATGAAATCATCCTTATCAAATATTATTAAACATAATGGAACACCCTTAATGCCATTTTATTGGTGGATTCTATTTTGGAGAGGTCGTCCTAGTGAGTTGATCCACATCTGTACCAGGCAACTATTGAAAATGATATAATTTTGTTGACCTCATTTTCTCATTCCTCACTGAGAGTTTTATTAATTTAGAAAAATACACTCAGATGGAGTTAAAGATAAAGCAAGGAGATGGAAACACATTCTGCTTAGAACTTTTCTCAAGCAATTACAGATAAGAGATTAGACAACTCTTCAGCATGTTCAAATATCTGTAGGCACTCCAATCACCAGCTATGTTGCCCCTGGAGCTATAGGTGACATCATTTCCAGTGTGTAAGAGATCCTACTTATTTAACTTTTGTGCTGTACATGACAATAGCAGTTTGTCTCACAGTAAAGTATTTGAGGTATAACATAGGTCCCTAGGTGAGCTTGGACCACGGCTTTCCTTTTTAAAAGATTTAAAAAAGATTTTAAAATTTATTTTAGAAGCAGGGAGGGACCAAGGGGGAGAGAGAGGGGGAGTAGACTCCCTGTAGAGTGGGAAGCCTAACGTGAGGCTCAATCTCAGGACCCTGAAATAATGACCTGAGCTGAAACCAAGAGACGCTTAACCAAATGAGCCACCCAGGGGCCCCTTGACTACTCTTTCAATAACTCTAAGATCTTTGACATTAGGATGAGAATTAGTAAAGATTCAGTGAGCTGCAAGTAAGAGAAAACTCTAACAACAAAGACATTTATGATATCACAAAAAAGAAGTCCAGAAATAAAACAGGATTTGGGTTTGTTGATTCAACAGTTCATGAGTGTCCTAAGAAACAGGTTTATTTATCATCTCTCCAGTTAAGTAAAGTCTTGAGATTACATGACTAGTAGGAATCCAGATTCAATTTCCAGGTATTTTGAGGGCCTTAACTGAATTGAATTAATGGCATCTGGGGTTCACGTTTTTAATACAATATGCTATTCTCAAATTGAATTCCAGGGTAAAGATTACAATAATCTGCTCTATCAGTTAAGTGTGGAGGGAGCTGTAGCTCCATCTTCTTATGGAGCAGTATCTTTTATCTTAGGAGCTTCCATGAAGTTTGGCATTAAGCTTTCTTCTCCTTATGACTAGGAGACTCTTAGAGTAATCTAGAGTAATCCAAAATTGCTATAATAATTAGATTAATGAGTGATTTTTAAATTTTACTAGTGAAAAAAATCTACTACAAACTAGGCTAGATCACTGCTCTGGATACTCAGTGAATACCTCTGAGGAGTCAGATGGAAGTTAGGGATTTCTAGCATTCTAATTAATTAATTAATATGTGGAGAAACAGAGATGTATAGTTGCCATGCTATGTGCTGAATGCCGTGGTAATCATAGCAAAAACTTATAATGGCATGGAACTTTAGAGTTTCAAGTACCTCAATAAACTTTCATCACCGTGAAAATCTCATGGAGGCTCTCAGACTGCTGTAACCACCCATTTTACAGATGAGGAAACTCAGGTCCCAAGGATGAGTGACTTACATGGAATGCTCTAGAACTGAGGTATTAGCCACATCTTCCAGCACCTCGTGCAGAGTTTTCCTGTTCCACCATATCGCCAAACCTAGTCGGCAGAGCTTATGGTTCAGTGGCTGCTGGACCTGCTTGCCACAAATTCTTCAGAGCTTGACTGGGGCTGTTCCCTGGGTCCCTGATTAGGGCCTTCAGCTCTGGTAGAAGTATTTAAACTACCAACATGGGCAAATGCTCCAGACCAGGGAGATTCACCTCGTTTGCCCCTCAAAAATGTATTGTCAAAATTTACTAGTATACCACTGGTTAAAACTATGTTTATATATATTTACTGGTGTAACTAGTTGGATCTAAGTAATCTGTATCCTCTTCACTCATACTTATTGTTTTGCAGGGTGAACTTTGTATGTGTATAGAAAATAAATTCCCAATATTTTGAATTTACCTCTCTTAAAAGTTGTGCTTGCAACATCTACAAATGGGCACATAGGATGTACAAAAAACATTCTTCATCAGTAGGTAATATAATCATATGTTTTATTTAAAGAGCATGTTTTTTTTTCTGAGCAGCTTCAAACAACCCTTGAAGTTTACTCATGTGATAAGTATTACTCCTTTCCTTTTTATGAAAAATAAACTGAAGTAACACAATGTATTGAGCTCTTTAATAATCAACATTTTAGAGGCCAGCAAACAAGAGGAAAAAGTGCTCTGATCATCCACATGGAGCAAGATGCTAGTTTGGTTGGAAAGAATGGAAGCCCTTTGGATTTACCATCTGAGCGAGTCTTTTTATTACTGTGGAGGTTTCCTCTGAGTATTTGGGATGGCTAACACAAAGTAGGTGACCACTGAACCTACCCTCTGTGCCCCCACTAACCTTACTGGAAATGCACACATGTCAGTTACATAGTTTAGCATCAATAGTCTGTTAAAACATGTGCTTTGGAGGCAGCAACCTGTCCAACAAGTGCCATGTGTTAGAAGGTCTGTGCAAATTCTTAAGGGTGGTAAATTTTGGTGAGGGAGAGTCGTGGGGGTTGCCTAGATGTGGGTCTGTGAGTGGCAGCCCAGTGGATACAGTCTGTAGCCCTAGAAACACAAGGCCTGGTCTTTGTGGATGAGGAATGAAGAAAGAATTGTGATGAACACTATTATCTTTTCTTTTTAATAAATTGGAATCAAACTGAAGCAGCAAAATGTGTTGAGTCCTTTAATAGTTAACACATTTAATTTTATTTTATTTTACACCATAGGCAGTAAACTGAAGGAGAGATTCTACAGCCTGTTTCTCTCCTTTCCTGCTGCTACTCAGCAAACCTCCAGGAACTTCCTGTGGGCAGAGGCTGCACCCTATTCACTTTTATATATTGATTTTTTAAGCATAGAACCTGACCCATTGTAATGCCAATAATAATATTATCCACCTTAATAAGATTAACACAGGAATAGCAGCATTATTGGTAGCCTTTTATGCACCAAGTGCCATATAAGTTGCTTTACAAGGATGACCTCATTTTATTGTCACAACCACCCTGGGAATTAGACCTTGTTATCCCTGGCGAGTAGATTAAGAAACAGAGGTTCTAAGAGGATACGACACTTGCTCAAGATTGAGCAATTACTAATTGATGTAGTTGAGTCTCCACCCAGGTATACCTGATTCCTTAATTAGGGAATGGGAATTCCAAATAGATGCATCTTTCTGCCCTGCATATATGTTTCATGGTATTTTTGAGTAACTTTTCTTTTTTCAGTTATTGTCTCAATGTAAAACTTCATCTTTGAAGCTCGTTTATGACTCTTTCTCTTAAGGCTGATTTTTAGCACAAAGAATAAGACGGAGTCCAGACTGCCAATTCTCTAAAATCACCTGGCTGAGGGCAGATACCAGACAGAAGTTGAGGGTCTTTTTCCACACTTAAGTTCACCAGTGATACTAAAGGGGTGATATCAGGAGGGGATTGTAGTTGTCTTCATTTTTCTGCTACATTCCACTGCATCTACCACTCCTTGATCCCTGTGTCTGGAAACCCCCTCCACCCTCAGGCTTCAGACTCCTGTAGAATGCCTAACAGCTTGGCTTTGAAGTCAGAGTGACTCAGTCCTCACTCTACCACCTGTTACCACTGGCATGCTGGGAAACTTTCCCACCCTGAACCTCAGTCTCCCACTGCAATGTGAGAAATCAGTATGAACAGCGTAGGTTTGCTGCAAGGATCCCATGAAGTGATGCTCCTGAAGGGCTTAGCACACTGCCTAGTACACACTGCAGCATCCAGCATCCCTCACCCCTTCCCTGTATTTGGAGACTGTATGGACCAGGGCTACTTGTCAAATGAGAAACAAGGCATTCTGTAGTTTGAGCTAGAGCCCTAAATTTTCCCACTACAGAGGCCCATTGTGATCATCTTTATTCTCTCACCCCTGTTCCTAGGCAGCAGGACCCCAGTGGCATCAAAGGAGCAGAGAGATGATTGCCTTGTGAAACCTGAGACCTTACTTGCAATATCCTGAGGGGGAGCATCTCCTTCAAGTTTATGGCCAAGTTCTGGATATGACATTGCACATCTATATTTCTGTCTTTCCAACTAGGATTTCTAGCCAGCTAGGCTGGGTTGGGGAGGTGTCTTATTTATTTCCAATGATAAAGTAGGCTTTTGATAAATGTTAGATGGACAAATGAATTATCATGTAATCACTCTTTGGTCCTATGGAAACATATGAAAGAAAGAAACATTGGAAGAAGTCTACCTATTGGATTACTCTTTCTAAGGCAGGGATTGGGAAGCTTTTCCTCTAACGGGTCACATAGTAGATATTTAGGCTTTGCAGACTATGCTGTCTCTGTCACAATTACTCAACTTTGCCATTGCTGTGCAAAAGCAGCTGCAGATACACATAAACGCATGAGCATGGCTGTGTTCCAGTAAAACTTAATTTACAAAGCGGGTGCTGGGCCAGATTTGGTGCAGACACTGTAGTTTCCTGCTCCTGCTTTAAGGGTTGGCACAGATCTCGCATTTTAAATTCAATGCCATAAGCAAATTTTTGTACTTCGTGTTTTCCAAACATAAAGCATTTAAGCAACTATGCCTATCTTTGTGGCACGCTCAGCATACTTTTCATTCATTCATTCCCTCCATGATATTGGACCCAACTGTGGTGAGACATTTTTCTAGATGCCAAAAAAGAATGATCCCAGACATTAAAACTTTATTTAAAATATCTGTCCTGAGATACTTGCCTCCATATACTTGCTTACTGTTTCACTTCAGTTGTTTCCTCTGGCTTCTGGAGATTCTTGAATGCCTCTTCAAGCTGTACTACTTGGCATAATCTATATCTCATCTCAATTTGGCATGACCTAAATTATTGCTCTCACTGCAGTCTTGTCTCCTTGTTTCTGGAACGTGCTATGGGCTTTGTTGGGCAAGCTCCTATGGGATCAGTGCTAGAGCCAGGAATGGGGCCTTGTACTCTTTTACTGCCTATTCAGGCTGACCTTCCAACCTAGGTTTCTGGGAAGAAGCTGGACCCTAAAAGTGTTGTTATATTCCTGATGTCTCTTCTGAAAAAGCAAAAAGTGTGTATATGTGCAATTTTTTTAATGTAACTAAAATTTTAGGAGAACAATCTTTAAAAAACAATTGAAGTCACAAGGTATATACCATTATTATATGTTTAGATAAGAATATAATTTAAATGGACAAACATGGATAATATTTTTTAATTCACAATTATACTGTCATGAGGATATCTAAACTGTTTTGAGTACTCGGATTTTGGTAAATTATCTTTTGGTAATTATCACCAAAGAAATTTATTTCTTAATCAGAATTTCTTTCTTTCTTTCTTTCTTTCTTTCTTTCTTTCTTTCTTTCTTTCTTTCTTTCTTTCTTTCTTTCTTTCCTTTCTTTCTTTCTTTCTTTCTTTCTTCCTTCCTTCCTTCCTTCCTTCCTTCCTTCCTTCCTTCCTTCCTTCTTTCTTTCTTTCTTTCTTTCTTTCTTTCTCTCTTTCTTTCTTTTATTGGAGTTCAATTTGCCAGCATATAGCATAACACCCAGTGCTCATCCCATCAAGTGCCCCCCTCAGTGCCCGTCACCCAGTCACCCCCACCCCCCACCCACCTCCCCTTCCACCACCCCTAGTTCGTTTCCCAGAGTTAGGAGTCTTTCATGTTCTGCCTCCCTTTCTGATATTTCCCACTCATTTTTTCTCCTTTCCCCTTTATTCCCTTTCACTATTTTTTATATTCCCCAAATGAATGAGACCATATAATGTTTGTCTTTTCTTTCTCTTTCTTTCTTTCTTTCTTTCTTTCTTTCTTTCTTTCTTTCTTTCTTTCTTTCTTTCTTTCTTTCTTTCTTTCTTTCTTTCTTTCTTTCTTTCTTTCTTTCTTTCTTTCTTTCTTTCTTTCTTTCTTTCTTTCTTTCTTCTTTCTTTCTTTCTTTCTTTCTTTCTTCTCTTTCTTTCTTTCTTTCTATCTTTTCTTTCTTTCTTTCTTTCTTTCTTTCTTTCTTTCTTTCTTTCTTTCTTTCTTTCTTTCTTTTGTTCTTTTTCTTTCTTTCTATAAAAACAAAATATCCCATACTATTTTCTTAGGAAAAACATTTAGGTAAGTAGATCTCCTTTAAATTGGCTAGAATTTCCATACACATGAGAAAAACTAATAGCCAATGCTGTACTAGTAAATGTTTAACAACCAGCTCTCCAGAGAGAAAAAAATGTGTGCATATATAATACACACATAATTTTATTATGAACAATCCTTACATAAAGATATTTGCATACATTTCAGAAATAATAAAATATACATTATTCTTTATCATAGATTCCATTTGATTCTGAAAGAATACTTTTGTTGACTTTTGCTGAAATTTTAGGTCTATAGCCAACCTAGCATTGCAGCATACAAATGTGGTTCTGACATGTCTGTGGGTTGACATTTTCATAATTGAGCCTGCAAGGAAAGAGAAAGTGAAATCATGAAGATGAATGCCAGGGCTTCACGGGCTCTTCAGGACATGAGTGACCTCTTTGCTAAATTGGATAGTAGGTGTTGAACACTGAAGGAGCATTCTCTCAATTTCTTGTGCTATTCATAGGGTAACAACTATATACACAACACACTTTTAGGTTTAATATGCATTATAAATATTTTCTTCATTATTTCCTGAAGCCTTGACAGACAAGATAATAAATCAAACCCTGATTTGTAGCATTTGTTGATTTCTGTGGCATAAAGATCAGCCCACAGCCCACCTCATGCTACCAATGATGTGTGAACTAAACATGGAGCTAGGATTAGGTGTGCCTTAGCTGACCATTGGGCAGTACTTCCACCACACTGATGTGATAGATGCAAAACCCCTCAAGAACATAGGACATAGTAAAATGGAGTAAAATGTTTGGGAAGTGATGAATTTTGAGTTCTTACTACTTTTGCATTCATATAGTAATATATAAGTTTATACAATTTAATATTAAATAATGGTAGATTTAACAAACAGCCAAAAATCTTCCTGAAAATTTAATAGGTGTTTCCTACGGACACGATGAGCTTGTTCTACCATATTGCTGGTCTGGGCAAAACATATTTCCCCTGAAACTGTTAATTATCCAGTTGAGTTTGGTGAATGGCTCAATCATTAACATTAAATATAAGTATAGTTTTAGAAGAGCCTTTTAAGATGTTGTACTTTATTTGCAGAACATTTAACACTGGCTCCTAACAAGATCAGTTCCTTGCATTTCTCTCATGGAGTTACCTTTGAAACTCATAATGTATGTGGAAACTTTAATTGAAATATATCAGAATATATATATATATATATATATATATAGATAGATAGATAGATAGATATATAGATAGATAGATAGATATTGTAATAGTGAGCCAATTAACTGACCTAATTGCTAATAGCAAATATTGTGGATTGCATATTGACAGTGAACATGGAACCTCACAAAATGCAGATTGTAAATTCCATGGGTGTTTGGACTGGGCCCCTCTAAATTCTTATAAAATAACATGGATTATTCTTGGTAATTTGCATCTAATTATTACAGTCTATCATTATGATAATGCGTCATCCATATTTAAACCACTTAACATAGGTAAAACCATTCATGAGGTTAATATATAAAGTATAACTTGGACCTAAGTAGTGATTATTGAGTAAATATAGATAGGAGGACAATATTGAATATGTTATCTTAGTGTGAAAACTTTGGGTCTCTAGATTACTTTTAAAATTTTGAGGGGGATTCTCTAATTATTCAAATGAAATTAATATGAAATACTTGTTTCAATATCCACTTCTTTTTCTTCTGGCTCCTGACTTACTTATGAATGATGGTGTTTCTTATGTGCGGAAGCCCCAGTGTGTGATACTGTTGGCTTGCCCACATGTGTGACTTTCCAGAAGACAGGAAGTAAAGAATGAATAAATAGTATATGAAGAGAAGTACCCTGATGACTGTTGCTGGGGAGCAGAGACTTTCTCACAATTGTGGCCAGGCCCTTCACAAACTATTCTGGGACCAGGCCGGGTGTGGGGTCCTGAGAGCCATCAGCACACTGGGAGTAGCCCTCTGGCCTGTGCCTAGAGGAAAGACCAGGAGGTATTATGTTCTGTGTCCTGGCTACCTCTGGTCACCTGTGTAAGTGTCCTCTACTGTCCAATTCAAATGTCTATCTGACTTTTCTTAGTAAAGGTACATCATTTTCTCCATTAACTCACATTTTTTCCCTACGTGAAATTTACTTATACTCATATGATTGGATATAACATTTACCAATTGGGTGGAATGAACTTCTTGGGTCTTCTCTGGGCTGATTGGCCTGTTAGGAAGTGCTGGCACCCTGTAGTTGGGCCACTAACAGGATTTCCTTTGAACCTGACCCGAGCAGGAACAACAGCTCTGTAGGTGAGGTGCTGCCACTCATACTTTATGATCCCATGCCTCAAAGACACAGGTAGACAATATGTACAATAAACCCAATTAATGAATTTACAGGGAGGCTGGGCTCATCCCTCCTTGGCATTGTTAAACCTGTAGCTTCAATCACTGTGAAAAGCTTGATTGCTCAGTTCCCATGCTAGAAGCAGCATTCCCAGATTTGCTCTACCATAGTGACTCTTGCAGTTGCCTTTAATTGGTCTGCATACATAGAATACATATTCCAGTTATTGATAAAAGAGGTAAAACTTGGAACCTTTTATAGGAAAGGTCCAAGTACAGCACAAGGGACCCCCAGAAAATAATCCAGATTGCTAACCTCTTCACATTCCCCTACCCATCAGTCTGAAACAAAAGACACCAGATAAACTAAATAAGCATATACAAATATCTGCCCTGGGGACACAGGCAAAGTCACCACAACCTTGCAGTGTCCATTTCAAAGGGCAGTTGTTGCATTTCAATAAACTTTATTCAATGACTGTGGTTTTTATGTGGGGTTAATGAAAAGAAAGTTTGATTATTTAAGCTCAAATTAAAGAATGAACTAAGCCTTCCTATTCAAAACAACATAAACATATAGAAATATATAAGGGAACCAAAATATATCAGAGAAAATGCTTTTAAGAAATTATATGCTAATAATATTACAACATAAATAATAGTTACACTTGATACTGTTCTAAGTGCATACAGTACAATATAAATTACTTTACTCCTAAAAACAGCCCTTAGCTGTCAATACCATCTTCCCCAAGTCAAAAAGACCCTAAGGTGGGTAACCACAGGGAGATGGGATGACTGCTGGGCTCCAGCACCATAAGGCAGTGTCTTAGAGATGTAGCACCTGACAGCCTTGGTTTCCTCCTATTTATAACAGAGTGACAGGGCTAATGCACCTCCCAAGTATAGGAAGAAGAGCAGGAGGAAAGGATCTTCGAGACTGAGAGAGCAGTGTGAGCAAAGACTTCAAGTTCTGCAAGGCTGCAGAGGGCATTAGCAGGACCTGTCCCTCTATATGCTTGGTGTGTGTGTGTGTGTGTGTGTGTGTGTGTGTGTGTGTGTAAAACAGATAACATGAGATCTACCCTTTTAACAAATTTTTAAGTGTATAGTATTGTTAGCTGCAAATACAATGTGGTACAGCAGGTCTGTAGAATGTTTTCATCTTGCTAACTGAAAATTTATACCCACTGAACAACAATGTCCCATTGCCCTCTCCCCAATTCCTGGCAACCATCATTCTACTTTCTGTGAGTTTGACTACTGTAGACACCTCATATAAGGGGACTCGTGCATATTTATCCTTCTGTGACTGGCTTATGTCACTTAGCATAATGTCCTCAAGTTTCATCCATGTCCCATACGGCAGGGTCTTCTCTTTTTTTTAAGGGTGAATGCATGTACCACAACTGCTCTGTTGATAGATACTAGTTTGTTCCACAATTAAAAATAGAATTACTATATGACCCAGAAATGCCTCCTTTGGTTATTTGTACAAAAGAAGTAATATCAGGATCTTTTGGCAAGGATTATCTACCACACTACTCAAAGGTACCCCTGGTGTCTGGGCCTCACCAGGAGCCAGGAGCCCCACAGGACAGAGTCAAGAGCCAGAGGCAAGTGTTTATTCCCACTCTGGGTTAGGACTGCCTGCATCAAATGTGCCTGCATTGTAAAATTGAGGAATAGGAAACTGAGATGTCAACATTCTTTATAAACTCTCTCTTCCCCTGAAGAGGGGGATGATGTGACTGTATTCTGCAGAAGAATGAAGTACATACAGCAAAATATCTTCCTGAGCTTACAGAGTGTGGGGAATGAAGAGCAGGGCTGGGGTGGAGAGGGGAGATTGCATCTTGTGGCTGGCACTGGGGCTGGCCCCTGTAACTCAGGGCAAGGGTGGTGGTGTGGTATGGTGGGCCGCAGCATGCTAGGGTCCTGATGGTAGTTGTAGAAGCTGAGTGTGGGTGGTGGTTGCCTCCTGGCTCCCCCACAGAGCCATGTGTCTGGGTCTGTGATTACTGGAGGCAAACAACTACAGGCCCAGACTCGTTTGTGTACTTAGTTCCTCTAAATGTGCAGATGCCCTTTTCATGATGCAGAGCTCCCCAGGAGCAGGTGAGCAGGTGTGTGGGTCTGGTAGGTGTGCTTCTTCATGACCTTGGGGGCCCAGGATGCATGTGGCTGCTTTCAGGTTCCATTGAAAAACTTCTAAGGAATAGCAAGTGTTTGCCATTAGAACACTACTCTGAATATGTATAAAACAAAATTAAGACTGAGTCCTAGATTCCCTATATTTATCTGTTCCAGAGAGAATATCCTTGGGTTTATTTATGATTTAAGCACCTTATAAGAAAAGCAATATAAAAAATAATGTATTAATGTCCTATAAAACCAAATCTATTCAACACAATTTATTAGAAATATGATTCTACACGAATATCTTTGTACTTGGAAATCACATTTAACGACCTTTGGGCTTGTCCTTTGGCATTCCTGTATAATACAGAATCTAATTTGTTCATGACAAACACTCAGAAGCCTTTGCAACTTTGAATTGGATGCTCTGATCCCTAATTCCTGTAGGAACCAGATGTCCTTTATCAGAAGTAGCAAGCCAAATGGCTTATGACAATCTGAGACTACAAAATTAGATCTTATAATACCTTTTTTGCTCCACATGTACCAAAGGGTACATGGATACAATTTATTTCAATATACTTGCTTTCTTTAATTATATTTATGTTGTGTATTTATTATATTGAGAAGGAAGTTTATAGGCCTCACAGGAACCAAGGTAGTCCATGCTCAGAGAGGCTAAGAACCCTTGCCAGAGTGCATTCTAGAATTCACAAGAAGTCCCACATACTTTAGTTTGCTGTCACTCCTCAGCCTCCACCTCCTCTCCACCCGAGGAAACCTCAGGCCTGACATCTGGCCCCACAAAGGAGGACATACTTCCCTACTTCAACCCACTCCAAGATCAGCCTCTTTCTATGAAGAGTGACCCTGGAAAATGATCCTCTGTGTCAAAGGAATCCATTTCCCACACTGGAACATGAGTTGGCCTTTGGCCCTAAAGAGCAGTTGTATGATTAACTAGGTCATGATTCTTGGAGGATGAACACTCCAGCCTTCACGAGTAGTGCCTGTCAGGCCCACACACTAAGCCTAGGTGAGCTGTGGGTGATGCAGCTTCTTTTTTGGTCTCTTCATCGAGGTCTTAAAAAGTCTGCCAATCTTGCCTATTGCTCTAGTGCTTCCTTCAGAAGATACAGCTGCTCTGTTTTTGCTTTAGTGTTTTTGTGTGGAAAATAAGGGGACAAAATGTGGAATCCAATATTTGCTCAGAAGAAACATGCCAGGGAAATCAAGTATTGATTGTAGGGTGTCAGTAGGGGTTTGAGCTCTGTTTGTAGATGTAGCGTGAACCCCAGTAAAGACAATGGTGACATCCCTCCATGTCCCAGCACCTGGGCTCCTGGCTGTGCTCCAGGGCATATCTGTGACTGGGGGAGAATAGAGTTTGCTTTGCTAGGAAGGATTTGCAAATGTGAACCCAAGACTCATCTTGTTCCATTGGTGTATCTTCCATTTGTGCATCCAGACTTGAGACTACTGTTTCTTGGAGCTGTGTTGTGTAGAAGTTGAGGGTACTGGGTTCAAAAATAGCCATCAGTGGATCAGAGCTGTTCTATGCTGTTTATTTGCTGAATTACCCTAGACCCATTAATTAGTCCAGTTTCCTTACCTGTAAAATGGGGTAATAACAGAGCCTTCTGTCGTTTCATTCTCAGACCTAAACCTATGAGCTAGCTGTGAGGCTGGGCACCACCTGGGCCACACTCTCCCACCTACAGGATGGCTTTCACTGTCTCCACACATCCCCATCCCCCGAGGTGGTACCTAGTGATTTCCTAGTGATCTATTTCAGTGTTATTTCAAGATTCTTTCCAGATGTGTATAATTCTGTTCTAGTAAAAGGCCATGACTGACCTTCTTTGGTTGCACCTGGTACAACATGCCATACCAGTGGGCTCACGCTACTTAACATTAATATTTTGGCTGTTATTTAACTTTTTTAAACTGTATGTGCTCATTTTTTGAAATTGATATATTCCAGAGCCCTCATAAGTTTGTAAGTTCTTTCTAAAGTTCACATTCCTCTTATTACACTAAGAAGCAAGGTCTTTGATTTCATTCTACTTAGATTTTCTTTTACATATCCCGTCAGGAAAAAAAAAAACCCACAAGGCATTGAGACTGGGAAATCCCTCACCAATAGGAATTTTTTCACAACATGTTGCTGTGGAGGGGACATCCTTTAGGACCTTAGCACTTTTCACTCCTCCTTCCACTTCCGAGAGGGAAGTCTCCACGAGACAGCAGATCTTGGCTTTGTCGTTCCTGTTAGTAGGAACCCAGTGTGGTTTCCCTCATTATTATGGCAAAATTTTTTCCCCACTTTTTCCTTTTTTTTTTCCTTTTAAACTGAGAACGCTCTGCACTGCAATTTTTATGGGCAGAATCCTTTCCATGGTTTGGTGGAGGTGAGAAGCAAAGTCAGAGAGAAATGTGATTCAAACACAAGGTGGCAGAAATCTTTGTCAAGAAGAGTAATTTCCTCAGAGCCCTTTCTCTCCTCTCTTGAAGTCTCATGTTTCCAGGTAGATTGCTTACTGGAGAGACAGGTGTGTGTGTGTGAATGTGTGTGTGCATGTGTGCACACGTATGCATGCATAGGAAACAAAGAAACTGAGGCCTGGGGGGAAACTCCACTTCCAGGAAATTTCTTTGCTATGTTTGATGCAGAGAAAAAAAAAAAAATCCCTCATGGTCTCTCAACCTAAAAACTTTTTTTTAAATTTAGTTTACAGAAGTTTAAATATTCAGCAGTTTGATGATGATAATGATGCAGTCACTTTAAAAAAAAAATTCTTTGAACTTTTTAAAGCTCTTTGTGTTTTCCTAACTGTTACTCATAGGGCCGGGATAGGAAAAATGCAGGCAGGCTGGTGCCTGCTTCTGAGTAGTCAAGTTTGAGCAATAGTATACCACACAAATTCAGATATATATATATATATATATATATATATATATATATTTTTTTTTTTTTTTTTTTTTTTTCCCTGGTGGTGGCAGCAAGAAGTTGGACTGGTTTCTGGGAACATCTTGTCCTCCAGTCAAATGAATGATTTCCTTTCAGCCTTGTAGGTTTGAATGAGTTCTGACATAGGCTCTGTGTCCTGATGGGAGCTGCTTGTCTACATGAAACAGCCATTAGGATAGGGGGCTCTTGGCAGCCCAGATCACTCTGTGCTAACTGCCTTATCTACCTGAGAGCTGGGGAGGAAGGGCCACTACTGCCATGGTGACCTATCGGGCCACTACTGCCATGGTGACCTATCCCCCCTCCGGTGTATCAAGTCAACGTTGGGCTCTGATGTTTTAGGACATATGGTGGGACGCTCTTGGCAGAGCTGCTATTGCTTTTGAAGTGTCCTCGTGGCTGGGCTTGGTGGGCAAATGGCCAAGAGATGCTATCTTTATAACATCTGCTGTCATCTCTGTTGTGTGGGAACTAATGACTGCATTTGAATAATTAGGCCTTTGCACCATAGCACAACAGAAGCATGCATTACTTCATTAAAACAAACATAATTATTGTGGTGCACATATTCAAAGACCCTTTCATCCCTTCAGAACCTGCAGCATTTGGAAAAGTCTATGTGCTAGACTGCTTGCTCAGGTCCTGTGGATGCAGACCCCCACTGGGTGAGAGACTCTCTTGGGGTAGAGAGTAAATGTCTGGGAGTTTGGTCTTTAGATCTTCCCCTGTGTTCCATTACACTTTAGTCAGACCTCTGCTTTTGCCTTCATTCCCTCTTGGGCTCAACTGCATGTGGATTTTGTTTGTCCTAGTAAGCTGCTGGAGTTTTCTGTGCCAGCCCTTGTGATCATGTCCATAGTCATGATTCTTATGCAGTTCTTATGCAGACTTTAGGGCTGAATCTGCTGACCTCTTTGTGCCTCAGTTTATTCATCCATTAATCATCACATCTGCCCCAGCCACTTCCAGGACATTGTAAAGATCAAATGCAGTCATGGTTATAAAAGTGATTTGCAAAGTATAAAAATACCACACAAATAATAAAAATCCTGCAGTTACCTGGGTTAGCCCTGCCAACCATTTGACTCAGGATGTAGCTCTTTAATGAATATATTTGGGAAATAGGCATTCTTTTCATGGTGGCCAAGATAACTCTAAAGAATGCCAGTCCTGTTTATGAGAAACTCTGGTCTTCAGTTTCCTGGGAAATGTTCCCTTCAGATCAGTGACCAGTGTGTTCTTTTCATTAATCAACTGAACATACCTAGGAATAAACCTAACCAAGGAGGTAAGGGATCTATACCCTAAAAACTATAGAACACTTCTGAAAGAAATTGAGGAAGACACCAAGAGATGGAAAAATATTCCATGCTCATGGATTGGCAGAATTAATATTGTGAAAATGTCAATGTTACCCAGGGCAATATACACGTTTAATGCAATCCCTATCAAAATACCATGGACTTTCTTCAGAGAGTTAGAACAAATCATCTTAAGATTTGTGTGGAATCAGAAAAGACCCCGAATAGCCAGGGGAATTTTAAAAAAGAAAACCATATCTGGGGGCATCACAATGCCAGATTTCAGGTTGTACCACAAAGCTGTGGTCATCAAGACAGTGTGGTACTGGCACAAAAACAGACACATAGATCAATGGAACAGAATAGGGAACCCAGAAGTGGACCCTGAACTTTATGGTCAACTAATATTCGATAGAGGAGGAAAGACCATCCACTGGAAGAAAGACAGTCTCTTCAATAGATGGTGCTGGGAAAATTGGACATCCACATGCAGAAGAATGAAACTAGACCCCTCTTTTTCAACTGAACAATGTTTATGGAACACCCGTAACTTGGAAGGTAATGTGACAATTATGCCTAAACATGAATATGTAGGGAGGCAGTGGAGAATATAAGTCTCTCAGAGCCTTATATCTCCCAAACTCTGCCAACTGGTGGTAAAGACAAAGATAGTGTCAGGAATTCAAAGGACAGAGAAGGGAATTCCTGCACATCTCTCACATTTTCATTTTTTACTATTTGTTGGTGAAGCTAGGGCTGGAGATATGCCATGGAAGTAGAATTTGACCTACACCATCAAGGATGAATTGCCTTTTAGTCAACAGATAGGCTCACAAGATAATTCATTGATGTACTGATGCTAATCATATTTTGGAATTTGTCCCAAGATACTCAGACACCTATTGCTTTCATATGTATACCCCTATTAATAGCAATACACCTATTGCTTTCATATGTATACATATGTACATGTGATGAGCACTCATTATGCTTATCGGTTGTAGGGAAACCAAAGATTAACAGGAGACAGAGAGAAATCTTCAAGGAGATGGTGGCTGCATTGCATTGTAGGTGAAAGAGGAAATGGGAGGTAAAATTCTTTACATATGTCAGCTCTTGAATGAAGAAGTGTTTTGTTCTCCCATTTGGAATTTTAAACCCATAGAGAAGGATCAAAATAGGTTTTGTTTTCCTTAGGTCTTAGCAGTACTCCTGGAGTGCTCTAAGAGGATCCAGGCACCTTACTACCCTCTGCCAATCCTTCAGCTTTACGGACACTACCCAGGCTGTGATAGAGTCCTCACACAGATGAGATATTAATGAGTCATATGCTAACATGCAATTGCTGATAAATCAGGCACATTTTATTCCTGAGGAGATTATCTTTTGTAAAATATGAAGGTACACTAGTAGGAAGTTGTACAATAAGTGGCATGGGGTGTCTGCAGGGTGTGGTAACATCTCACCAAGGATCACCAGGGGCAGTTTCTTGATAGAGACAAGGTCAGAAGCAAGTCTGGTGCAAGCCCAGGAATTCCCAAGATGGAGAAAAAGGACAAGGGATGTCAAGAAGAGAAAATAAAGTAAGGTTAGTGCAAGTTGGTCATTGGGAGAAAGTGTAGGGATGAAATGATGGAGAGATCTATGATATGGGTGTTGAAGTGAAATGAGCCTAGAGTTTGAGAGGCAGGAATTTAGCAGATTGTGTTCAAAGTTCAGAACAATCAAAATGGAGTTTTTAGAGGCTAATGTAGTCCAGTGATGGCCAAGTCTGTGGTGTGGCTTACCTGCTGAGAGGGTTAGGTACCCTGAGGGTAGGATAGGATGCGTAGTCACACAGACCTTTGTCATTCACATAGAAGATCTGAATATGTTTGGGGAAATTTCAGAGCTCTCTAGAGTTGAAGAATTTGGTCTGAGAACACACTTCACATATCTGTCACTCTGATGGAGAATTACCATATGTCAGATGAAGGCACTGAAGTGAATTATAGTCCCTGGACTGTGTGAAATCAAAGCTGATAAATGAGTGCAATGCTATATGATGCCATAAGAGAGGTCTACACCTCTGCACAAGCTCTGTGGAGGTAGGGGGTTGCAGACCTCTTGGCAGAGACCAATGTGGTTCACAGTAGAGGTAAAATTTAATGTGAAGGGTGAGTGGATTTTGTCACGCAGGAGGAGGTGGAAGGAAGGGCATTTCTGAAGAAGGGGTGGAGGTGACAGGACGCTGGTGGACCACCTATATGAGCATTATAGCAAACACAGCCTGAAGTAACTCTCAAAGTCTGCTCTTATTACAGCACTCCAGGATACATTAAGAATCAGGCAACATTTCAGAAGTACCAAACTGCCCTCACACCTTCTCCTAGCTGGTGCAGACATTGTGCACTTCTGAAATGCAACAGATACCTTCTAAGGAAGGAAAATTTTTCTTAGTGTAACCTTTACCATAAAACCACAATCCTGTCGGCCTACACATTCCCTTCTTTTAAAAGTTAAGATTTTGTAGCTAGCCATGCACTAAAAACTATAAGATTTGAAACCCTGGACATTATAACTTTACCCAGGGCTTGGAACATCAGTAGAGTCATCATCCCCTGAGAGTAATCAGATCCCTGCAGAAGCTCATCTTAGCAATCACATAATATCTGACAATACAACTTTTAAGTTTCACAATGATGTTTGCTCCTTAGCAGGTGGTCACAGCTCATTGTAGCCATGTCAATAGAATAAACTTTATTGAAGTCAAACCAAATTTACTCTATACTTCAGTTGAAGTCTATTTACTTTTGTTTTGCTATTTGAAAAATATATTCCATTTAATGAATTTCCATGTGTAGAGTTCCAGTAAAGGCCTTGACTCAGCTCTTACTCTTCTCCAGGCAAAGAAATACTTATCCTAGTAATTTTTCCAGGTATGTGAGTGTTCCTGGTTAACTCATTTTGTTCTGTAATGGTCCATTTTCAGTTTTGTTTGCTGACCAAATGGACAAGATGCTACTGAAGCCCATGCAATGATGGGTAGCATAAAAATACTGCCTCCCACTCATGATTTCATGCAAAAAATCATAGGCCCTCAGGGCTACTTTGGACCAAGAAATGCCAATTCAGCCCCTCACTTTGTATTGTGGGGCACATAATTGTGTCATATCAACTTTCTCAAAAGACAATGTTACTTTGAATACACAAACTCTGTTGAGATCCAACACACACACACACACACACACACACACACACACACACACAAAGGTATTCCAATAGAACCTATTTTGGGATTAGGACATTCAGCAAATATTTATTGAGTGCCTACAATCTATGTGTGGGCTCAGGGAAGACAACAGACAACTGTGAGACTGGCAAGATCTATATATTCACAGATTCACATTCTGGTAGAAGGAAAAGCCCAATGAAACAAGTAAATAGAAAAAAAAAAAGAGCAGAGAGTAACAGTAGGGTGTGAGGCCTTTACTGGCAACCACAACATGTGGGGGCCAGGCTGGGCCTCCCCTCTGAGGGCCAAGGTCATAAGCTTAATCTTCCCTTTTACAATACTGAGTGGTTTATGAGATTAAATGGTGATGATGATGCTATTGAACTTCATATTTACCTTTTAAGTAAGGTTTAGGTAGCTTAATTCAATTCACTGACTCCCATTTTCTCACAAAATTACTGATAGAAATATTAAACACTGTCTGAGGATCAAAGCCTTTTGGAGAAGCAGAGGGCTGAACAAAACTGTGTGTTAGAAGCAGGGGTCCCAGTCTAAGTTTGCAATGTCATGTAGACATCAGGACAGAGGAGAGCCCTCCCAGAGAGACTGAAATCCTTTAACAAAGGACAGTGAGTCCCAACAGTGGGTATGACACTGTGTTGGTTGGTTCCTGGGGAGGTGTAGAGAAAATCTGGGTGGCATTAGGAAGTTCTGGGGCTTTTGAGCACTGAGTTCTGGGGTGCTAAGGTAATTATTCAGCCCACGGATGGCTGAAGGAGAAAGAAGAAGATGCTCCCTGTGGAGGACAGGAGGGCAGTGCTGAGTGGAAGCCAGCAAACTCCATGTCCATCACAGCCTCTGGAGAAAGGAGAGCCCTCCTGGGGGGACCTGTGGCTGCATGGGGCTGGCGGGGCAAGACCCCACCATCAACATTCCCCTTGGCCAGTCTTGGCCTCTTCCAACTGCACCTCACTTCTGGAGCAGCCTATGTGTGTCATCCAAGCCGCCAGAGCTGGAGACTCCACCAAACCACTCCCTGCCTCCCGTCCCCTCCCACAGCAAACCATAATCTTGCAGGCAGACAATGAAGATAGGACAGCTATTCAGAAAAACGCGTGGCTTTGGAGGCTCAGGACATGTCCCAACTGCACCTGCAGGTTTTCCTTTCCTGGGGCCGACGGGCACTGGCTGTGCTGCACCTGCCGCGGGCCAGCTCCCTGCCTCTCAGTCACATACCTCGTGCTGGGCGTGCAGGCCCTGGCCTGTTCCACATCCTGCTTTGCCCTGATGATAGCTCCTCCACTCCACTGACTTCTCAACACACTCTGCAAGGGAGGTTGTCTCTCTTCTCTCTGACTCTTGATTTTCTGTAATAACATGGCTATTAAAGGAGAGACCAGCACCACCCTCTTGGTCCCACTCCCAGCCACAGTCCATGGTGGGCCCTCACTTACCTTCATCCATCCTGCTGCTCATCAGCTCCCATCTTTAATAGTTTTCCAAGGATCAAAACAATGTGACATACATGGGTTTCAGTTGTGTATGTATACACCAGTGGGTGATCTTGGAAGAGAGATAAAAACAATCAGGAAAGCAAGAATTTGGTAGGATTGGAAGGCTCTTCTGAGGAAGGAGCTGGTTGTACTTTTCTGTCAGAACTCATACATCAGCTTTGTAAAATAAAATACTATTTGCTACTGTACCTTCCTTGGAAATTTCAATAATTTGTTTTGAGCTCTAAGAGATATCTCAGGAATGGGATTGTATAGAAAGACAAGGAGGGAGACATCAAGAAGCAGCAGTGTAAAACTCATAAGCAGTGTGCATGCATGAGGGAAGGGCAGTGAATTCCTCTGCTAACTCGCTCCCCTGAGATGGCCCCGCTCCCCTGAGATCTATTGACTACCTGACTCATTAGCGAGCATTTGACTGGATGGTTTTTAATAATATTGCTTCTGTGATTTGTTACTCAGTACTAGAACAATGTGAAGATTTTGCTATTAATGATTAAGCACATGCCATAACTTTTCTAGCCAAAACAGTGATTAAAGTATTCAAAATATTTTCCAATGATAGGAGTTTAAAGTCTTGTTTCCTGCTTTATTAGAATTTTTTACTTCGACACTTGTGTTTCCTTCAAACTCCATTTTGTGTAGGGCTAGAAGAACACTCTGTGCATGTGTGACTGGCAGGTGAGGACACCTCCTGAATGCTGGTGGCACAGAGTGGTAGATTATGAAGTGAGTTTCAGGCAAAAGGAGGAAAGGAGCCTAGTTTTTACCCGTTCATTCCAATGTCCTTTCTCCTGACAATCCCTAATGCAGGGAGCTCTGTGTGTGGGGCAGACCACATAATAGGGGCAGTGTAGGCTGAATAGGCAGGAGGAGATGAAAATAAACAAGAAGATGTGTGTTTTAGGAGAAGGAATATTTTTTGAGGGATTAAATCATGGTGTGAGTACACAGCAAGCCACAAATTACTAAGGATGAAGGCCACGCTGTTGAACCTACCAAAGGATGCTGGCGATTGTGTGAAGATATGACATACCAAGGGGATTTCTGGCATATCTTCAGCACCCCCCATGTTGGTCCTGACCTTTCCAGGAGAGTGCCCATGTATGTGGATGAAAGGCAAGTAAGGACACTGTGTCCATATGATGTACACATTGAGGTAAAATCTCTTTTAGATACTAGATTGACTGGTAGCCTTTCATATCAGCTCCATTCCTTCCTCATTTATAAGTCCATGATCTTCTCAAGTATCTAGACTGCTGTCTTTAGGCTGGCTTCAAGCATTCCAAGGAGGGACAACATGCATGCTATTGTTGGACTGATGATCTATCGAGGCATTCTTCCTCATGTCTTACCAAATTATTTCTGGCTGCAAAAAAGGACTCTTTCTTTCTTTCTTTCTTTCTTTCTTTCTTTCTTTCTTTCTTTTCTTTCTTTCTCTTTCTTTCTTTCTTTCTTTCTTTCTTTCTTTCTTCTTTCTTTTTCTTCTTTCTTCTTTCTTCTTTTTTAAAAATTTCTTTGGGCATGAGTAAAATTAGATTGGGATTTGGATTAAATAAACTCCCCATTTTTGTTGTTCTTTTAGGATTCAGTGCAATTAAATCAAACCTCAGTTTTCATTTCTGATTTATTTTGCAATGTATGATGTATTTGTAAAGTTTTTGCTAGTACTGAAGGTCATGCTTCAGTTGCTCTCCAGGACAACCAGAGCCAAGCTTCTTGTACATGCCTATGCATCACCACAGGATCTAAGGAAAGGAGGGATCCTACTCAGCAGGGCTAATGGGGCCCAAGACTCTGAATTCTAGCCAGCCCCCCATGAGCTGTTGCTGCTCCACAGGCAGTGGACAGCAGATGTTCTGTGGCCAAATGGGCCCTTAGTATGTTCAGACCTACCTTCCAGAGAGAAGGGAGCACCCTGGGATGAGTAAATACTTGCACTTGTGCTGAAGCATTGGCCTGATACAGGGTGTTCTATTATGAGGTTGAGGTGCTTACTTTGTGCCCTCCCATCCCTCTGCTCACCTCCACCATCCTATCTCATTCCTGCTGTGACCAGGGGAAAGGATGACCCTAAACCAGTAGTCCATTCCTAAGAGCTCTTTGTCATCCTACCCGCCCCCGGTGTATCAAGCTGGGCCATGTGCCATGAGCATGGGGTGTGTAGGGACACCACTGTGAGGAAGGCCGCCTCTTCCTGCTCCCCACAGAGCCTGAAGTCTGGTTTGTTTATTATTCCTGGAGCCTGCGCTTAGCTATTTCCCCCTAATGTCCATCAGAAGTGGCTTTTCCTAGAGAAGGTAAAACACATCTTTGTTTTCCTATACCACACACCTGGCAATCCATAGATAAGGCTGAGGCTCATGCTGTTCTTTTTCTTCTCTTTTCTTTTCATTTACTTTTTTCCCTCTTGCCTCCCACCACTTCTCTTTGCCTATCTTCCTCCCTCTTCTCCTTGTGTGCATCTAGCTTGGCATTACTCATGTAAGAACAGATGTCTGTGCTTCGATGTGGACTCCTACAGTGATGCCTGTTGTAGTCACATGTTGGCACTCTTGTTGACTGCTTGTATTTTTCAAGGTTATGGGTTTCTTCTAAAAAGAATGATTTAAGGAACCCACTCGCATAACCATGTAGTGTTTGTGCGGCTTGACTCAGGTTTTCCTTCCCCATCCACTCAGCCCTGGGCACTAGCCAGACAGCTCACTCCCTGCACCTGTTGCCATTGTAAATGGGAGGAGTGCTGCTTTTGCAGATCGGCCTTAAGGAGATAGTATCCAGGACCAGCCTTTGGTCTGAAAGTTGTAGTCAAAGTCCAGTGACCCCAAGACTGTGTCCAGCTCACCTTTATTTTCTGAGTCCAATGTGGAGGCTATTTTCCCATCACCTTCCATGAAATAACCAGAAATGTTCAAGGGTAGAGATCATCTATTTCAGGCAAATAAAAAAAGCACATGATAATCTGGAGGCTTCCAGATAATGGGAAGACACATAAATTAGTGCAAAAACAAGTGGAGCTGGGTAATGAAGATCTGAGAGATATGGAAAGGAGAAAGTCTCACTGCATGGACAGGTTCAGGTGTGTGAACATGAGCAATGTGAGGGCATACACACACACCAAACACAACCGTAGCTAAAATCAGGACCAGATACCAAAGCACACTGAAACTTACACAGTAGTGGATTGTGATTTGGTGGCTAATAATAGATGTGAGGAAGGACACCTTAGAAGTAGCCAGTGTGCTTCTAGGATATGATATTTGTAAGGAGAAATATCTTGGCATTCTTGTTGACTGCTTGTATTTTTCAAGGTTATGGGTTTCTTCTAAAAAGAATGATTTAAGGAACCCACTTGCATAACCATGTAGTGTTTGTGCGGCTTGACTCAGGTTTTGGGGGACACCTGGGTGGCTCAGCGGTTGAGCGTCTGCCTTCAGCTCAGGGCATGATCCTGGAGTCCCGGGATCGAGTCCCACATCAGGTTCCCTGCATGGAGTCTGCTTCTCCCTCTGCCTGGGTCTCTGCCTCTCTCTCTCTCTCTCTCTCTTTTTCTCTCTCATGAATAAATAAATAAAATCTTTAAAAAAAAGTGGAGAAATCCCTTGGATGTTCAGCCAATAGAGATTCTGATTGTGGCCAAGGGTTAGCATTCCATGAAAGTAAGCCATTTCATTCTTAGCTGAGAACTTTTGCAGGGAAATATTTTTGCTTCATAGACCGAGGACTCCTAGTTACCTCTTCACATCTGCAGAACTGCACCTGCCTTTGCTCCTTTCCAAGCATGCCCATGTAGGATGCCAGCCCATAGTGGAATTCCAGTTCTGCTCATGAACTGCAGCAGGCCAGCAGCCAGTGGTGCTTACTAAGTGCTATGTGAATGCTGTAAGGGGTAATCAAAGGAGCAACCAAAGGAGCAACCGGTATTACAGTTATTCTTGAAAACATGACACTGAATAATAAAACAGGTCCCAGATTCCTGAAATATAGCCAAAGCACACAATCTTTATATAATAAGTCATCTATAGCTAATAATTATAAAAGCTTACATTTATTGAGCATCTATTATGTGGCAGACACCATTCTAAGAGCTTTTAATCTATTCATGTACTTAAACCTTCACAATCCTATGTGGCAGATTGTATAAAGTAAGGCACAGAGTGGTCAAGGCATCTGTCCTGGGCCATATGAGTAGATGGTGAGAGCAGTGCTCACTCCTGCATGGCTGCAGAGCCCACCCCTAATCCTGCTTGTGTGATCTCTCCAGGTATATGCAAAGGCTGCTCACGGTGTGTGGGGGGATGCTGTGTGTGCATGAGCTCTGAAGGAGGGTACCCCATTTCCTGGCATGGTGCTCTGCTCAGTAGCCCTATCAGAAGGTATGTCTGCTCAAGTTCTGGGGGTGCCATACTGAGTGTTGGAATTGGACAAGGCACAAGTCCCAGGACCCCTCCAGCTCAGACAGGAGCATAGGCCTTGCTGAAGAAGGGTGCTGTGCTATACCCATTCCCCCAGGGCTGGGAGGCAAAGGAGTTCTACCACCTCTGGTTCTTTGAGCTCACCAACCAAAGAGACTCAATTCGACTCCCCCATCCCCCACCCCCCTCCATCCTGGGGTCTAGGCTTAAATTGTTCTATATTCTGATTTTGTACTTTAACTCTTCACACCCCTATAGCTCCCAAAGCAGGGCTCTCCCCTTTCAGCATTTGAAGGGAATTGATATTCCTGCATTCTTCCCCTGGAAGCAACAGGTCCTGACAGGGCATGTGGTTGGAGCAGCTGCCTGCATGCCCCAGGTGGACTGTGGCAGGCCAAGAATGAAAGGGGGAGGTGTGGGGCGGCCAGAATGCAGTCACCTGAGAAAGGAGGAATTCAACCCAGAGTAATCCCTCACCCTTTTCCACGGGTGCACCTCTCCCCACCCACCCAGATGTGGTCTTCCCGCCCGGAGCTCTACAAGCCAGCATGTGGGAGGAAGGGATCCAAGCAAATGTGTAGAGCCTCCCTAGCACATGGCTTTTCAGGACACCTGCCTGCGTCCCTAGTCCTGGTGGCCTCCTCTGTCCCCCTCCAGCAGTCTCTCCACACTCCTCACCCTTTCTTCCCCCTGACCTCTTTCCAGATGCAGTGCACTGTGCCATGGTTTGGATGACTCTTTAGGGTACTGTTTTGAAGGGACCAGATTATTCCTTGCTTTTTTCTCTATTTTTTGTTCTGGAGGCTTCTTCATACCTCAGCACTGCCTTTTATGGCTCACTATATCTTTTCCCTGGTTGCACATACAGTCATAGAACAATTTCTTACCCCACCATCCATTCCTCCTCATTTTTTTGGTCATAGGCATTGCTATAGCAACTACTAGACCTTTGAGTTAAGTTCCTAAAAATATAAAATGCTCTCATACTTAACACATCTTCCCCCATCTCTAATAGACCTTTTCTGAACCAGACGGGAATTTCACCTTGACCAAGTGTTGGGAATTTCCAAAAGACACATGGCTCCATTTCTTTCTCCTGTTTCCAACTGAACATGGCAGTTTTTTTATTTGTACAACTGCCTCTGATTATAGGTCATGAGAGTTGCTGAGAGGTCCTTTAACAAAGGACAGTGAGTCCCAACAGTGGGTATGACACTGTGTTGGTTGGTTCCTGGGGAGGTGTAGAGAAAATCTGGGTGGCATTAGGAAGTTCTGGGGCTTTTGAGCACTGAGTTCTGGGGTGCTAAGGTAATTATTCAGCCCACGGATGGCTGAAGGAGAAAGGAAGAAGATGCTCCCTGTGGAGGACAGGAGGGCAGTGCTGAGTGGAAGCCAGCAAACTCCATGTCCATCACAGCCTCTGGAGAAAGGAGAGCCCTCCTGGGGGGACCTGTGGCTGCATGGGGCTGGCGGGGCAAGACCCCACCATCAACATTCCCCTTGGCCAGTCTTGGCCTCTTCCAACTGCACCTCACTTCTGGAGCAGCCTATGTGTGTCATCCAAGCCGCCAGAGCTGGAGACTCCACCAAACCACTCCCTGCCTCCCGTCCCCTCCCACAGCAAACCATAATCTTGCAGGCAGACAATGAAGATAGGACAGCTATTCAGAAAAACGCGTGGCTTTGGAGGCTCAGGACATGTCTCAACTGCACCTGCAGGTTTTCCTTTCCTGGGGCCGACGGGCACTGGCTGTGCTGCACCTGCCGCGGGCCAGCTCCCTGCCTCTCAGTCACATACCTCGTGCTGGGCGTGCAGGCCCTGGCCTGTTCCACATCCTGCTTTGCCCTGATGATAGCTCCTCCACTCCACTGACTTCTCAACACACTCTGCAAGGGAGGTTGTCTCTCTTCTCTCTGACTCTTGATTTTCTGTAATAACATGGCTATTAAAGGAGAGACAAGCACAAACCCCCTTTACTCTCCTTCTTACCCGTTTTCTTTTATAAAGGTCATGCCATAAACACTATTTGCTCCTACTCAGTTCATTTTATTTTTCCATCTCCTCCTCCTCCTCTCTCCTTTCTTTTTTCTCCTCTTTCTCCTCTTCTCCAAGACAACAGCAAGTCTGATTTCCTAGATGGTTTGCTACTTGCCTATAGAGACAATGTCCTTTTTCCCATATCCCTTTTGTTGCCTAGTATATAGTCTGCAGATTAGATGTAGTGCCATGTACACATGCATAAATCCAAACATGAGGATTTTCAGGGTCCATGGAAATAAGGAAGATTCACCCACTTTCTTAGTTAATAACTTGACTATAATTCGTACGGCTGTTGTATTATTTTCTGCATATGCATGAATCAAAATGCAGTACCAAGTAATTTTTAGAAATTCAAGCCCAGCAGTCTGTTTTGCCCTTAGTCAAATTTACACTATCCAATTTAAGAACATAGCAAGTAGACCAAGGTGTGAATTTGGCTGGTTGGAGCTCACATAACTTGGATGTAAGTTCATGTTTACACAGTGGATTTTCTGACTTCTATGCTTTCATACAAACCATGCACCTTATTAATTTCTCTTTAATATTTTAGCATCTTAGAGCCAGCATAACAAACACATCAAGTCTTGAATGTAGTTAATCAGGACTATAGTCATTAACAGTATGGTACCAATTACTTTAGAATTAGTGGTATCCAGACAGGATGATAGAGAAATTCAAGACACTCTAATGTGTCTGTTAAATGGAATAAACTACCATGTGTATTTCTGTGAGTTTGTTATGAGAGAGTCTCTGTGTGTGTGTTAATAGGAGACATGATTTCATTAACTGCAACCATCAAAATTCTAGTTTACACTGAAGTTTTATCCTAGTTTCATGAGATTCATTTCTGTAAATACATCACTAAAAATATTTTTTAAGATTTATTTATTTATTTATGATAGACATAGAGAGAGGCAGAGACACAGGAGGAGGGAGAAGCAGGCTCCATGCCGGGAGCCCGACGTGGGACTCGATCCGGGACTCCAGGATCACGCCCTGGGCCAAAGGCAGGTGCTAAACCACTGAGCCACCCAGGGATCCCCCTAAAAACGTTTTTAGATATGTCCTTCAGCTTTCTTTAACTGGTTAAGTAACTCAAGCAATGGCACACATTTAATCAATGTATGTCATTTCCAGGTTGTTGCTGTTCTTATTGAATCATTATATATGAGCTCCTGCTGAGAACACAAGCATGCTCCAAGACAGGGCACAGATTCCACTGTCTAGTGCATACCTGTATCAATCTATGTATTTGTCTCATACTTCACAGTTTACAAAATGATGCCAGACATTATCGTATTCAATTCTTACAAAAACCCTGTGTGATGGAGACACAGAGAATAGGTATTATTCCCATTTTACATCAAATGTGATTTTTAAAAATATTTTATTTATTTATGAGAGACACACAGAGAGAGGCAGAGACACAGACAGAGGGAGAAACAGGCTCCCCAAGGGAAACCCAATGCAGGTCTCGATCCCAGGACCCCGGGATCACGACCTGAGCCAAAGGCAGATGCTCAACTACTGAGCCACCTAGGTGCCCAGATCAAATATAATTTGAATAGGCTGTAGCCTATAAATGGGTGGCCATACATCTCACTTTACCTGGGATTACATTGTCCCAGTATAGTAGCATCTCCTTTCAGTATTTTCAGTTTGGATGACAGATACAATGTCCCCATCAAAATACACACCACTTTTCACTTATATCAGACTTTTAAAGTTTTGTGTGACCTGTGCAAGGCCATGTGATACCTTGTGACAATTAGAGGCAGTTGGAGCTAGAACAGGGTCTGGGAAGACTACAAATCCAGCTATGCCTTACCTAGCATCCTTGGGCCAGTTATTGGCACCAGGAAGGGCTACATCATAATTTCTGGTGTTCACCACTGGATCATGGCCTCTCATCATTGGCATCTTCTTCTTCAGAGAGACATCTTTCTTTGACATCACCCAAGATGACCTAAGAAACATTCTTTATTTGAGGAGTCCAGCCCTTTCTTCTCCTTCCTGAAGGATTTCTGTCCTTTCCCTCACAAATCAGCAATGGTATCAGCCTCTGCTTTCTCCTTCCATGGTTGGTGGACCCTCATCTCACTTCTAATCTTGTACTGACCACAGAGCCACAGAATCTGACAGCTTGGCCACTATTCATGAACCCCATTCACCATGTGTGGACTCTTGACAAGGCAAGGTCCCAGTCCAATGTCTAGATTCCTATTGGTTCCCAAAGTGGGCACCTTCACATCCAAATGGGAAATTTCAACTAAAGAAAGAAAACTCTAAGGTATTTCCAGATAAGAACAGTGCCTTGGAGAGAGTTGTCAACGGTCTCACTCACTAACATGCCAAGTACAGAGCACCACCAGGGAGCCTTGAAGGGGCAATTTGAAGATTCTTTAGGAAGCAGGGGTGCTCAGTAATTTCAAACCGCAGGAGTACATATGGCTAAAAGAGCACATATTGCTTTACAGGAAGGTCTTCAATGTTAGAACTGGACGAGGTCTAAATCTTGGCTTTATTCTTGACCAGGTTAGGATATTTAGGGAGTTTCTTGATTTTCTTAAACTCCAGTTTCCTCAAGTTTCCTGTAGGAGGAAGATAGTAAGTAATGTTTATGTTTACCTCTTAGGATAGTTGTGAGAAATGAGTAAGATGAATATAAAGTACTTAGCATAATGCCCAGAACAAAAGTGCTCATTGGATTTTTGTATAATGTATTAATGAGATTGTGGGGATAGTTTTATCTCACTTTCTGACTCTATTGTATCTCTGAAGGGATCATTAAGGAGGACTTTACCAAGTGGTTTTAATTACTCTTCTGGACTGCCCTGGGCTTTGGCGCTAATCTCTCCTACCAGGAGGTAGTGACACAAGCTCTAACTGTCTCTTGCAGGGAGAACTTGTAAATTCCTCTGCTTCCTTCCATGCAACTCTCCATCTTCAGGCTCACTTTGCCCAGCTCTGGGCTGACTTTGTTGTTGGGGACAGGAGACAGGAAGGTGCACCGCAGGTTAAGGGGAGGACAGCCTGTATTTCACCCAATTTATTAACCTTTAAGTTGACAAGCTTCTCACCCAGGGCACTCTCTGTGAGTCTGGCTGGGGCCACATAATAGGGGTAGTGTAGAGCTTAACAGGCAGGAGGGAGGTGAAAATAAACAAGAGGATGTGTGTCTTAGGGGGAGGAATATTTTCTTGACGGATTAGGTAGGAGGCAGGAGGTACACAGAAAACCACAAATTACCAACGATGGAACTGTAAGCAGTTAACTACTGCTCAGGCTAATGGCACTCTGATAAAGCCATTCAAATGTGGAAGCATGCTTTGTTTCACACAGGATAGTTCACTATTAGGCTGCCTTCCTTTTTCACTCCCCTTTGAAACTGAGAGTTTCCTTGAGAGACATCACATGAGAAGGGGACTTTGATTTGCTCGGTATGTATAGTGGTTGGCTCCTTCTTCATTGGTAACTGAGACTGAAAACATTTGACGAGATCATCTGCTTCATTCTAACAGAGAACAGTCACTAAATCAAAAAAGATAAATGTATCACTTCTCCCTCTTTTTGAAATATTACCAGCCAATACTCAAGATTTGCCAAATTGTAGTTAACATATACATAGGTCAAGTTTCTATTTTATTATGGACCATTTATAATAATCTCTCTATGTCAAATGCAATTGCCATCCTTTCTTAGCCACACTAGGTGAGATTTACCATCAGTTCTGGGTAACTGTGGAAGAGCTGGGGGTGATTCTGTGAGGAAATAGACACAGATAAAATGCAGTCAGTGAAAATGCACAATCCAAGGAGTGGCTCAGAGCAGCCTTTCCTAGACACTGCTGTCTTCACAGTTTCAAAATATATTTGATTTTAATTCCCTTTAACAATCTCCTTTAATTAAACATGATATAACTTTTTGGGGGGAGGGGTGGAGAAGGACAGGAGAGGGACTGTAACTGTGCATCCAACTAGTAAAGGTGATGACACAGCTGTCACAGGGCATAGAATTCTCAACACAAGTGAGGTGAAAGCAGGGCAACTGACCTAGACTATATTCACTCTCATGGTTTGGCACCAAGTGGGAACTTGGTGAATGTTTTGGATGACTTTATGATGCAAGCAATTGCAGGCTTGGCTTCTTAACAAGTGCAATCTTGTACACAAAGATATTTGCAGGTTAAGAATGCAGGACTACCAGTTTTCAGTGGTAGTTTTTAAATCCCGTAGTTTAAAAAAATGTACTTGTTTCCCAGACAGATGTTCTCCATGCTGTGAGCAATGCAACGTATACCTTTTCCAGAGGGGCCTGGTTGGTTTTCTGCTGGTCCTCCCAGGGCACTGGGAGAGGGGGAAGCCAATGCTTTGAGGAGCCAATTGAGAGGAAGTCTATATTAGCCCTCCAAATTATAACTGCTCATCTGTAGTCCTAACCCAGCCACTCAAAGACAGGCAAAGATGGGGCTGAGCCAAGTTGGCTGTACCTGGGAGTTGGGAGTCAGGGCAAACTACCAGCAGGCAGGCAAGGCCTAGTGCAGGCCACAGAGCTCAAAGTGAGAGGGGAGATGCCTTTCCTCAAAGGTACTCTGTGTACTTGGATGATCCTGCTATTAAGTTGAGAGAATTCTCAATGTTAAAATCATTTATGAGTTGCTATGTTAGTAAAATTAAGAGAATCCGGAAATCCAGATACAGTTGCAGAAGGAAATGATTTGGGCAGATATGATGAGGAACAGCAGAAGGGATATATTCTATAATGTACGGGGAAGCTCTCAAACAGAGCTAATGAGTCTGCACCAACACTATCTTAAGTTTCACTAAAATTATTTAGACTTTTCTAAATAGGCTTTTTAGTTTTAAATCATGTCAAGTAATAAAATAGCGTTATTCATATAGAAGTCGATTTTTACATAGTCTACAATAAAAAGTTTAGTTATAGATGTATAAGATTAGTTCTTTAAATGATAAATTAAAACCATGGTCAATTATGGCCCACAACATCAGCAAAGAGGTTAAAAGAATGTGTACCACAAGGAAGGGGAATCAGCATTGCATGTATGGGGCACAGCAGGCCCCTGGAGGGTAGTCTGGCAACATGCTAGAAACCTCACACTCTGACCCAATATTCACTTTTAAAAACTTACTCTGAATAAGCAAGCAATCAATGATAAACATGAAAAGATTTATTCATAAGGACTTTACTTGGGAATTATTTGTAAAAGAAATGTGGGAACAACTGAAATGTCAATGATGGGAGTGCTTTAATAAGTGTAACGGAAGGCCAGGTGGCCATTGCAAGTCAGGCTTGACAACAAATATTAATTGATCTGAGAAAATGCCATGAGATAGTGGTCCATTAAAAAAGCAGCTTGCAAAAGCGCATTTTCAATATGATCATCTAAAAAATATAGATATACTCTGTGCAAAAATATAGGTATATTTTCAAAAGCCTTAAGAAACCTGAAAGGATCTATACCAGAATATTGATGAATATTTTAATTTTAATTTTTAATTTCCTAAACTTCTGAAATAGTCTTCAGTGAACTTCTATTACTTTGTAATCATAAAAATATAAACTTTAAAAATTAAAAGCACTATGTATTTCACTACTTCTACATATCAAGACAGAAAGAAAAATTGTATCAAAGTCCATCTATATAAGAATCTAAAATTTTAAGAAAATAATTAGACAGTAAAATACTTTTTATTTCATGGAATAATTTATTCCATTTATTTGTAATAGTCCATTTTTTTTTTACACAAAGTACTCTTTTGCTTAAGCTTGACACATATGTAGTAACAAAAGGGATTTAACGTCCCAAGTAGCCTCTGAATATTTGTATATGGACAGAGGGGATATGTGCATAATACTTCTCTCAGCTGCTTGCATGCATTTAAGACAGGAGTAAACAGTAACTTTAGAAACCCAAGTCGGCCCCATCTTTCTCATGCTGCATCCAATGCCTATAGGCACCTGTTGGATGGAAGGAGGCAGAGAGGAAGCTGTTCTGTTTTCAGGAGTTCATTGTTGGTGGGACATGATGTGATGTTCTTCCTGTAAGGGTTACTTGAGGGGATCCCAAAAGGTGGCAGGATGACATCGAGGTGCACCCAGACAGGGAGATGGGGACAGGGATGAGGCTGAGGTGGAGAGGCAGGAGAAATTGGGGAGGCTAGGGGGCTTTGCTGCCATCTGCAATGGGGTGGGGAACATTGGAGCGACTCCAGAGATAGACAGAAAGTTGTGGCCACATCATCCATTATGTACAGAACCAGCTTTTTCTTTCCCCTTCGCTCACCAAGTATTTGGATTTATCTTGTGTCTTCTTACTTTTCTATCCATGATGTTCATTGTGTGCTGAGGACTGTGCTAATTGCTGTGACAAACATAAAGATGGGTGCAGGTACCCATGCCCTCAGATGCTCACTCTCTGTGCAGGTTATTGTAGCAAAGCCTCAAATAATAATATGCATTATATTAAAGTAGGCTCCATGTTGTTTTCAGCTCTCTAAATGTCCCTCAATGCCTAGCAGAGAGGCATTTAAATGCTAAATGCCATTATTGTTATTCTTTTTTATTGCTGTCTTCATTATTTACTGCTCCAAAGGAAATTCGGTAGTTTCACTGATATTTATTTATTTATTTATTTATTCATGAGAGACACAGAGAGAGAGGCAGAGACACAGGCAGAGGGAGAAGCAGGCTCCATGCCGGGAGCCCGACGCGGGACTCGATCCTGGGACTCCAGGTTTGCGCCCTGGGCACCAAACTGCTGAGCCACTCAGGGATCTCCAGTTTCACTGAGTTTTAAATGTATACACAGCATCCTTCTGATATGAAGAATATGTCCCTCCATCATTCATGATTATATAATCTTCATTTTATAATATATTTTATGATAGTTATTTTTTATGATAGTCTTATGCTTTAACAGATAGTCTATATGATAAAATATCTGGCAATGCTAACTTGTCTTGCCAAACCCAACATTTAATAAGGGACTTCTTGTTGTCTATTTATTTTGCTTGCATCTTGCACCAGTTGAATGATACTTGTTGGTGAGCTCCATCCTCCACCCCAAACACACAATTCAACGTTATCTTTCTGAGCTAAGTAGAAAAAATAAACAATACACATGCACCTCCTTTTTTACTCACTCGAGACAACACAGACATTTAGGTATTCATATGTCATTGAATTCATTTGGATCTTTGAATACTTGGGCTTCAAATTCCATCTGACTCTGTAAAAAAACATGTTCAAATTAGTACAGACTTCCATAAAACGGTAAGAAAAACAAAATGTTCTGTATGTTTCCTTAACTTCTGAAGAGCCAGAAGATAACTGAAAAGGAGTGGGGACCAAGAACTTGTGACACTCATGCATTTTCCACTTGAAGATGGTGACTATGCTATGTTCCAATATGACACTTGGTCTGGGGCCACAAAGATGAACAAGAGCATATGACACAGCTAAGAACCTTCAACCTGGTGGCTGGATGGCCAGAAACTGAGCTTACTTCATTGTAGGGAGGATGTGATAGGGTCAGCAAACCAGGGCTCTGGAGTCCAAGAGGTCACATGATGTCACAGCCAGGCTATAGCTGGAGTAGAGGTGCTGCCTACAGCCCTGGAGCTGAGAAGCTACACTGAGAGCTGGGGTGGTGAAGGGATGTGGAACAGCAAGACAAGAAGCCAAGAGCCCTATGTTTGGGATTTATTAACAAGTAGGGAGTGGTGACCTCAGCAAGAACAGTTTCAGGAGTGTGCTGAAGATGCCATGGTAGTGTAGGTCACAAATATAGATAATTCTCTTACAGCATTTGACTATGAAAAAGAAAGCCATTGTACAGAAAATAGAAGTAGGTGTGGATTAAGGTAAGTTCTCTTCTTTCCTTCTTTCCTTCCTTCCTTCCTTCCTTCGTTCCTTCCTTCCTTCCTTCCTTCTTTCCTTCCTTCCTTCTCCTTTTCCTTTCTTTCCTTTCCCATCCATGTGTTGAGACAGACAATAAGCAAATCAGAAAATATATTCTATATAATGATAAGGACTATGAAGTAGAAAGACACAGTGGTGAGGAGTGGAAGGGGCATAGTAGTTAAGATGGTGATGGCATCTGCACAGAGAATGAATGGAGTGAGGGTCTGAGGCATGTGAAGGTCTGGGGACAGGATGCTTAGACGCAGGCTACCAGAAGTGCAAAGGCACCTAGGGAGAACAGTGAGGTAGCTGGAATGGCTCCAGGGCAGGAGCCCTCCATTGAAAATATAGTAGGAGACCACAGTTGGAGAGAGAAAAAGGGGCCATTGAATGGACTTCAGAATGCACTGGGGGTTTGGGGCAAGGGAGGGGCATGACAGAATTTGTGTTTACAAATATACTAGATGTTGTGGGGGAATAGTCAGTAGGGGTCAAGAGTAGAAGAAAGCTAATGATTGAGGCAGGATGACTGAGTGGCAGCTTGATTTAGGTTGGCAAACACAGATGTGTGGAGAAGAGGTTATACTCAAGGATATATTTTTAAGTAGTAGCTGATAGTGCTCTAAGAGGGAAATTAAGAGTGGTTTACATCTTTTGACTGAAACACTGTACAGGGGTGTCATTTGTTGAGGTAGGGAAGATGAGGGAGGAGTGATTTTTAGGAGAAAACCAAGCATTTACTCAGATTATCTACCGGACATGCTGAGTAGACAACTAGAGATATAGACGAGAGATTGGGAAGGTGGGCATGTTAATATCCACCTGCTTAAAAATCTTCCAATGAATCCTCATGGCCTTCAAGACAAAATTTAAGCTCCAATCTCCACTGGACTTAGCTCCTCTAAGCACTTCCAGCTTCAACATCAGTCTCATACCACACTGAATGCTCTTCTAATAGTCTTTCTTTCTCTTTCCCCTCCCCACCCTCATGCATATGCCATTCCCTCATTTTTATTGCTCTTCTCCATTTTGACTTGACTGACGATTGTGGCCTAACAACTCAGATAAGCCTTCCTTGTCCTACCAGCCATTCACCAGTGATTCCATACAGCTGGATTGGATGCCATGGACTACTGCAACACTCTACTACACATATCTATGAACTTGGGCTCAAGGGCCTGCCTGCAGTACTCCATAATTGATGACTGAACTTGGACAACTTGTCCAAATTCTCTGAGACTCAGCTGCTTCATCTATAAAATGAGGATTAATAATCCTACATCCTTTATAGGATTGTTAGGGGGATTAAATGAAGTAATATGGGGCAGTACTTAAAATACTGCCTGGCATAGATGAAGCACTGAACAAGCCCTTACTATTACAGTAATACTTATCACACTGTTGTGTACTTATTTTCCCATTGGCTTTTCTCAGGAAAATATTAGCCCTTGAATGCAGACATGGAGCCTTTCATCTGTGTTTCTGGAATACATTATGCTTTAAGAATTGCTTTCTATATGAGTGGATGAGTTTGTGAATGGGAAAAAATAGCATTAGGCTATAGTACTACTATGAAATGAATCAGCAGGTTCTTCTTCAGTTGGTTTACTCAGAAGCTATTCTCTGTGGGTGAATGTAATTCATCTGATACTTCACTCACCAAACCAAGAAGTCCTGGGTTGCTTTTCCTATATTATATATGGGTCACTGTTCAGTGAAAGTAATGTCATTACCTTTGGATCAGGTAGACATGGTCCAAAAGCTTCCAGTAGAAGAGTCTCTTCTCTCACAGCCTGTTCATAGTCTGTGAAAGACAGCTTCCCATCATGGTCATGGTCCTAGGAGTTGACCAGCCATGTATCAGTCAACATGTACAACACTTATCACAAACAAACCTGTCTTTTCATGGTCAAGTGTTGACAGAAGAAAGACGTTGGAAAAATGAGAAACTAATGAAATTGAAAAGAATTTTTAATCTTATAATTAAAAAACACAATATAAGTGTTTTATTTCACCAAACAAGTAACTGATAGTTACTACAAGTTGAATTCTTAATTCTATCCCATTCTGGCCTATGAATGTCAATATAAAACCCTACATTTCCCATATTTACCATTTTTTTAAGTGTTATTTCAACCAAATCTTTAATTCCTTCATCAGGGTCTTCTTCAGATGGCTGTTTGAGAAGGCTGTTCTTCAACATATGGAACATTTCCTCCTTTGAAATGAATCCATCACCATTCAAATCAAACACTTCAAAGCAATCTTTTAAAAAAATAACCAATTATGAATTTGATACTATGACTAAGGGAACATTTGCTCTGATAAAATTTTCAAGGCCAAAGTCTGTATTGTGGATGTCCGTGTCAACCCTGCAGGACTTAGTGCAATCTAATTTCCATGGCCAATGTTTAATGTCTATTTGTTGAATATAGTCAACAACCCTTAGAAAATGGCTCCTTACACTCACTCAGCTATGAATAAGAAAGCCAAGGAACAATGATTTGACCATTTCATCTTAAAATTCTTAGAAAACTGACTGAAATATGATCCTTACACAGAGTTCATCAGAATGAATTAAGAATTAACTAAGAATCAGAGCACTTGAATCAGTGTTCTCTACTTCCATGGTTAACAATGCAGGTAATGAAATATGTAAAATATTTAATACCTTAATACATAAATGCATATGTCATAGCATATATTTAATGCTTATGCAGTCTTGCTTCACATGAATTACTCCTCAGAATCTCTTGATTTTCCTTTGTATTTATTTCTTTCAATCTTTATAACTGACTTGAATTTGCTCCATAGAAGAGGCTAATGGGGATTCAAACCAACCAACCGAAAGACAAACCTATTTCAATGGCCACATTGGAAGACAATGGACATAAGTTCTTTAGATACATTAATCCTAATGTAAAAAGTTCAGGACAACCTGAAATCTTACATTTCATTTTTTCTTCCAAAGTTCCTCGAAGAAATACTGATAATCCATAAATCCACTCTGATACGTTTACATAACCATCGTTGTCCTCATCAAAACCTCGGAATACTAAGAAAGAAGCACAACATAATACTTGTGCTGAATTTTTGTTCTCAGTAATATATTTACACTGGTTCTATTCACTTTTAAAATTTGGACAAAACTCCAGGATAAGATGGTCCACCATTCTCTTTTGACAAAGGAGGAAAACTAAGACATCATAACATTGGAAAGCTCTTTTATTTAAACTCTCACACTTTCTCTTCATATTTTGTAGAAACAAAGTAAGTTCTGAGTAATCAATGATTACTAATATGTGGATATATTGTATATTAAATGTGTTGATATGTTGACATAAAATATGTAATTTTATATTTTTCTTACTCAAGAAAATTAATGCTATTACATGATAAAGTTATAACTTAAATTTACTGAAATATTTTTGATGACATAAGGAAATCTATATGTCCTTTTAAAACCATTGTTTTCATTATTATATTTACTAAGTAGAAATAGAAATATTTTAGGTTTTTGGGTATAAAGTAAGGAAAATCTAATTATTCAAGCTGGACTTTGTCCTCTTCCTGAATACACAGAATAGAGTGGGTAGAGTCACCTTCACTATGACGCTTCCCTAACATACAAATTGATTTTTTATATTCAAGTGAAATTGGGAATTAAGAACATTAAGCTTCCTATCAAGAATATGTCTAAACTCCAAGATTTTTTTTCCCAGTTATGGCTGGATCTGGCCTATTTGAATATTGTATGTCTTCTTACCTCTGTCCATAATCATATCGTCTGTCATTCCAAATGTCATGTGCAGGATGTTTCGAAATGCATTGCGATCTAGTCCAATGGTGATACCTTGCCGCTCTGTTACTTCTCCCATCAAATTATAAAAAAGATCTATAAGACATTTCACTTCAAATTTATTAACTGTGAAGAAATAAGATATAACAAAAATGCATTTAAACCTTTATTTCTAACTTAAATTTTGCATTATTGAGTTTATAGACAACATCAAGGACATCAAATATTAGTTTTCAACAGAAGACTATCCTGTTTTAAGATTCGTGACCCTTAAATTAATAAAATTAACTAAATTAATAAAGGATGGCCACTACAGAGGTTTCTCTTCTAAAATATTCTCTTTCTCTAGAGCATTTCCTCCAAAGAGGAGTTGAATATTAAATTCAGTCACATTTAGGAAGAAAAGAGTAATAGCCAAGTTACCTGAATAACGATTATGAGGTCAGATGCTAAACTTTAAAGGCAGTAGAGGTGCAATCCAAAGTAAGCAAGGTAACGCTTAAGAATGGTAACTTTGCTTATAGGCGTTTATGATATTTACAACTACGCTTTTGCCTGGAGATAGATACCAGACTCCTGAACACTAGGCAACAATTTTAACTTCACATCAGCCTTAGTTAAATCAGTAAGCCAGATTTTGGACATCAGAAACCTATTTTCCAATAAAGAAGCATTTAACCATATTCCAGCACCCATTATGGTTCTTATTGCACCTGATGTGAATATTAACATGTAGGTATTTAGTATTTTGGAGGAAGGGAATTTTTATTGAAAATAAATATACGGACATATATTCTGGCCCATACACATAAATGCACAAAGAGTGTTTATAAACGCTGAGTTAAAAAAAAAACAAAAACAAAAACAAAACAAAAAAACCGCTGAGTTAATTATTTGTGCTCCAATTCCCATTTGAGGTACATAGGTGGAAGTGTTATTGCCTGCCATAAAAGTGAGTTTAAATATGAAGTATAGGTGGACGATGAGAAATGTTTTATTTCAAAAGTACTTTAAAGCACAATGATGAAATCTGTGTGTATATAAAGGATGACAGCAGATAGGAATGGAGAAATCATACCTCGATCTACAAGTCAAGACAGGCTTGAGTGTGATTTCTGGTTTGGGATACCACAATTTAGAAGGAATATTGAAAAATTTGGGGAAATAAATGATTTAGTAAAAAAAGTGGTTAAATAGTAGAAAACAATATAATGGTTATGATTTTAAAAAGAGCTGTTAGTTGATGTAGAAAATGACATGTCAGTTCTTAAAAAAAATTACACATAGAAGTACTGTGTAACCCAGTGATTCCACTTCTGGGTATATACTTAAAAGGATTGAAAGTAGGGACTCAGTTGTATATCAATGTTCATAGCAATATTATTCACAATAGCCTTAAAGCTGAAAGTAAGCTAAGTGTCCATCAGGAGATGAGTGGATAAGTAAAATGTAGTATATGCATGCAATTCAGCCTTGAAAAGGAAGGGGATTTTGACCCATGTTACAAGACAGATGAGGCCTGAAACATTCTGCTAAGTGAAATAAGTCAGATATAAAAGGACAAATATTGTATGATATCACTTATATAATGTATCAAGCATGGTACAATTCACAGATACTGAAAGTAGAATGGTGGTTGCCAGGGACTGGGGACAGGAGAAGTGAAGAGTTATAGTTTAATGGGCATAATTTCAGCTGGGAAAGATGAAATAGTTCTGGAGATGGATGTTGGTAATGGCTGCACAACAATGTGAATGTATTTAATGCCACAGAGCTGTACACTTAAAATGGTAAATTTTTGTTATATATATATATATATTTAACCACACACACACACACACACACATGCACACACACACACACAAACCTCCAAAAATAAAAGAGCTTGCTAGTAATTGGAGAAGAAAAGCCTGTATTTAAAATGATGCTCATGTATATGAAATTTTAGCAGAGAGGTTGTTTATTAGCCATATTTCCATCTTGGCTAAAATGAAAATTAAAGAATATTATCTTAATTTATTACCCAAAGGATCCAAGATTAGCCACAAGAAAGTTTTACTTGCTGAAATGTTTTTTAAATTCCAGAATAAAATACTAAATGAAATTAAGAGAAATTCAAGAATGGATTTTCATCTTTTTGGATTGGTCTAAGTGTGTTCTGCAGATCATTTCTGTAGAATGGTGGGCAATCACTTAAGGTATTTTTTTTCTCTGATTCTACAGAATTTATCCATTTCATCCTAGTGGGATTACAACTGGCAACTAAAAGGAAATTTGACTTTAGGGGAAAAGTTCTCCATTAAAAAAATTTTAATTATAATGCCCATGACTTGTAACTATTTCTATAGAATTTAACTGGTAATCATCAAGGTTTTTAAGGCCCACTTTAAGAATTTTACGTAAGGACAAAAATCAAAGACTTGACTATTTTTTACTGCCAGGTTTTCACTTATCTTTTAATACATTCACCTTTTGATTGCTCACAGAATGACTGTTTGCAATTCATGGTGTACTTACTGAACCGGTACTAAATCAAACTGTGTATATCAGTTATTGCACTGCTTATTCAAAATGTTCTCTAGATGTTTAAGATTTGATCTTTTCCTTGAAATGGATTTGGAGAAAAACAACAACAGAACAAGACCACATTATAATAACCATAATAATACCTTAATATATAGGATGACTTTCTTCTAAGAAGTTTGAGGCATTTATACACACCATAATTTTATTTACAGTGCCACTTCACCAAGGGGGCGCGTCCCACCACTCATTACATTCGATACTAAATACGCCTAGAAGGCACCAGATCCTATAAGCTCTAGAACTACGTTACACCTGTTCCTCCTTTGCACAGTGGAGGTAGTCCTGGAATTATGGCTTCTCCTAATTTCTCAAGTGGCCATTAGTTTGTAATCAGCAACACAATTTATAAGCTTGCTTGTCAGACAGTATCTTTCTCATTTTAAACCGTATCTGGGTTTCCTTGAGCAAGTACAGTTCTGTTTTTCAGTCTGGGTACAATTGTAAAGTCACCTATGAAATTCTAGGACTACGTCTTGGGACGTGTGATTGGAGCAGATATCTTTAATATGTGCTCATTTTGTCACCTACAAAGTCTCCTTTACCTCACAACCCCACCAGCAACTGAGCGGATTCTTTACTGCGTTTTGGCTTTGTGGAACTCTTTGGTCTCGAGACACATTCCCTTGCTCTGAGACGTGCCACTTCAACTCATCTTTCCTGAGGATGTTCAGCTACTGACAACCAATTTTCCCTTATGCACCTCCTGGTAAGTTTTCAAAACTTGGACCCTGCCGGTTTATTGGCACAACAAAGAGGGACACGTTGGCGGTGCCAGTTTCCTTGGGGCCGGTGGGGTTCAGTACTATCCGCGGCTACAACCACACCTGCTGTGACAGTGCGTCAATGACGTTTCTATAATGGAAAAGGTGCTTGGAAATAGAAATGGAAAGGTCTACAAGGGGAAGGTAAGATAAGGAGAGGGTTTGAGAAGCGACCCGGAGCCTTGTGGGAGCATACGGGTGCCGGGCGCCTGCAGTACGGTCCTTAGGGCCACGGGCAAGCAGGGCTGCGCCGCCCTACGAGCCAGGAGCCTCTGCTCGTCCAGCACTCGGTTCCTTACTTACAGTTCTTGCAATTTTTGGTCAAGGTGTCCGTCAGCTTCTGCAGCTTCTTGCGGTTCATGCCGGCTGGGCGCGGGCGGCGGCGGCGGCGGGGGCCCAGGGGCGCGCGGCCGAGCGGACCCTCGCCGGTCGGGACCCCACGCACGCGGGCGCGGTACCATGGCAACGCTGCGCCGGCCGCCCATTGGCTGGCGCGGGACGCCGCGGACACACGCACACGCACGCACGGCGTGGCCATGGCAACGGCGGTGCGGCCGCGGGTGGCTGCTGCCCGGCTCGCCGCCCCGCGCGAGGGGCCTCCCCGGGTCCGCAGCCCCCGTGACGGGCCGCACTGTGACGCAGGGCCTAGGAGCAGGGGGGACACGCGGATGGAGCGTCGCACCAAGCGAGCCTGGAAACCGCCTGGGAGGGCCGGGGCAGCTGGAGGAGCGTCGAGAGTCCGCAGGCGGTGACCCCCCAGGAGGGCTCGGCGGGAGGTGGGGGCTGAGGAGCTGGCCCCTAAAGCCGAACCACTCCTGGGTGTCCGCTTCTGCTCTGCTGCCTGGACGTAGCCTGGACCGAGACGCCCTTAGGATTTTGGTGGTGGTGTGGGAGCCAAAGTGACCTGGAACAGTTCTTCCCCGTCCCTCCTTCCTTCTTAGAGGTGGAAGTGAGGCGGTCGGTGGAATCCGGGGAAGGCCATGGGCAATGCTAAGCCAGTCAAACGGCAAAGTCCCCAAGAGCCATGTTGACAACTGCCACTTCTGTGTGGGGTTGCTTTTCGAAAACCTTCATTTTCTGAAAAATATCCTAGTAAATTTGGACCTTTACTTATTTGAAAGATGAGTCTGTGTCCTTTAACGTGGGAGGACTTTGTGCTCTTCTTAACCACAGATGGGACCCTCTTTGAATTAAGACAGCACTAAAATGGGATAGCTCAGCCGGTAGCACGAATCCTACAGTATTCTCCAGTGTGTCTACTTGTTTTATTTCAGATGGGAAAATGCTTTTGAAAACAAATTATTTCAGGGGTGCCTGGGTGGCTCAGTCGGTTAAGGGCTGACTCTTGGCTTTCGCTCAGGTCATGATCTCATGGTCCTGGGATCAAGCACTACAAAGGGTCCAGCTCAGCAGGGAGTCTGCTTGTTCTTCTCCCTCTGCCCATCCCCTCGACTAGTTTTCTGCCTTTCTCTCTCACAAATAAATAAGACGACAAATTATTTCATAGTATATGCAGTGTCATCGTTAGACTGAAAGAAAAATTCTGCCTTCCATGAGTAACAGTCCAGAATGAAATAGTTCCAGTATCGAGGTCTCTGAGTTTGTCTCCTTGTGCCATTTGTTTGTCAAATGAAGGTTTGGGCTGCTGTTGGAAACCTGAGTCAAGGATGCTCCGTGAAGGCAGGGACTGTGTTATCCTAAAGCAAATTCTCTGAGAACAGTTAACCAATAGGAAATGATAACGATTTTGAGTTTGCAACCATTCTCTGGTTACATAATACTCCTATAGGTCCTCTTGTCTAGCAGCTGTGACACTTCCAATCAGATTGTAGAGAAAAAAAAAAATGGAAAGGACCAAACATTCTAATTACACTCACCTGTGAAACCCTAGTGACCTTTGTTCAATGACAGTATTGTACAGTAAATATTTCATTTATAGAGATTACTACAGTACTCATTTTAAAAGGCAAGGACCCAGAAGAGTGGCTGTCAGTAGTAAATAAGAGAAGCCATGGGCCCCACCTGTCTTTGTGCTGGCAGGTCTGTTAAAAACCATGCATTAGGTGTTCTGATCAGATTCTGTGCTGGCATGTCTTAGAGAGCAGGTCTCCACCAGTGGGAAGCACACGGATGGGCATGTCCAGGTGTTTTCACAGACATCATACCCTGAAAGCTTGTTGGTGAGCATCTATGGCTGGGCTAATCAGCTCTTCACAAGCTTCAGGCTTGGGACCCAGCAGCCATCTTCCCTTAAAGTAGAAAAAAGGATGTAAGGAAAATACCACAGAAGACTGAGATTGAAAGCGTCAAATCTTTTCTGCCAGGCAAAAATCCTTTAATCTGCTAAGAACATTTTGTGGTACTCTTTTCCCGTTTCTCCCCTTCCTCAAGTTCTTTCTTCTTTTAGTGAAAAATTTCCAAATGCATTGTTATGTGAAACTTACTTCTCTAAGAGAGTGGACAAAGTCACTCATCATACTGGAAAACTTCAGTGCGTTCATTACATTCTTGTGAAGTTTTGAACTTAATATTTTTAGACTTCAGAAACAAGCTATAGGCCTGATAGTGTTAGTTAATCTCATTTCAAAGCAAATTGAAATTCCTATTTGTAGTTTTCAGTTGCTTGTGTTGAGTAGACACAGGATCACTTCCTCCCTCATGGGCTTTTTCAGAGTAAGTAATTAAGCCTGAACAGTTACCTCATATCAAATCAATCAATAGTAGGATAATAAAAAACCCTATTTAATCTGTACTGTATGCAAATTTTACTCTGCATGATACAATCACAGAACTTTCCAAAATTCCACTTTGTAACGGATGTTTTTATAAATATAAAAGTACAGTAAAGTGACTATCAATGCTATAAATGTTTCCTTTAATTTTTCATGCAAAACTGTCTTCCCTTTGACTCACAATTAATTGGAGTTTTGCCATGATAAATAGCTTGAGTCTTGAATTGATTAAAGTCTTTTACTTCATGAGGACCTTTTATGATAAAGGTGTTTGGAAGCAGTTTAGGAAATGACATCATAGAATTGATTTTCAAGTCAATTACAAACCTTTAGTGTAAAGGTTAGTTATCTACATAACAAATTCAATTTTACCAATTTTATTGTGTAGAGAGAATGATGAGAAATTTGGAGGTGATTTTAGCCAACTGTTTGGGTGGTTGAATCTCTACTACTCTCTCTTGCCACTTGTCTTTGCTGCTACCCTGTGTGACAACCTGCCTTCAGTACCTCCAGCCACCCAGCTGTCTGCCCCAGAACTCTACATTCCTGACCCATCTCCAAAGGCAACTCTTGGGAGAGTTTTTTACTTCCCTGTGTAAAGTGAATCCTTCTCTACCCAACCGTCATTCTCTGCCTCAGGACCCCAATTCCTTCTAGCACTTGATACCATGATTACTTTCTTTCTCTGATCTCTTCTCCCCACTAGACTGTAAATTACATAATCTCTCTCTCTCTCTCCCTATATTCATGACTATTTTTGTTTCTGGATTTCTGTATCTATCATCCCTCTGTCTATATCTTTGAAGTTTGGTTAACACGGTCCATGTTCTATTATTTGTGCTAAGGGAGGGGGAGCATGAGAATTTGCCTCAGCAAGGATGAGTTCTCAGTTCCCTTGCAACAACCCCATTGTGGAGAACCCCTGTGAAGGCATAGTAAATAAAAAAATAAAATAAAATTTTGTATTCCCAAAATATACTGACATTTATTGGTGTTAACATATTTCTAGATAACATTTAAAAAATATGATCAAGTGACTGGTGGATAAATGTAAATACTTAAGGTTTACTAAGGATAATATTCTTACATCTTATGTAGTTGTGAATTAAGATGTGATACATGAGAAGTAATCATTGCAACAGCCATTATGTCAGCAGGTTGAATAAGAAAGCTGTTTCTCTGCTTCACAGGGCCAAACAAGAAATCCCATGGGTCCTGCCATGCTCCTTTTTACTGACTGCTGGGTCATGGGTACCCAGGGCTAGGTCATGGCAGTGGTGTTATTTGGTTATGAACGGGGCCAGGTAGTTCCAAGGGAACCAAGAGTGCCAGGTAGCTTTCTGGAGCAACCAGGCCTGGCACTACCTGGCTCTGTGAGCCGATGCTGACCAGAAAATGACCTGGACCAGTCCAAATATTTGAGACCAGGCCCTGGAACCACATTCTCAACCATTGTTCTTGATCACTCAGAGGAAAGGAAGCTCCTAGAATTGACTATCTCCAAATGATTTTACCCCCATCAACTCTCTTTCTTAGCCTAGATTTCTCTGACCCCTTTGAACCATGCTTAACAAATACTTTTTCAATTGTGAACATTTACCTTACATGATCCATCATCTGTGCACACAGCCACCTCTTCCCATGTCTCCTTTGAAGCCTGCTTCTTCTGTACATACCCCACAGCACAGGTTGCCCATGTTTTCATACCCACTTGTTTGCAGCTGGAAGGAAATCAATCCTGTTGGCCTGCATCATCTCTTTCTTCCTTTCTTTATCAGCTTTCTCAGAAAGTGTGGGCTGTGCTCACTGCCTCAGTGCACACCTCCTGTCTCATCCATCTGTTCTCTCTCAATAAGCTCCTGCATTAGCCCACTGTTTTCCATCCTGAGCTTCTCCAAGCCATCCAGAGAGCTGCCAGAAGGATTTGTACAAATCCAACCATGTCTACCTTCTGCTCCATATTGAAATGCCTTCTCACTGCCTGTAAGACAATGTCTATGCCCATATAGTACAGTTTCTATAGTTCAAGGTCTCACCTCTGCCTGCTGTGTAAGCCTCTTCTCCAACCAGCCCCTGTGTATTTGATGTCTGGAGCTTAAACAGCCATCTTAGACTATGTGGATCACTGGGAACTTGGGGCTACTCAGAGTGGAGGGGCAAAGTAGAAGGGGCTGTGTCTCTTACACAATAGGCACTCCTGGACAGAAATGTAGCATGAGGTTCTCTCAGGGCCCCTGGGTGGCTCAGTCGGCCAAGCAGCTGACTAGGGCTCAGGCTGTGGTCCCAGGGTCCTGGGATCAGGCTACCTGCTCAGCAGGGAGTTTACTTATCCCTCTACCTCCACCTCCCCCACCCCCTTCTGCTTGTGTTCTCTCTTTCTCTATCTCAAATAAATAAATAAAATCTTAAAATAAAATAAGCTTCTATCTCATTTATCCTATTGATATTTCAGGGTTTTCAACTACTTTCATTCATGCCTAATCCTACAAACATAAGTTTTAAAATAAGAAAGTTGGACTTCATTTTCTTTAAGGATCCTTCTGGCTTTGTGATTCTTGAAAACAAAAATAAAATTTGATTTTCATCTATTCTCACAGCCTCTTCACTAGGCTGAACCTTATAAAAATTTTAGCAATTGATCTTTTTTGACCTACAAAAAACTGTGATCTCTCATCAGTCTAAAGTGTCATGATATCTTTTTATGTTAGCTTAATATTTCAAATTAACTAAGCAAAGCCAAGAGTCCATCTGCAAATTCAAAGTGGCTACATTATCCTTTAGCCATTCAAATTCCCTGTGATTCTCATTCCAGGTTTGTGCTTTGCTGTTGGGAGGAATTTGGGATATTTTTCTTTTAACTTGTCTCCCATATTGGTGGGTAATATACCAAATGGCTGACCTGGAACAGGCTGTACCTTGAACAGGCACTGATATATTTTCACTGTTAGGGGATGACAAAACCGTGGTGATGTATTTTCTGTATTTTATTTTATTTTATCTATTTTTTTAAAAGATTTTATTTATTTGAGAGAGACAGAGATAGTGACAGAGATAGTGACAGAGATAGTGAGAGAGCATGAGCAGGGAAGAGAGTGAGCAAGGCGGAGAGGGAGAAGCTGAGCAGGAAGCCTGACTCCAGGTTCCATTAGGACCCTAGGATTATGACCTGAGACAAAGGCAGATGCTTAATCGACTGAGCCACCCAGGAACCCATATAATTAATATTCCAATGGGTAATTAAGCCACTCATGACACACTTTGTTTAACATTTTGAGAATTACAGCCATGTTTAAAGAGAACCCTTCCTGCACTGATCTAATCTTTAACATGGGGTTACATTTAGGAACATCAAAAGGACATTGTCTTTGTAGTACTAGAAACACAAGCAAATCAAGAAAGACAATTTCACACTCAAAAATTCTAGAAATAATTTGGGCAGCATTATTATCCTTGTATTTGTGGATATTGCTTCATTCTATTTCAGGGAGAAAGACTTTTCTTTTATTAAAGATACAAATTTTAGAAAAGTCATTGAGATCTGTTTCAATGTGGCACACTTGTTGCATTTATTCATTCATTTAATCAATATTTTGGGTGCTCATATGTTTCAATCGTACCACATTAGGTACTCATGAATTCTGCCCAGTTCCTGCCTGTTGGGCACTGACCATCCTGCTGTAAAGTCACTGGATAAAGAGAGTTATGTGCTAGTCTGGGAAGACTAAGTTGTGCGGTTCCATAAATAAATTCATTCTCTAGATGTGCTAATCCAGGCAGTGTTTCCTAAAATACAGAGTTGCAGGGGCTCAATTTGTTCACTCATTCAAATATGATGAGATATGACCTATATTATTATAAAAGTATTAGTTGTCAACAGAAGTGAGTAGCACAGACTTAAAAAAAAAAAGGAGGGGGGTTTCTGGGTAGTTCAGTTGGTTAAGCATCTAGCTCTTGATTCAGCTCAGGTCATGATCTCAGGGTTCTGAGATTGAGCCCCGTGTCAGGCCTTGTGCTGGCTGTGAAGTCTGCTTAAGATTCTCTCTCCCGGGCAGCCCAGGTGGCTCAGCGGTTTAGCGCCACCTTCAGCCCAGGGTGTCATCCTAGACACCTGGGATCAAGGCCCACATGGGGTTCCCTGCATGAAGCCTGCTTCTCCCTCTGCCTGTGTCTCTGCCTCTCTCTCTGTGTCTCTCATGAATAAATAAATAAAATCTTTAAAAAAAAAAAAGATTCTCTCTCCCTTTGCTCTCTGCCTGACTCTCAATCTGGCTCTCAACCTGACTGTTGCTCGCTCTTTCAAAAAAAAAAAAGGAAAAGAAAAGTGAGTAGCACAGAGAGATAGGAGATCCTAGCAATTCTTTCCAGAGATCACTGGTGGGATATCACAATTCATCTGTCAGGGAGCAGGTTGGGCTACAAGTGCATGGTTTTGATTATTCATACTCCCATTCTTCTCTCTCATCATCTTAAAGGCAAGGAGTAATGGCCAGTATTTGGAGAAGATGACGAGAGAGGGTTGTGTGCTTACATGTTATTCACTTGCTCAGTTGGTCAGCAGCCACATATCGAGCCCTTACCATGAACCAACATCGGTTGGGATGTGGAAATATAACATGAAGGCATTGGTCCCTTAGTGAAAAGACAGATGTTGGATAAATACTTGAAAGTGTAGGTAACTACAAGCTGTGCAACATGTTGTGAAGGGAAAGTGCAAGCAATTCTGGTTGAGAGCTGGTGAGAGGACATAGCTACTTTGTATTAAAGTAACATTCGCTGGCAAGAATGAGTACCAGTGACCAAAATGCAACCACCATCAGCCTAGTGCTCTGGGACTCAGATACATCTGAATCTAAGGTCTGCCCTGTCATTAACTAGTGAGTGATCCTGGCACTTTTCAAACCTTCCCATGCCCATTTGCCACATTGGACAATGACCAAATAAATAGTGCCCATCTTGTATGGTAGCTGGGAAGACAAAGTGGAGGGATGACTCTGGAGCAATTAGCCTGTTGTCTGGCACACAGTAGATTGCACTCAGTGCTCCTCCATTTGCAGCTCACATAATCAGTGGTAGTCTGTGTGTGGGGGGGGTGTTATGGTCCCCAGATTCACATCTCTATCCCAGGATGAAGAATAGATGGCAAAGGGTGCATTGCAGATGTCATTAAGGTTACTAATCTGCTGACTTTTTAAGTAGGGATGTTATCTTTGATTATCAGATAATATAATGACATGAGCCCTTAAAAGCAGAAAAGGAAATTGAAGGGGGGGGGGCAGGGAGGTTCAACGCAAAAAGCTGCACGAGCCACTGTTGGCTTGAAGATGCAGGGGGTTACATGTCAGGGAAATGAGAAGCCAAGTCCTACACCATGAGGAAATGAATGCTGCCAACAAGCTGAATGAGCCTAGAAGTAGATTTCTCCACAGAGCCTCCAGATGGCTGACAACTTTCATTCTGATCTGTGAGACCCAGAATTGAGAACCCAGTTGAGCCTGCCAGAACTTTGTGTTTTTGTTTTAAGCTACAAAATTATAATGTATAATTATAATGTAAACTTATAATTTAAGCTACTAATTTATAACACAGCAATAGAAAATAAATGCACCAACATTCTCAAGTATTTTAAAAAGTTCAACATGCATTGTAATAATAATAAACATCCAAATTCCAAGGAACTATTAAAAAGCTTAATGGAGATATAATTTACACAAAATAAAGATCAGCAATTTTAAGTATATAATTCGATGAATTTTAAAACGGATATATTCATAGGACCGCCTAAAATTACCATGCTATAGCAACCCATGGGTCCTTTCTGCCCCTTTGTGGTGAACTACCTCCCTTCCACCCTGGCAGACACTGATTTGCATATTGTCTCTTTGTTTGCCCTGGAGTGCCATATAAATGGCATCATACAGTTTTGTATCTGGCTCCGTTCACTTAGCATAAATGCTTTTGAAATTCATCCATGCTGTTGCATATATCGTTTGTGTTTTTTATTGCTGAGTATTGTTCCATTATATGGATGTACCACATCCCTTCACCAGTCAGTGGACACATACACCTTGTTTTTGGCTATTGCCGATAAAGCTACTATGGACATCAAACACAAGTCTGTGAGCTCATATGTACCTATTTCTCTTGGGTAAATGCCTGAGAAAGGGATTGCTGCTGGGTCATCTGATAAATATAGGTTTACCTATATAATGAGCTATGAAACTGTTTTCCATAGTGGCCATACCACTTTGCATTCAACCCAGCAATGTGTACGAGTTCCATTTGTTCCCAATCCTCACCAGCATTTAATATTTCCAGGTTCCTTAATTTTAGTAATTCTATTGGGTGTATGGTATTACCTTAATGTTGTCTTAATTTGCATTTCCCTATTAGCTAGTGGATTGTAGTTTTATTTAATATTGGGTTGTAAGGGTTCTTTTTTTTAATTTGAGTGTTCTTTATACATTATGGATGGAATACCATTCATTTTCTTTTATTGTCTTACTGTTGGCTTTTGAGAAGTAAAATTTTAAAATTCTGATGAAATTCAATTCATCAATTTTAATTTTATAGTTTATGCTTTCTGTGTCCTATCTAAAAAGTTTTTGCCTACCATAAAGCCACAAAAATTTTTTTCCTGTATTTTTTACATTGGTTTATAGTTTGTTTATTACACTTAGAGCTCTGGTCACGTTAGTTAATTTTTGCATATGTGTGAGCTATGGGTTAATGATCATTATTTTTCATATGAATATCCAATTTATATAAAATAATTTTTCTATTGAATTACCTTGGCATTTTTTTTTCAAATGGTTGTATGTGTGGGCTTACTTTTGAACTGTCTATTCTGTTCCATTGATCACTATCTCTATCCTTATGCCAATATCATACTGTGTTGATTTCTATAGTTTTATAATGAGCCTTAAAATAAGGTAGGGAAAATTTTTTAATGTTGTTATTTTAAAAAATTGTTTTGATCAATTAACATCATTTCATTTCATATTAATTTTAGAATCAGCTTGTCAATTTCCCAAAAAACCCTCAAACAACCCTGCTGAGATTTTGACTGATATTATATCATATCTGTAGAGAGATTTGGGTAAAATTGACATCTTAATAATATTGACTTTTCTGATCCATGAATATGGTATACCTCTCCATTTATTGAGGTTTTCATTCATTTCTCTCAGCATTATTTTGCGGTTTTAAGTGTATACATCTGAGCATTTATGTTATATGTGTTCATAAGTGTTTTTGATGTTAATATAAATTCAATGTTTAATGTTTATAGTGTTTAATATATTTATAATACTAAACTTACATATTAGTTCTATGAGATCTTTTTTGTAGATTTTAAGATTTTCTACATTGATGATGTTGCCTACCAATAAAGATAGTTTCACTTCTTTTTTTCTAATCTCAATGACTGTTTTTTCTCTGTGTTTTTATGGTGAAATATTAGGCATATTCTCTCCAAAGCAAAAAACACAGCAAGGATTTCTACTTTTACCACTTCTAATGTCATGTTGAAGTGGTAGAAGTAGAAATCTTTGCTTTGTTCCTTGTGTTAGAGGGAATGTGCACAATAGTTCACCATTAAATATGATGTTAGCTGTAGATTTTTACAAATGCCCTATATCAGATTAGGGCATTTGTCTTCCAGTCCAAATTTCCTAAGGGTTTTTATCATCAGTGGGTTGTTGAATTTTTTATTGCTCAGCCACCACTGCTGGAAGTGGCACAAATGTCTATTAGGTGAGAGCTGCATATCACAGAAGACATCAAAAATCTTGAATGCTTGTCTTTTAGTAAAATAAATGATTCATAACTCATTCAGAAAGTTGACGGTTTTTATAAACATTGTCATACTCTGATCAGTAAATCAGTACAGCAGAAAGGGTTTGTAACTACTCCCTTTCTCATTGTGAATTATTGTCAGCATTTCATAATATTTTAAAGCTCTATTTTTAAATAGAATTAACTACTGATTTTGTTTACTTTGAATTTGACTTCCTGACTGAAGTACTTTGCCTATGAATTATGCGATAGTTTCATTTTATGTCTGCTGCCATCTCTATAACCTTACTTGGTTGTTTTTGTTTTGTGTTAGTTTTTCATTCTGGTCAAAGATTCACAGTTTTTCAATAGAGTATATTTTTTATTTACTACTTTATTTTGCATTAGAATTCTTTGGCATTTTGTTTCTTAGAGGCTCACTAAATTTCCTTCTGGAAGCAGAATTGGCCAAATATATAATCTTAGACATTTTAGGTTTATATCATGACAGTTTGAAAAACATCTTTAGCATACCTACTAGTCACATGGGTAAACTACTTAGCTCCTTTGCTTCAAGGTGGAACAATATAGCTGGGTCCTAGTCAATGGAACATAGAATTGAGAGAAGCTGCATTCAGGCCTGACCTTACAATATCTCTCTTGATCTGATTGGTTCCTGTTCTGCGCAGCTGGAAGCAAAAAGCACTGTACGGTGGGGGGCACATGTTGTTAGCAGTCTGGGTCTCCTTGGATGACAGACAGAGTGTCCTGTCAGGAAGACCTTCAGTGGACATGGAATGAATAAAAAATCCCCATTGCTCCACAATATTGGGATTTGAGGGCTTTATGCTACAGATCACCAATCCTGACTAATAAAAAATCTATATAGCAAAATGGTATAGCAAATCTTCCAACTCTGTAAAAGGAGTCACTCTCTCTTAATGCTTTAAATAAACACTTTTATAAGCATCCTCTAGTAGTTTTGCTGAAGATTTCTATATCATTGACCTGTTTTTTCCCACATATTACTTCAATGTATTTTAGAGCAGAAGGAGGAATAAGGGCTTCCCTAAGATATTTGGCTTTTTTTTTTCTTTCACTGTTAAATAAGAGACCAAGCAAGACTTACAAAAATTTCTCACTAAGTTCATTAAAAATTTGTAAAGTACTGGGGCACCTGAGTGGCTCAGCTAGTTCAGCATCTACCTTTGGCTCATGATCTCTAGGTTCAGGGATTCAGTTCTATGCTGGGTCCCCAGCACACTAGGGAGTCTGCTTCTCCCTCTCCCTTTGCCTCTTCTCCTGCTTGTGGTCCCTCTCTCTCTTCTTCTTCTCAAATGAATACATAGAAAAATAAAAAAAAATTGTAAAGTACTATGTTAACTATTCACAGCTATAAATATCTTTTTAAAATTATAAACATTTTTCCACATTCTACATATTTATTTCTAATTATCTTACTCATGATGCTATCATTAGTTTATATATATATATTTTTTAATTTTTATTTATTTATGATAGTCACAGAGAGAGAGAGAGAGAGGCAGAGACACAGGCAGAGGGAGAAGCAGGCTCCATGCACCGGGAGCCCGATGTGGGATTCGATCCCGGGTCTCCAGGATCGCGCGCTGGGCCAAAGGCAGGTGACAAACCGCTGCGCCACCCAGGGATCCCATTAGTTTATATTTTAAGTCACAGTGCACACTAAATTCAAGTTTTCTCTCCAATGATTTACTTGTAATCTCATAATCCAAATAGCTTTCTAATTAACAGTTTTTTTTTGTTTTGTTTTTTTGTTTTGTTTTGTTTTGTTTTTTTGCAGGGTGCGGGGAGCTTCTTGCAAATCTGACTGGACCACTGCAGACTGTACTTCACAATATTGTTGACTAGGAAAGGTTAGGAGCAGCTCTGTCTCTCTCTTGTTGTGGGTGAGCCTTCCTCATTATTCTATACTCATCAACAGAAGATTTCCATGAAGGAATGATTTTAACCTAACTTGTCCTTTTTTAAAAGGCTAGTTTAGTAAAACCAAATAATTTAATCGACAAATTTGCTTAACTAGGTATATGTGAACTGCAATACCCATGACATTGTGAAAGCCAAAAAGTAAATGAAGGGGCCACCATCACCTCCCCTACATTCTCAGAATATCTGTTTTAGGATAACTCAATGACTATTCCACTATCAAGAGAACACATTATTTGAGAGCCTTCCTTAAGATATACTTAACAACAACAACAAAACCAATTCTAATTTAATAACTCATCCTGGGGAATTTTTCTTGGCAATTTGTGAACTCTGTTGCTGCATTTCTTTGTTCATGTTACTGTAGGTACCACACCCCTGTGCATGTATCCTTGTTTCCTACTTCAAACAGAGAATTGAGAGCATCCTATGAGAAGCTTCTAAGTTGTTACCTCTTTTCCTCCTACCCTGAGAAATTCCATCTATCCTTCTTTCCTGTTTTAGGGAAGAAGTGTTTTCTCCCTCACAAGAAGAGTAATCTTAATAATGTTCCCCAAAATCACATTAAATTCCCTTTAGCTTTTTAGTTTATATTCAAGCATACTTTTTTCTTTTTAAGATTTTATTTATTTATTCATAGAGATGCAGAGAGAGAGAGAGAGAGAGAGAGAGAGAGGCAGAGACACAGGCAGAGGGAGAAGCAGGCTCCATGCAGAGAGCCTGAGGTGGGACTCGATCCCGGGACTCTAGGATCATGCCCTGGGCTGCAGGCGGCGCTAAACCGCTGCGCCACCGGGGCTGCCCTCAAGCATACTTTTTAATGATGTTCTTGAAACTTTGTAAATTAGTTTTCTATTTTTTCTTCATTTCTATTGTCTTTGAGCATCTGTCTACCTTGAACTGTATTGTATTCTGTTAGGTGATATCATGTCCTGTGTTAAGGAGATAGCATGTTAAACAATAAAACGTTCCAAAGAGAGCTTTAGTTATAATGACATCATTTGACATGTCAAAGTTTGGTTTGAATTTGTAGATGATTAGTTTCCTACAATTTTATGGCTGTTCATCATCTATTCCTTAGGCCTCGGTGGTAAGTTGGCCTTAAGATCAACTAGACCTTCACTTTCTTTTTTTCACTCCACACTGAGTTCTATGATGCAGAGGAATATCATTGCTGTTCTTCTGCTTTCTATTAGCTATAAATACAGTTTACCCACACTTCAAGAGTTAGACCCAAGAGATTCTTTAACAAAATATCAGTTTTACACATTTGACCTTACTTTCTTTAGGAAGGGTTTAGGAGGAATCAAGTATATTTTTCTTCTTTATGCATCCCTGGTGAAATAAACTCCTGATTGATGTCAAATTTTTTTTTGGTAAATCTAAGAGTCTCTTATTCAAGCTTTGATTGTATACATACATGACCGTTCAAGAGTCTTAGTAGGCAAGAGGTCAAGGTACAAAGGCTGAGGTTGTTTTGCTGTTTTCCCCAAAGCATCCAGCATGTGGAAAACTATATCAACTGACTGTGTCAGTGAAACTTCAAAATTATGATGAGCTTCTTTTGGACTCCCCTGGAACAGAACCATTCAATTCAGACATGGGGATCAAAATAGCAAAGTGTGATTAACACCACTTTTAGAGGACATGGTTAACAAGACAACCACTTTGGATAATTTAGGAGAGAAAGCCAAATCATTGACTAAGCATTGTTTTGTAATCATTACAGTATTAACAGACAAGTTTTCTGCAGGTAGCAATAATGAATTTGAGAAGCTGCTGTTGTGGCTGGGAGTGTGGGTGTTTGTAGGCTTAAGTGAGTGTTATGGGACTGGCAGGTACTTGGGGAATTAGAGGAGACCAGTAGATCTCAGTGAGAGGACAGTGATTCAATTTAAGGTGTAAGAAAGTCTCTGAGATTGGCCTGTGCTGCTGTAAATTCATTGGAAATCCTATAATTTCAAATTCAATCTAAAACTTAAACATTGAAAAAAAAAAACTTAAACATTGTCAGTTTTTAATGGTCAGAGAACCTTGCATTTAAACAAAAAGTGGGCCAGTGTTTTAAAGCCCTTTTAAATAATAATTATTATTTTATTTTATTTTTTTTTATTTTTTATTTTTTATTTATGATAGGCACACAGTGAGAGAGAGAGAGGCAGAGACACAGGCAGAGGGAGAAGCAGGCTCCATGCACCGGGAGCCTGACGTGGGATTCGATCCCGGGTCTCCAGGATAGCGTCCTGGGCCAAAGGCAGGCGCCAAACTGCTGCGCCACCCAGGGATCCCTAATTATTATTTTAAAAAATTATTTATATTTTATTTTATTTATTTATTCATGAGAGACACAGACAGAAGCAGAGACATAGGCAGAGGAAGAAGCAGGCTCCCTGTGGGGAGCCTCATGCGGAACTTGATCCCAGGACCCCAGGATCACGACCAGAGCCACAGGCAGATGCTCAACCACTGAGCCACCCAGGTGCCCTATTTTAGGTAGTTAACATACAGTATTGATTTCTCTGGAGTAGAATTCAGTGATTCATCACTTACATAGAATATCCATTGCTTATCAGAAGTAAAGCCTTTTTTTTGTAATTAAATTCTGAAGTTTCTCTTGTTCTGGATTTCAAGTTTTTAAATGCTTCTGTTTCAAAGTCTTTTGTTTGAATTGTTGATGTCTATTATACTTATACCAAAATTTACTTTATCATTGTGTGGGTATATACCAGTATAACCAGGAAATGGATAACCAAGTCATTCTTATTTGGGTAAAAAAAAATGGTTCATTTTAATGTTTCCCTTTAACTAACAAAGCTCTAGATAGTGAACAAATGAAACACAAAGAATAACTGATATATAAATGCTCTCTATGATGTCAGGAACAACAGTACACAGTTAAAAGTACTCCCATTCTGTCCTTTGGGCTTTGCATAAGATCTTCTGTAAGGCTTTCCTTTAAAAATGCCACCTCTAATAGAATTATGTTTCATATAAACAAAGTTATTTAGGATTGTTCTCATAACAGTTCCTGAAAAATAATAATTTAATGAGAACCTCAAAGGTCAATCTAACTTTCTCTGAAGGGAGGCTCCACTGTAGCTGGCTCTGGGAAGGCTTTCAACATTACTCTTTTATAACAGACATTGTAGACAATGGTTTGAGTATGGCTGGTATTTCCTCTTCCTGTGTCACCTCTGGTATATTAGACCATCTTTTGAACAAAACTGCTTGCATGTATTCCATGTTCCTTTTTCTGTTTTTTTTTTTTTTTTTTTTCCTCTGAGGTTCACAGACCTCTAAGTATGCCTGGCCTGTGTGTGTGCATCAGATAAATGAAGTGTCTGTGTTTGCATTTGGAGTAGCATTAAAAAAAATACTCTGTAAAGTAATGCAAATTTTACCTTTAAGGTAGTTATGAAATGCCCTGCATTTATGTTTCTCCTTACAACCAAGTAGTAAGAGGTATGCCTGTCATATCAGAAGAAAATTTGCTGATTCAGAGAAGTGCAGATTTCCAAAGGACCAAACTTGTCCCAGGCTGTATGCAGTTTCTACAATCCTCTAGTCTCTAGCCTGCTTTCATATTCATTATTTAATTTCATCCTCAACAGTACACTCTGAAAGCTCTTCCTGATTTTATAGGAGAAGAAGCCAATATCAGAGTGGTTAATTGATTAGTGCGCAGACCAGTCAATTAGAGGCCAAGTTGGATTTGAACCAGGAATGGTGTCTCCACATCCACTGCACACTCCTTGGCATCATAGCTTTCTCTGTCATTCTGCTTTCCTGCCTAATGTGAGATTGGATGCTTATTTTCTATCCGCTGACTTTTGGCTGGCTTTCAGTGTGTATGGCTGTGGATCCCACCAGCTAATCTATTAAGTCTCTCAGTTAAGCTTGAGGAGCCTCAAAAAAGTCGCATGTGCATGTGATTTATTTCTTCCTTTGAACTGTTCATTTCAACTTTAGTTATTTTAGTACAAGTTTCTTAAGAACAATTCCTAGGAAAACTGTCCACTTCTGATCAAGTGGTGGCCAAGCCTATTGCTGGTACTTAGTTCCTTCCTTACCTCCTCATGTTGTGGCCCCGGCTGGGCATAAGCCTGCACAGACAGACCCTGGCCTTAGCCTTTCATGTGGTAAGAATGACCTCGTAAGCAGATGAGATTTGTACCACCTTGAGGTCTGTTACTTAAGATACCCAAGCAGGTTCATATTTTGCTTCCCACGAGTTGGGATGGAGAGGAAGTCTGCCACCCAACCTGAACTACGCAGGGAATGTAGTAGAGCATTCAGGTGGAATGTAGCAGAGCATTCAAGTCCCTGAAGGGTTTTGTGGAACAGAGCCATCTGCCAGCCTGGAAAGTTCACCTTGTATCTGAGAGAAATAGTCACTTACCTGTTTTAAGCCACTAGATTGTTATTGGCTTTCTTTGTTACAGCTAGCAAGCTTGGCCAAGCTAACATAGTTCACCATGCTAGATAGTGTTTTAGGGCCAAAGCAGTGAAAACTGCCCTCATGGGGATCCCATTCTATTGCAGGAGACAGACGGCAAACAGCCCAAGGAGTTAGCTATGTGTTGCTGCATTAGACAGGGATAAGTGGCACAGGGTTCATGGGAGCCAAGAAGGAAAACAAAGGTGTTGGGGAAAATGACTGCAATTCTGGACAGGGGATCAGGAGAAGTCTCACTGGGAAAGACAGTTGAGGAGACCACTGAAGAACACCAGAGAGCTAACAATGCAGAAGACATGATGGGGGAAAGCACTCCAGAGGGAGGGAGCAGCCAGGGCAAAGACCCTGAGTTAGAACAAAACCTGACATGCCTGCAAATCTGCAAGGAGGCCATTGTGCCTGAAGAAGAGAGTTTTATCAGCTGTTTGTTTCTTTCTTTTTTTTTTTTTTTTTCAGCTGTTTGTTTCTATGGAACAAGTCACCCTATAGTGAAAACCACAATTGATTATTAGATCTCAATTCTGTGGGTTGGCAACCTGGGCTCAAGTAAGCTGAACTGTCTTTCTACTGGTCTCATGGGAAGTGATGGCTCAACAGGAGTGGGATGGTCTGAAATGGTATTGGTGCTCTGGGACTGGTGCTAGCTGTTGGCTGGGTCTTTGTTGCCAGGTGGTTTCACACCTCTGAGGAAGCTAGCTCATACTTCACACAGACATCAGTAGCAGAAGGAGCTAGCATGGGTGTTGTTAGCACCCTGAGAGCATGCCTTCAAAGTCCCCCAGACTCTGTTTGCTACTTTGTATTTGTTCAAACAAGTCACAGGCCAACACAGACTCAAGGGGGGAGATGGAAGTTGTCCCTCTTATTGGGAGGTGCGGCCAAGTCACACCGCAAGGATCGTTTCAGTAAGGTGGGAGGAATCACTGTGGATTCACATCTTTACAGACTGTCCACTGTAAGAGTAAATGAGGATGACAAGGTAGAAGTACTGGGGCATAATCATGTAGATCTTGCAGATTCTAGTGACTTTGTTAAGATATACTTCTTCAGGTTTTGGCCAGCTATATTAGAACATCTTCAAAAATTATTGGAAATAGATTGCCTGGGTAAATATTATGTAACTAACTAGTAGCAAGGCAGAAAACTACTGCTAATTACTACTAAATATAAAACCTATATTTATGGCGTGCCGGCATGGGGTTGAGTTCGTTTATCACTTAATTTAGAGCAGCACTGCAGGGTGAGGACACCCGTACCCAGAGAGGTTAAGTGATTTTCCCAAGATGGCACAAGTGCCAGAACTGGGGCTTCTACCAATGCCTTTCACACTGAGCCTTTCCCTGTGACCTTCTGCGGCCACTGAGATCCTGGCCATGGCCCAGAGCTATCAGGAGATGTGAAGTCAGATATTTCATCCTGGGAATACTCCCTGCTTCCTCACTTTTGGTCGGGGAGAAAGGAACTACTTAAAATAACCAGAGAGATTTTAGAGGAAGAGCCAGAGAAGCTGCTCCCCAGTGTTTTTACTAATATGGACTTTCTTGGTCTTGAGGAAGTACTTTGTTTCAAAAATAGCTGGTGCTTTTCCAAGGGGAGACTTGGAGCCGTTAGCCATTCACCTCATGCCTAAGATGCGTTGCTCTGAAGGCGGGGAGGGTGGGCCACTATCCCAGAGCCTGGAGGAGGCAGGAGGTCCACTGGCCTCTGGAACTGCCAGGACAGGGTTTCCTCATTCCTGCTGGTGCCCAGATATTTATGCCTGGGGGGATAGAGGACAAACAGCCCAGCAGGAAGGGAGGGTTTTCCCCTCTTCTTTTCCTTAAATTGGAAATGTTAGTGTTGAGCAGGCATCTGAAAACACAGCCAGGGTGACTGCACAAGTTGGTTAAGGATAAAGATTTGTCCTAAGAACAGATTTTAAGCTTGATTTGTTGGAATTCACTAGCATTTATAATCAAAGACTCTTGTTTTAACAGGTAAAAAGTTGGAGGTAGAGGAGGGACACCAGAAAAACTCCAGTGAAAAATCTATACCTTGTTTTTTAGAATGAGTTAAAATTATTAAATACTTACTATATACTAAACATTGTTCTTAGCATTTTATGTATATTAAAGCATCTAACCTCATGGAACCTAATGGGTAGGCAATATTATTTTTTTCTGTTCTACATGGAGGAAACTGAGGCTCAGAGTGAAAAGTTGCTTATTTTGGAAGGCAAAGGGTGGAGTCCCACTTCAGAGGGGCTTCAGTTTCCTTTCCAAATGGACTGATTGTTTATGTGTTTCCTGTATGTGCATGTGTGTGTATGCTTGCCTATGCATATGTGTGTGCACATGTGTGTGATGTTTTTGGCAGGCATGCATCCACCTGCATAACTCCTGTCAAAATTTAACTACTTTTCCCATCCTCGGGGGCCATTTGTCCTTTGACGCTAATGCTCCATTTATCACTTGCCATTTCTTATCAGCCCACAGTCCCTGGAAAGCTATTTCCCTTGGAAGATGGATGTGGATGCTGCTTTTTGGGTAAAGAGAATGTTCTGTTTCCATAGTCCTCTTTGCTGAGTTTTTTTCAGCAGACCTGGGTATGCTGTGATTTGAGCACCAGGCCCTGCTCTGAGTCTGCTTTGTAGAATGCCTTGACTTCTTGGCTCAGGGGCAGATTGTTTATATTATTATGCACATTATAAAGCAGACTTCTTTCTGCAAAGAAAAGTTAAAGGTGAAGAGTAGAATCTGTGTGTCTGAGAAATAAAGAGATATTTGTGCACTTGAGGACATATGAGCATACTTACTTATTTTGTGTGCTTCATCACATTTTATATTATGGTTTAGACTTATCTTACTTGGTCACCAAGAATCATCTTTTAAAAACAGATCCAAAAATCATCTGTGTTTATAGCAAAACCTCAGCAAGTCAGACTGCTCTATTCACATAGCTTGGCTACAATTTAAGTTTGTAATCACATAAAGAGTTATTTGCTTAAAATTAATACACAAGCAGAGTTTAGGATTTACATAGAGTATATTCATGACAACATTTCTGTGTCCTTCAGAATATATATACATATAATATGCAAGATCAACATGTCCCTTACAATGTAGACTTGATTATTCATTAACATCATCCAATCTTTTTTTGTTTATTTTCTTTCTTTCTTTCTTTCTTTCTTTCTTTCTTTCTTTCTTTCTTTCTTTCTTTCTTTCTTTCTTTCTTTCTTTCTTCTTTCTTTCTTTCTTTCTTTCTTTTCTTTCTTCCTTTTCTTTCTTTCTTTCTTTCTTTCTTTCTTTCTTTCTTTCTTTCTTTCTTTCTTTCCTTTCTTTTTCTTCTTCTTCTTCTTCCTTTCTTCTTCTTTTTTGAGGGAGAGACAGAGATAGGGAGTGCATGAGTGGAGTGGGGAGGGGGAGAGAGAAGAATCTTAATCAGGGTGCATGGCTCAGCTTGAAGCCCAACACGGAGTTCGATCTCACCACCCTGATATCATGACCTGAGCCCAAATCAAGAATCAGAGGCTTAACTGACTGAGCCACCCAGGTGCTCCTATTGTCCAACCTTTTAACAGCTCAAATTACTAGATGTGCAATTACTTCAAAGAACTGACACTAAGGTTATTTAAAATGCATTATAATCCAAAGTGTTTGCTATTTCAGATCTTATTCCTACCTGTTCCATGTCCCCATAGGTACCAGTTTCACTTCGAAATGCTTATCAGATTCTGTATAAATTATTTGTTCTTTATCTATCTTTCTCAATAAACCCCGAGATTACTTTCAGTTACTCAAAAAACCTAGCATAGTGCTTCCTGAAGCTTGAGACTCAGAAGGAGCCTGTGTCTTCTTGGCTCCTGGCACTTGTTCAGAATTTGCTATTCCTTCTGCCTGGGGGTAACTTCATCCTTCTATTTTCTAGAATAGATTTTATATAATTAATGTTAATTCTTCTTTCAAGTTTTGGTAGCATTCTCCATGGAAACAATCTGTGCCTAGAGATTATGTTTTTGGATTGCTTTTAGTTACAAATTAAATTTCCTGCATAGTTAAAAGGCTATTCAAATTACACACTTCATAATGGGTAAGTTTGGTACTTTGTGCTTTTCAAGGAATTGGTCCATTACATCTAAGTTGTCAAATTTATGCGTGCAGACTTGTCCATTTTACTCCTTCATTACCATTTCGATATCTGCAGGATCCATAGTAATAGCCTCTGTTTCATTCCTGGTATTGGAAATCTATGTCCTCTCCTCTCTTCTTTGAGGGGTGTGTGTGTGTGTGTGTGATTTGTCAGTTTTGTTGATCCTTTCAAAGAAAAAGCTTTGTATTTCATTGATTTCCTCTACTGTTTCCTCTTTTGTTGTGCTTTTCATTTCACTGTTCTTTTCTGTAACTTTCCTTCTGCTTGCTTTGTGTTTACTTTTCTAGGTTCTCGAGGTGGAAGCTTAGATCACTGACTTGAAGGTACCCCCTCTTCTAATATAAGTATTTAGTGAGGTCTGTTCCCTCTCAGAACTGCTGTGGCCATGTCCCACACCTTTTATAGGTGGTATGTTCATTTTCATTCAGGGCAATGTATGGTTTCTTTCTCCTGAGACTTCTTTGACCCACAGGGCGTTTAAAAGTGCATTGCTTGATTTCCAGGTGTTTGAGGCTATTTTTCTCCGTTTTTGATTTTTAGTTTGACTCCAATGTGGACAGCAAACACATTCCATATGACTTCAGTTTTTTGCAGGTTTGTTGCTTTTGTTTCCTGATCCAACATACAGTCTCTCTTGATATGTCAACTCAATCCTGTTGGTGGATGGTGTTGCTGAGTTCTTCCATAGCTTTAGTGGCTTTCTGTCTAGTTGTTCGATCAAGCACATACAGAGAGGTGATGAAGTCCTCAACGACAACCACAGTGTTGCTATTTTTGTTTGCAGTGCTATCAGGTTTTGCTTCACATGTGATGCAGCCCTGTTGTTTGGTGCATACATATTTGGGATTGCTAAGTCTTCTTGGTGGCATAGCCTTTTTATCGTTCTGTACTGTTCCTCTCTGTCACCTGTCACAGCTAATTTTCTTTGCTCTGAAGTCTGGTTCATCTGATATTAATATAGCTTTTTTTAAAATTTTTATTTATTTATGATAGTCACAGAGATAGAGAGAGAGAAAGAAAGGCAGAGACATAGGCAGAGGGAGAAGCAGGCTCCATGCACCGGGAGCCCGACGTGGGATTCGATCCTGGGTCTCCAGGATCGCGCCCTGGGCCCAAGGCAGGCGCCAAACCGCTGCGCCACCCAGGGATCCCCTTAATATAGCTTTTGATAGCTGCTTTCTCTTTTTTTAACATGTTGACTATAGTTAATTTTCCTAATATCATTTCAATTTAGTATACTTAGGTACCATGAACCACTCTGAAAATGATAAACTTACAATTATTAATTTTTTTTCTGACCACATTCCAACATAAGGACATCTAATTCATCCTACTTAAAGCAAGGTCTTTGCCATGTCCTGGGTTAGAGAGAGATCCTGTAGCCATGCTGGCCCAGCTCACCACTGCTAGCCATCTGATCCTATCCACTATTCTCTTCCTTTCATGGTGGGGGCCAGTTTGGGGTTTTGGTTTTTGATTGTTTGGTTTAGTTTGTTGTTTTATAAACAGGGATTATGGTGTTTCTGAGAAGCAAAGACTTAATATTTTCTCAATTTTAGGGTGAATTCCCAGTTTTCAGAGTGAGGCAGAGTCATTAAGTAAGTTATTAATTCAACCATGCTATCCTAAATATATAGGTGTAGTTAGTAAATAATTCAGTCTAACTCCCCTGAACAAATATGACACATTAAATAATACATAAACAAAGAGATAACAAATAAGTCAAAAGCTTCAACTCAGCTGCCCTAAGTCTCAGGTCATGTGCTTAATGGATCAGTGCATATTGATTCAATATCAATACATATTAGTGAGTGTTACAGTTAATGTGCCCAGCACTGTGCCCTCTTGGCGCCTCTTTCATTTCTGTCTGGGAATTCAAGGGCTTGTATAAATGTATTTTATTTTTTACTATAATATGACCAGTAAATAGCTTTTATGATTATTGAAAGGGGGGGATAATTCATTAAATAGTAAGAAGTTCCCCTCTTCTTGCCACTGATATTCAGGTAAGAGAAACATACCAGCATAGTTAATACACATATTTCCCCAAAAAAGTCAATGGCCCCATCTTTTGTTTTAGATACTCAAGGTGTTAGGCTCTGCAGAGGAGAATTTTTTAAATTTAGTTAAGAATCAATGCATTCCTTGGGTTACCAGGATAAAGTTTCCATATAAGAATCTCTAGTCCCCTGTGCTGAGGGAAATGCAGGTGTCCCCTCAGACAGAAGACCCCCTCCCTTTTTTCCTTGTGGCTCCTCAGGTCCCCATACAGAAAGGGCAGCCCCTCAGCTACTTAGCCTTTACATCTATGATGCTACCAATAGTTTATCATAAATAGAAAGAGGCATGGAGCTTGGGCTGGATTCAGAAGGATTCCTCTTCTGGGTCTTTCCTGTCTCTTGTTTCTCAGAGCTGCTCAGGACACCAGAATTCATCAAAATAAATGGTTCCCAAATCTCTCTGGAGTCAGAATCACATCTGGAACTTTTAAGAAACGTATTTTCCCAGGTGACTTCCCAAACACATTTGTTAATCAGACTCTTCTAGGGAGACTTATGTTTCAAAAGGTCCCTGGATAATTCTGATGAGCTGAGGGAAGGTTGGGAGCAAGAGGTCTCACCTGAATTCTTTATCTTTCAGATACCTACAAACAAAACCTATAAGCAGAAACCAACTCCAGACTCCCAGGCTTGTGTTTCTTCTCCTGTGAAGCCAGCCCATAAGGGGTTAATGATCTCATCCAGAGATTTCTGCTCTGAAGAGGGGTTGGAAGTGTTTTATTTACAAGCCACAGATTAAAGATGTAAGCATGTCTTAGTTTCAAGGTCCACCACTTCATAAAGCCGTATTCTCTTTTGTGACAGAAGTAGGCAGCTCTGGAAACCATAGGTTTCCTGGGTGGCCTGGTATAAATCTGAAGCCAAGAAGTCCTCTTTAGACAGAGAGTTGGTCAGCTGCAGAGCTCAGGGTCACTCAAATAAGACCCCGGGGAGAGGAAAAGTGTGAAACATCCTGTAAGAACAGCCCTCACAGGGCTGTCGACATGAATTTTGAATTATGGCTTCCATAGCTAGCTCATTCTCAAGAGACACGAAGGCTGTTAGGTTGGTTTTTATCTCTGTCTACTACTTGGTAGAACGATCCAGGAGAAAGTTTGCTTTAAAAAGAACAAGCTGAGTTTCCCAGTCAGGGATGGAGTGAAAGCTTCTTTCTCTTTTTCTTGCTGGGCTCCGTGGAAGAGTCTCCAGAGCACAGATCCTTATCCAAGCAAGAAGAGGGTGTGTGCCATGGCCGCCCTAGCCGTTCTCAAGCGAGGCCTGTGGGCTGGGGCCAGGAGCAGGAATTCCCCACACAGACACAGAGTCTGCTGCCCGAGACAGGAGCCGCGGCTCCACAGAAAGCCACTCTGTTCCCTGCCACCAGGTAATGCTCACACAACACACACACACAGCAGTGGAAAAAGGAGTATTTGAAAGGAGTGTTTTTTTTCCCTAGAATACACAGTGCTCTTATTTCCTTAGGGGTGCAGTAAAAATTAGCAATGAATAAGTTGCCAAATGTAGCTAAGAGTCAGTAAGGATATTTATCTCCACAGGCTGGGGTTGCTGGACGGGTTGCTGGGACAAACTTTGAATCCTTCTATAAATCATAATGAAAGATTAAAATAAGAAAGCATTTGCTAAACATGCCTGCAAGGAGGCTTTTATACTGCTGTTTTTTTTTTTTTTCCTTGCCAACTGCTGCTTTAGATTTCACTGGGCTGTGAATCCAACAGAAAATGTGTATTTGTTTGAGGCGGGAAGCAATAAATAAATAAATAAATAAATAAATAAATAAATATTTTTAAAAAGATGTACATGTGTGGAACCTTGGTTTACATAGGTTTTTGAGGTCAAAGAAAATTCAGTTGGTAAATCTAAGTGTATACATTATGTTCAGTTTTAAAAAAAAGTTTAAAAAACCCAAGAGTATATCCCCAAGACAGGTGAATTCTTAACAAAGAGCATATTGAAATGTATCGTTTGTTTTCTATTTCATTCAGATATAAACATCAGTTTTATTTAAAATCTGTAAAAAAAAAAAAGTCTTCAAGCTTTCAATCATTTAAAAAAAAACACTGACCTATCCCGTGAGCACTGTTGGGCAAGGATGTACTATGAAAAGCTGTAGCTATGAGAGTGCTTGGGAGGCACATCACCCAGCCTCAATTCCCCTTTCGTGAATGAGAATACCTCCTGGTTTAGAGCAGGAGGAAGTCATCCTTCCCTGAAGTTTGGCTAAACTTCTTCCAACATCCAGCACATGGCTACTACCTCTGTTAGGGAGCTTCTGTGTGCAGCCCCAGGCCTGGCCACCACCACTAAATCCAGGAACAGTTGAGCATGCCGGTCCTGTTGCTCTTCTCTCTGATGTCTCAGCCACTCACAGGACTGCAAGTTCACTGAGAGGGCAGTGGTCAGGCCTTAGGCTTCTGTTATAGGCCTACAAATTCATGTGTTAAATATGAACTAGCCCTGAGTACCTCAGATGTGACCTTATGGAGAGTTGAGGTTTTTAAGAAGGTATTTAAGGTAAAAAGAGGTCATTGGGTGGGCGTTAGCACAATATAAATGGTGTCCTTCTGAGAAGAGAAAATTAGGACACAGATGCACATGGAGGGAAGACCCTTCCCTTGAGGACACAGGGAGAAGGGAACCATCCGCAAACCAAGGAGAGAGGCCTTAGCAAAAAAGAACACTGCCAACACCCTTATCTTGGACTTCTGATCTCCAGAACTATGAGAAAATAATTGTTTAAGGCACTCAATCTGCAGTGCTTTGTTATGGCAGCCCCGACAAACTAATGCTACTTCTTTTGATCCCTGACACACACATAGCTCTGAGCCTTAAACAAAAAAGGACCTCAAAAGTTGTTTGTTGGGCTATCAGTTTGATATCAAATATATAATAACATAAATATATTTAATAATACATATAATACCTTATATATAATACATATAGAATTATATAAATTAATACATCAATACATTGTGTAACTAATGTATAATACATAATATAGTATAATTATAATTAATACATTAGTATTTTTTAAGATATTATTTATTTATTCATGAAAGACACAGAAACAAAGGCAGAGACATAGGCAGAGGGAGAAGCAGGCTCCCCACAGGGAGCCCAATGTGGGATGGAGGACCCTGGAATCACGCCCTGAGCTGAAGGCAGATGCTCAACCACTGAGCCACCCAGGTGCCTCCAATATATATTGTAATTTACACAATTAACTATATTACATATTATGTGTACAGAATAATATATAATTTTACATGTATTATTATATATACAGAATAAATGTGTGATAAAACAGTTGTTATTTTATAAAAACTACAAAAATTTAGTGAATTCTAAAATCTTGCTGAGTAAGAAGCTTATAAAATATTTAAAATAAAAAGCATAAAAATCTAGCCAGCTCCCACTAGATTAGACTAGACTTCTACTTCCAGAAAAATGTAATATATATATCTTTCCTTTTCCTCCTCCTATATACAAATAAAAAGCATACAGAATGTATATAATGCAATCATAAGAAGACTCTTAAAGGCAGAGAGAAGGCAGACAGATATGTGAGGCTCAAGGAAAAATGATGATGAATTCCTTAGCTTTTCTTCCCCTGCCTTATGCATCCCAGGCATGAAGCTGAAGACCCTGGCACTCCAGAAGTGTTAACTGGTACAAACCAAAGAAGTCTTTCTCTCTCTCTAGTTGCCTGTCTCTAGGCAAAAGACCAGAAAAGGGGCAGCCCAGCAATACAGAAAACTTTTAGGAAATAACTGCTGTACTCTAGTTGAATATCAAAAAAACCTGTAATCCTAGGCCAACCTCACCAGCCTCCTGGGCCTGCTCCCCAGTCTCTCTAAACTGTAATGAGATGCCACAAACACTGCCAGAATGTGTCACAAAAGGGCAAGTAATGAACTGGGGATTGCATCTTGAATTGGGATATTGAGTCCCCCCTACCTTCAGTGTCAGAGGACAGACATCCACCCTCACCCTAGGTTAATGAAGAACTCCTCCTACTCCCCACTTGGGTGGTATAAAGAGTCCTTGGATAAAATCAAGATTTTCACTTCCCCCTGATGTAGTGTCAGCATAGAACATGTGGGGAGCAATAGCAAAACACCTTTTGCCATGCCGACCAGATAGAGGTGTGTGGGACCAAGTGCAATGTCAGAGGAAGGCAGCTCATACACAGGGTTTAAATAAATCCAGACTCTCATAACTGAATACTCAAAGTGTCCAAATTTCAGTTGAAAATCACCCATTATACCAAGGATCAAGAAAATCACCCATTATACCAAGGATCAAGAAAATCACCCATTATACCAAGGATCAAGAAAATCACCCATTATACCAAGGATCAAGAAAATCCCATTCTGAATAGAAAAAAGACAATCAACAATCACCAACACCAAGATACCAGAGATGTTAGAATTATCTGAGAAGGATTTTAAAGCAACTGTCATAAACATGCTTCATGAGCAATGACAAACACACTTGAAACAAACAAACAAAAAAACCCCAGAAAGTCTAAGCAAATAAAAGATACCAATTAAAACAAAAAGGATATCTTAGAACAGAAAAATACAGCAACAGAAATTAAATTGGATTAATCAAAAACATGAAGAAGACAGAGGAAGAATCAGTGAACTGGATGATAAAACAATAGACATTAACCAATCAGAATAGTTCAAGAAAAAAGATAGAGGAAGATAAAGGAGGGCAGCCTGGGTGGCTCAGTGGTTTAGCACTGCCTTCAGCCCAGGGTGTGATCCAGGAGACCCTGGATCAAGTCCCACATTGGGCTCCCTGCATGGAGCCTGCTTCTTCCTCTGCCTGTGTCTCTGCCTCTCTCTCTCTGTGTTTCTCATGGATAAATAAATAAAATATTTTAAAAAAAGAAAAAGGAAACATGAAGAAAATCTCAGGGACCTGTAGGTCTATTAAAATATAATAACATTCATAGCATCAGTCCCTCAAAGAAAGGAGAAAGAGCGTGAGTCAAAAAAATTATATCCAATGAAATAATGGCTGGAAAAAAATCTCCAAATTTGACAAAAGACATAATTCCACAGATTCAAGAAGCTGAACAGATCCCAAACCCAAAGAAATCCATATAGAGAAACATTATAACCACATTAGTAGTGTAAACACACGCAAAAAAAAAAAAAATGTCTTACACAAGCAGAAAAGAATACCTTCTCTTTAGGGGAAACACAATTTGAATGGGAATAAAATTATCTACAAAAATTAGAGTACACATTATTCTTTAAGTAGTTAAAGAAAAGAGCTATCAACCCAGAATCCTATATTTGTAAATATCCTTCAATGATAAAGGTAATTCAATGCATCTGAGCTGAAAAAAAAAAAAAAGGAAGAATTTCAACCATAAGAGATACCATAAAAAATGGCTAAATGAAGTTCTCTAAACAGAAAGAAATGCTAAGAGAAGGTAACTTGGTATAACAGGAAGTAAGAACAAATGGAAAGAGTAAAATGTATATATATATGTATATGTATGTGTGTGTATATATATATATATATATATATATATATATATATATAATACATTTTCCTTCTCCTACTGAGTTTTCCAAATTACACTTGATGTAAAAAAATTAAAAAAATAAAAAATAAATAAAAAATAAAATAAAATAAAATAAATAATAAATAATAAAAAAACAAAAACAACAAAAAACCCCCAAATTACACTTGATGGCTGAAACAAAAATTATAACACTTTCTGATGTGGCTCTAAACATGTATAGAAGATATATGTAAGATAATTAGATTTTAAGCAAGGTTAAAATGAGGTATAAAAGGAAGTAAAGTTCCTAAACTTTACTCAAGTTAGTAAAATATCTACAGCAGTACAATGTGATTTTTTTGAAAAGCTCTATAAAGGCTTATGTTAAAAAACAGAGAGATAAATCAAAATGGAACTAAAAAAAGAGAAGAAAAAAGTTCAACTAACCTACAGAAAGCCAAGAAAAAAGACACAGAAAACTGGAAAACAAAGAATAAGCAGAAAAATAAAAATAAAGTAAAATGGCACACCTAAGCCTTAACAGCTTAATAATTACACTATCTTTGGTTGTCTAAACACATCATTTAAAAGACAAAGATGTCAAAGTGGATTAAAAATCATGACTCAATTATGTATCAACTACAAAAAAACTCATTTCAAATATGATTACATAGAAAGAAAAAGAATAAGATATATTATGCAAACAATCAAAAGTAAGGAGGAAAAGCTATATTAATATCAGATGAACCAGACTTCAGAGCAAAGAAAATTAGCTGTGACAGGTGACAGAGAGGAACAGTACAGAACGATAAAAAGGCTATGCCACCAAGAAGACTTAGCAATCCCAAATATGTATGCACCAAACAACAGGGCTGCATCACATGTGAAGCAAAACCTGATAGCACTGCAAACAAAAATAGCAACACTGTGGTTGTCGTTGAGGACTTCATCACCTCTCTGTATGTGCTTGATCGAACAACTAGACAGAAAGCCACTAAGGCTATGGAAGAACTCAGCAACACCATCCACCAACAGGATTGAGTTGACATATCAAGAGAGACTGTATGTTGGATCAGGAAACAAAAGCAACAAACCTGCAAAAAACTGAAGTCATATGGAATGTGTTTGCTGTCCACATTGGAGTCAAACTAAAAATCAAAAACGGAGAAAAATAGCCTCAAACACCTGGAAATCAAGCAATGCACTTTTAAACGCCCTGTGGGTCAAAGAAGTCTCAGGAGAAAGAAACCATACATTGCCCTGAATGAAAATGAACATACCACCTATAAAAGGTGTGGGACATGGCCACAGCAGTTCTGAGAGGGAACAGACCTCACTAAATACTTATATTAGAAGAGGGGGTACCTTCAAGTCAGTGATCTAAGCTTCCGCCTCGAGAACCTAGAAAAGTAAACACAAAGCAAGCAGAAGGAAAGTTACAGAAAAGAACAGTGAAATGAAAAGCACAACAAAAGAGGAAACAGTAGAGGAAATCAATGAAATACAAAGCTTTTTCTTTGAAAGGATCAACAAAACTGACAAATCACACACACACACACACACACACACACACACACGCCCCTCAAAGAAGAGAGGAGAGGACATAGATTTCCAATACCAGGAATGAAACAGAGGCTATTACTATGGATCCTGCAGATATCGAAATGGTAATGAAGGAGTAAAATGGACAAGTCTGCACGCATAAATTTGACAACTTAGATGTAATGGACCAATTCCTTGAAAAGCACAAAGTACCAAACTTACCCATTATGAAGTGTGTAATTTGAATAGCCTTTTAACTATGCAGGAAATTTAATTTGTAACTAAAAGCAATCCAAAAACATAATCTCTAGGCACAGATTGTTTCCATGATGAATGTTACCAAACTGTTACAGAAGAATCAACACCAACTATTTCTTGCAGTAAATCAAAGAGGAAAAAAAATATTTCCAATTTATTATACTAAAATCAAAACAAGAGAAAGCAATACAACAAGAGAAAACTTTAGACCAATATCTTTTATGGATACAGAGTAAAAAATCCTTAACAAAATTGCAGTGAGTAAAATAAGAATTATATGAATTATGGACACAAGTCTCGTTTAACATTAAAAATTCAATCAATGTTATAAACTGTATTTATAGGCTAAAGAAGAAAAATCACATGATCATATAATTGATGCAGAAAGAGCATCTGGTAAAATCTAACACCCATTCATGATCAGAGCTCTCCTAAAAATAGGTATAATAGAGAAACTTCCTTAATTTCATAAAAAGCATCTACAAAAATCTGACAACTGACATTATACTAATGATAAAAGATTACTTTCCCTTAAGATGGAACAGCCAAAAATGTCTGCTCTCACCATTAAATTCAATATAGCACCTTAAGTCTTGTTGCTGAAATAATGCAAGAATGGAAAATAAAAGGCAAACAGATTGGAAAGGAAAAGAATCAAACTGTCACCATTTGCAGATTACATGATTATCTGCTTATAAAATCTAAAGGAATCTGCAAAATCTCTTAGAAATAAGTGAATTTAACAAGTTTACAGGATATAAGATCAACAGACAGAAATCAATTGTACTTTTTTATATTAACAATGACCACATGGGATATAGAATTATAAATACAAAAGTACTTACAAGAAAGCATGTGCTGTATACTAAAACCTGTGAAATTTTAATGAGGAAAGTCAAAGATCTAAATAAATGGAGAATGATACTTGGTTCATGAATCAGAAAACTCAACGTAGTAAAGGAGCTGATTCTTCCTAAATTGATATACAAGTTTAACACACTTTCTACCAAAATCCAAGGAAGATTTTCTTGTAGATATAGACAAGATTGCTTTAAAATGTAAAATGTTGAAAGGCAAAATAAAAAAGCTAACCAAAAAAAGCTAACAAAAAGCTAAACAACTTTAATAAATCTCAAAACTCAACAGTAAAAGAAAAAAAACATTGTATTAGAAAATGGGCAAAGGACATGAATAGAAATTTCACTGAACAGAGTTTGTAGATGGTAAATGACGTCTAAACAAGCACATGAAAGTATGTTTCAACATCATTTGTCATTAGGGAAATGCAAATTTAAATCATAAGGAGATAGAGCAAGCAAAATGGATGAGATAAAAAATGATACTAGTAATGCTGGTAAGGTTGCTGAGAAACTGGGTCACTTATCTATTGTAGGTAGGAATGTAAAATGGCATATCCAGTCCTACAAACAATTGGGCAGTTTCTTAAAAACTAAGCATGCAACTACCAAATGATTGAACAATTACTATCTTGGGCATTTATCCCCGATAATTGAAACCTTTTCTTCACACAAAAATCTCATACAAATAGAGCAGTTTTCATAGCCAAAATCTAGAAACAGTTCAGATATCTTTCAATATGTGGATGGTTAACAAACTGTGGTACATCCATACATGGAATTGTACTCAGTAATAAAAAGGAATGAATTACAAGCAACAAGGGGCATGATATCCAGAAAAATATGCTGAGTGAAGAAAAAGCCAATCCCAAAGGTTACATACTGCATCATTCTATTTGTATAACATTCTTGAAATAACAAAATTGCAGTGATGGAAAACAGATTAGTACTTGCCAGGAGTAAAGGATGGGAGCAGGAGGTAGGGACCAATGGGGATGGTAAGGCTTTGTATCTTGATTGTATCAATGTCAATATCTGTTTGTTATATTGTACTATGGTTTTGCAAGGTATTGCTGAAAGAACTAGTTAAAGGTGCATTAGATCTCATCCAATTATTCCTTATATCTGTATGTGTATCTACACTTATTACAAAATAAGTATAGATTATTTCAAAATTTTCATTTGATTAAAAGAAAAAAAAAGGTATCCTGACCAGCTGCAAGATCTTCAAATTTTGCTTTATGGAGAACACCCGGAGCTCAGCTACCTGGTGCTACAGGGACCTTTGCTAAGGATGGCTGCCTGTTGGGGTGGGGGTGGGGCAGAGTCTCAGGCACCCTGCTGCTCTGACAGCTTAACAGTTTTAAGTATCTCTAGGTACAAAAGTTCTTGGAGTTAGGAGTTCTTTGCTTTGGGAGACTCGGAGCCTGTGAATGGAAGGGAATGGGAGAGTAGTTCTCTACAAACCAGACTTTACTGTGCTATAGATACCCAAGTTGATTCCATTCTATCAAATGAAGTTTATGTGATCCTTAGAACAGGGTGACTCTCTTCCCTCCACATCCTCTCCCCACACTAGCACTTATGTGTCTTCTGGGTCATTTAGGGTACTCTTCCATGAAAGTTAATAGAACTCTTTTTTTTTTTTTCTTTTAGAACTCTTGATTCAAACGTCATACAATACACATTTCAGAGGTTAGGTACATAAACACTATGGATATATAACAAAATCCAGGTTCTTTTCTTCTCTCTGCTCTTAGTATTCATGTGACAACATTCATCCCCAGTTGTCAGATCCAGGCACGACACCCAGAAGGAGACAAGGGGGGATGAGTCTTTTCCTGTTTCTTTGTTTTAAGAGATAAACTCTGATTCCAGAAGCTATTCCCTCCATACCCTTTAAATTCTCATCATCCTATTGGCCAAAATTGGTTCACATGCCCATTCCTGACTAGGCCAACTCCCCTGAGGCAGGTGGGCAGTTCTGGTAAGGAAGGTGGGTGCCTGAAATGTCACCTGTGAGGGAGGACAAAGGAGGTGTTTGATGCTGAAAAGTCACTATTCTCTACTAGGGATGGAATATTCCTACTTTGCACCAGGCATATGCTAACAGACCCTACAACTTCATGGAGTAAGTAGTATAAATTCCCAGTTTATAGAAGAAAGTAAGTTCCACAGTGGTTAACTCACACAGCTTCATGGAGCTAGTAAGTGGCAGGACTGGGGTCTGAAGAGAGTTTAACAACAGAACTGTCTTCATTCTAAATGAAAGCCTCATTTTGACAGTGCTATTCTGTGGACTTGCACTGTCTACATAATTTGTTATATTAATTAATTTTTTAAATGAAAAGTAATGCTTTCATCCAGTATTATTACTTGCTCTGCATGTGGCAGATGGTATTCAAGTGCCTGGTAGAGTCCTGGGATTTCTATGGCCCTTTAAATCTGGGGTTCATCCTTTTGATTGTGAATAGTCTAAGTAGAATTGACACTGATGTCGAGGGAATCTGGAAATGAACATTAAACATTGGTCAAAGTTATCCATTTTGACAAATGCTATACTGACTTTCAATTTCTCTTATGGGTACGAGACTAGTATGATTTCCAGTTTCATCTACTGATTATCCATTGTCTTTGAGGTTTATGGATAGGGTGCTGACCATCCATACACAAATGTTCCTTTGGCAAATAGCTAATTGTTTATAACTGTGGTTACAGATTTCTCAAAGAAGTATGCCACGCTATAAGACCTCTTTCTGTAAGAGAGAAAGAAAACTGGAAAGCATAGAAGTATGGAAAAATCCATTTCCTTATACTGGCATTTTTGACTGAAGCAGAGCATTGCATTTTATTTCAATCAGTATCCCAAACATTACCTGTTTCAGAGATTCCCAAGGAATTAGTTGTTGATTTGTTTGTACATGGTATATAGCAGGCATTCAATAAGTGTTTGTTGGCCAGCTATTGGTTATGGCATTTTTCTTAACAGTACTTAGCTATAATAAGGATTCAGAACTGCAGATATTGTAGATTAATGATAATTTAAAAGCAGCAAAACCTAGAGTGAACTCAGTTTTTCTTCTTATTATGCTCTTCAAAGCAGTTTTGGCTTGACTTCAGCATCTATTATGGAAAAGGGTTTGAAGTAAGTCATATTTTATCTGCAATCCTTCCTCATCCTAGGTTTGCAGACAGCACCCTCCAATCCCTATGGATGTCTCTGCCTGCCTAGACTAAATAGTGATGACTGTATATTTAAAACGTGCATCAGAGTTTAAACAACAAGAGAAGCAGGAGAGATACTTTTAAATTCTCATCAACATTTAAATACTTTCAAGTTTTTGAAAAATAAATATAATGTGTTGAGGATCCACCTTAGCTAAGTTCCATAAGTGTGCCTACATGCCTGAAAGTGTGTGTGTGTGTGTGTGTGCATTTGTGTGCCTGTATGTGGGGAAGTGGTGGAAGGGGATAGCCCTGGAGACTATGTATAATTGGATTCAGTCACCATTCTGAGTAAACTTCGTTAAAATATTATAGCACTACCCATAGGGTGAGTACTTACATAAATTTCACAGGAGTTCCTTTCTGAAATGTCTTGTACAAGGAAAAGTTGTTTAAGGCTAAGCCAGATTGCTCAGCAATATTGTGCATTTAGTAACTTAGTCAACTTATTTTTTATTTCATAGCTTCTGGGAACTTAGGCATTAGGACTAATTCATAAGGAGGCTCACTATGTTTTACAGTGGGCAAATATTTTCAATAAATTATAGAATCTGTGAAATGTATGTGTTCTTAATGGACATTGACTAGTGTTTTCACTACCCTTGCGTGGTTCTTTATCAAACCTGGTTTTACGTTTCAAAACTATGGGTTAGACAATAATATTGATATTACCATCTTTTAAAATCTCCTCCTTCTCTGGCTCAAGTAACAAGAGGTTGCCTCTCATCTTTTGCTCTATTAGTTCTTATTAACACCCTAATTATTTAAATAAGAATTAGCAGTGTGATCAGGGAGGGACTTGTTAGGGGATAATTCTTATGGCATACCAAAGAAAAGAAAAAATAAATACTTCCAAACGGTGGCCTAAAACTAATTTTGTAAAACAAACTTTTCAAATAGTGGAGAAAGTATATATCCAAAGACATTTGAATTTTTTTTTTTAGATTTTATTTATTTATTTATTCATGAGAGACACACAGAGAGAGGCAGAGACACAGGCAGAGGGAGAAGCAGGCTCCCTGCAGGGATCCCGGGACCCCAGGATCAAGCCCTCAGCCAAAGGCACGTGCTTAACCACTGAGCCATCCACCGTCCCTGAATGTTTTTAAGATTGAGAAATCTCCATCTAGAAAATGACAGTGATTACATTTTACAGAGAATATGATCAGCATAATTATGTATATGACTTATGCAAGATCGAGCATGGAGTTGGTGTTGCAGCCCTTGAGGACTACCATCTATGAATGTGCCTACCTTTTTAGACTTCTTTATAAGTTTAGCTCTTAGGATGCTGGCTTCCTTATGTTGCTAAGTGCTGTGTAAACTAGTAGTTCCTTTGTCCCAAGAACTGTCATTTCTCCTGCAAGAGCATTTAATGAAAAGGTCCATATTGAATCCGTGGTGCAGTCTTAAACATCTGAGTAACATGTACTTCAGATCTTGCCAAAGCCCAGGTGACAGACAAGGCCATTCTCTGTAGCTCTGAAGTGTCCATCCTGGGCCCAGCCTGGCCAGTGGCTTTCACCTCTGTATTTGTTTTGCCTGCCTTTCTGTTGTGACACCAACAGATGTGTGATTTACGTCTGAATCACCCATGAAGACTAACCCATGCTATCCAGCCAGCTGTAAGTCTACCCCTTTTCTTTTTGCTCAAGAAAACACTAGAACACTCAGGAGTGATTTTACTATGGGGTGGATCGGATACTTTCCAATGTACAAACCTTGGTAATTTACTACTAGTTAACAAATAGCATTTGGCATTCCTCACAGCAGAGATGACAGGCAGTGACCCTTTCAGCCGCTCTGCCCTCACTGTGGCTACACAGAGTCAGAGCCCTTGAGAAAGCAGGGTTCACGGGATGGGGTGTGGAGTTCACAGGAGTGCTCATCCACCCAGATGTCTCTACAGGTCCTTCTTGCTCACTCCCAACTAAGCCAAGCCAGGATGCCTTCTAGCCTCAGTGTTCTCATCTGTAAAATGAGAGAGGCAACCATTCCTACTTCATCACTCTTGTAATTATTAAATGAAATTACTGGCACAAAGCATTTAGCATAGTGCCTGGAACAGAATAAATAATTGATATAAATTAGTTCCATTATTACCTAGATGTTATTTGCTTACCCTCCCCCCAAAAAATGCCTTTGGTAAGTGATTATTTTATTCCAATAACTTTAAGTTCTAAATGTTTTCAAGCTTTTTACCAGCAGGAACCTCTTTATTGCCAAACAAAATCATTACAAAATGAGAAGTATGAAACTTAAAGACCATAGCTAATAAAAACAACAGTGTATGTCATTATTCAATAGTGTTTTGAAAGATGCTACCATTTTAAGAGTCAGTGTTTTTAAAAGTCTTTCTGTAGACAGAGAAACTAATTTTCTCTAGAGGTTTTTACAGTACCCATGATACTGTGTTTCTTTCTGCTATAACTTTCATAGCATCAATATATAACACTTGTCAACTTATTGATGATGTTTTTAAAATTAACACAAATTCTTAAAAATTACTTCTGTTGCACACATGTCAAAAGTTTAGCAAAATAATATATATTCGTGTTTTTCTCTGTGAATTTGTACTAAAATACAGAAAAGGAGACATCTGCATGTCTGTTTTCCTTTAAACTCTAAAGATGTCACATAAGCATAAACTTCAAACTAACTCAATAGGAATTATTTTTTGAATTTTTGGATTATTCAGTACTCTAACTGCACTTATATAGCAGTCTGATCTGTTTTCATACCCATTATAGTATCTGCTAGTAGAAACATTAAAGCTGACTCATTTCTTTCTTTAGAAATATGCAGCAAATTACTTTGAATAATCCTACAGACTCATTTTAACCAGACTTGAATTCTGCACACATTTTTGATATTAAGCCATTAATTCTTTCTACATAAAAAAGTAAAAAAAAAAAATTATTCCCAACATATTCAAAGCACCCCAGGCAGGGACCTAGGACTATTTTGTAAAATTACATTGTATAAATAACTTTGACTTAAATATTTATTCCTCCATTTGTATATGTTTTGATTTTCTTTCTTGCTACTGACCTGGCTGGGAAGTCACCATCCATTGTGTCATTTCACGTATTGTCATCATTATTCTCAGAAACTAATAAATCTGTTTATGCAGTACAGTTAATCTTGTATTAAGCCATCAATAAATAGATGATATCCATTTTTACAATGTCTCTTTAAATATCTGGGGTTTTTTTTGTTTTTGTTTTTGTTTTTATTTTAAATATCTGTTTTTTTTTTTTTTTAATATCTGGTTTTTAACCAGAATTTTTTTACTAGTATTTAAAGGAATTTTTTTGAATCCCATGTTTACAATGAATTTTATAAATATGATATAGACAAAATGTAAATATTATATTAAAAAATGAAAAATGTCTTAAATTCATCTTGATTTACTTTAGAATGTGTATGCTAACTGGTTATTATAGAGACACCAGTAAATGAGAACATGACCCAGAAGGGATTTTACACCTCTGAACAGCAGTGTGGGGACACAGGCTCTTAATGTCTGGATGTTCTTCACAGTGGGCAAGTGGTGGGGTGGAGATGAAGTGGGTGGAATAGTGAGACAGACCAGGGTCAGAGAAAAAATATAGTTTGGAAATTGTAACTTGACATGAGTAGGTTAATTTGTTATATGTCAACTGAGAAAGTCAATTGCTTCTATTAGAATAAGTAAAGGCTGGGGAATAAGATTCAGATTCAAATCCTGGCTCTATCATTTATAAATATGATATGACATTTATATTATTATAATGTAATTTTAGTTGTTGGATTGCTTCCACCAGCCCATCCCAAATTTACAGGGTTTGGATTATCAAATAAACATTGACTATTAAAAAATACATAGGGATCCCTGGGTGGCGCAGCGGTTTAGCGCCTGCCTTTGGCCCAGGGCGCGATCCTGGAGACCCGGGATCGAATCCCACGTCGGGCTCCCGGTGCATGGAGCCTGCTTCTCCCTCTGCCCGTGTCTCTGCCTCTCCCTCTCTCTGTGTGACTACCATAAATAAATAAATAAAATAAGATAAAAAAAAATAAATAAAAAATAAAAAATACATAAAGTTGGAGTGGTTTATTATTAGTAAACAGAACTTTCTATCTTATTAGTAATATAAAAACTCTAAACATAACTGCTTTTTGTGGATACTTCGTCTTAAAACTAGCATTAAAGTTGTTTACATTGTGGGTAATTTTATTTTCTTTCCATTTTAGGATGAGTTTATCAAAGAAACAGAGAGTAGTAAAATGGTTGCAGGCAGTGGGAAAGGAAGGGAAACCAGCAGAGACGGGTAAAGGAGAATAAACTTTAAGCTCTAAGATGAGTAAGGTTGAAGGATCTAGTGTAAAACATGGTGACTATTGCTGATAACACTGTATTGTATAATTGAAAATTACTAAGAGAGTAGAACTTAAATGTTCTCGGCAAGAAAGAAAGAAAGAAAGAAAGAAAGAAAGAAAGAAAGAAAGAAAGAAAAGAAAGAAAAGAAAGAAAGAAAGAAGAAAGAAAAGAAAGAAAGAAAGAAAGAAAGAAAGAAAGAAAGAAAGAAAGAAAGAAAAGGAAAAAAAGAAGAGAAAAAGAAAGATAAAAATGTGAGTTGACAGATATATTAACTAGGTCAGGGAAATTCTTTCACGATGTGTATATCAAACCACTACAATGTATATTTTAAAAATCTCACATTTTTATTTGTCAGTTGTATCCCCAAACTGTAAGTGAAAAAAGCATCAAGTTTAAATATGAAGAGAGAGATGAGCAGTACTGAGAATCCTTAGAAGAATCTATATTTGAGACAAAATCAGTAGTTTACAGAATGGTGTATAAAGATCAGCTATGAGGCATTCCTTTTAATTGTTCTAAAAAATTATCTTCTTCTTCTTCTTCTTCTTCTTTTTTTTTTTTTTTACTGCATTTTCTATTTCTGTTAAAGTCTTATGCTTTGTGGATAGAGCCAAAGTAACAAGCACCAGGGTGCGTGGGCAGGCTGGCCAGAGAAAGGCTTTTTCACACAGTCACTCCATCCTGATGTTCATAGAAAACATCTGCTCCCCTGCCATTGCTTCCACTCTCTTCTTCCAAGGTCTATGCTAAATATATTTAATTCTCTGTCTTTTCTCCTTCAGCCCAACACATTCCCACCATTGGCTTCCATCTGTTCGCCTTCTCTACTGATTTTTGTCTCCTGGACTCAGTGACAAGAGTGTAGAAAGTAGCAGAAAGAGCATAAATAAGTTATTTTTGTCATCTTTTATTTAAAAAAAATACCCTCACAACATAATCTACTCTGTTGTTACCTTAAAAGTTTGTTTACCATGTAGTCAGTTAATTGAATTTATATAATTTTAATCAATTAATAGATTAGTTTTTTAAAACTTAGTTCCTTTCAATGGCATATGTGGTTGTGGGAGCTTGCTCAAGGCAGTGGTCATAGTTTATCTTTAAAATACTACGCAATGCTCTTTTGGTAACAGCTAAGTAAGTAATTGCCCCTGGGCATGGAAGCATTTATATGCTTTGTGCTCTCAGATATACATTTTCTACTCTGCAGCAGAAGAAATACTGGAAAATTCACATTTAGTTTTTGGGGGACTATGACATGGAAATTATGTATAACTGTTCCTCTATTCGACCACAAAGGGTGTGGATTGCTATTTCATAATGGTCTGTTTGTTGGGTCCAAAATATGGTCTCCGGTAAGAGAAACATAAAATAAAAGCCATTGTGCATAACCATAAAGTTGATGTGTTTATTTTTGTGTAATACAATCAATTTGACAAGAGTTTTGAACTGTTTTGTGAAATGTGGCCATATTTACTTCTACTCCAAGTCTTAATGCTAGGAGCTTTGCGTTTCTTACTGGGCTCCAGTTCTATACATAACAAGACCTTGGTGAGTCATCACACATTTCTTTGCAGTACTCTACTATGTTATTCAGATCTTTACTGATTTGTTTGTATCTATGGGCTCTGTTCTCGCATCTAATGTAGGAGTCTGTGGCCAGAAGGTAGGGAAAGCCTTGGGACTCTGTCCACAGGGGTGGGAATGCATGTTTTACTGCAATCTCCACCCCAACCCCCCGCAAAAACAAACAAACAAACAAACAAACAAAAAAACAAAAACAAAAACACAAACCAAACCAAACCAAAACAAAACAGTTTCTCCTGCACTGGGAGAAAATTTTCCTTGCATTTCCTCAATCCTGTGACAAGTCCAGGGGGCTTTGTGAATGTGCTGTTGCTTGCTTACTCCAAATCAATAAGGCTGACATGGCCACACCCTATAAACCTCAGTGCTACCACCTTGGTGTTTGGCACTCATCCCTGATGTTCCCCTTGGGAAGTTCCAGGGCCCTGTGGCCAAAGTTCTCTACTCACCCTATGCTGAGGGCACTTCCCAGGCCATGCTCTGCCCCACGGGTCTCATCGCCTTGTGGATGCACCTCCTAAAGCCAAAGTCTTTGTTAATGAGTGTGGTTGCTCACATGAAGGATGTGGGGAGGAATGCTCTGACTGTATGAAGCAACCATTTTTGGATATTTGGTCAATATATTCATCTCTTTTCTCAAAAATGAAAGTACACACAGGGAATAACCAAGATAGCTTTCTTGCTGGGTTTAGATCCAATGAGGTGACAAGTGACTGTCAGTACAGAGTTTTGATTTTCAAGGGTGAGTTGATGAGAGACAGGAGCTGTAGAATCTGGACAGTTTGAGAGGGGACATCCCCAAGGTGCTGGTGGTCCCAAGGGCTGGGCTCTAGCTGACTGGCTATGGAAAGAAACTGCCCCCTCCCTGAAGCCTGGGCAGGCAGGGCAGGGATTCCTGTGAGATGGCTCTGAAGATAAATGGGATAACTGTGATATTTCTCTAGGTCTTATGCTTTATCTCCACGCCAAACCAACTCCCAGAGCCTCACCCAGTTGCCATGTGAAGTTCATGAGATATAGTAGAAACCCAACCCATGTTTGCATTTGTGGACTGAATTGAACTTATGGCCTTTCCAAGCCATGCTGTTGTCCTCCAAAGGCTAAACAGCAAAAAGAACCTGCAGAATGAATAGAGTGCAGCACTGCTCCATGGAAACTGTGGGATCTGAGGGATTTGCCAGTGTGAGGGAGAGAAACATTTATCTATATAGGAAATGTACAGACAAAGATTTGCTTACTGAGTTCTGTTACAGTGGGGAAGCAAATTTATTTCATGCTCATGATTTCTCATTTTACTGTTTGTAGTTATTTCTTTCACAGTGTTATGATGTAATCATAGTCATATTTTCCTAGCATATCAGTGCCTAGAGTGAAATCGCACATAGTATTCCATGCTGACTTATGCACTGAGTTCCAGATTTCTCATTTGACAAACCTCTGCTTATAAAAATATTGTGTTTTTTTTTGGCAAAAGGGCCAAATAGGCTCTGAAATACCAAGTTTTCTGCCTTAATCAGAGGCAATTGGTCTGTAGGAAGATGTAAGGGAAATTAATGAAGTCTTTACTTATTTACCAGATATAGACAGCAGACTTAGGGCTATGTCTTGGCAGCTCTGTTTGTATCTTTAGCTTACAAAAACCCTGCATTGCTTCTTATGCCATGGCTCTTTTCTAAGTCACTGTTGCGGTTTACCATCCATTCTGGTTCATCATTGTTCTGCAAGTTTCAAAGCAACATCTACTTTATAATTCTGCACTTGAAAACTTAAAAGTCAAAGGAAATGTGCAAAAGAGAAAGCAGCTGATTCAAATTGTCCTAAGTAAGATGGCGTACTCCCTTGGTGAGAGTATCTAGTATTATAATCATGACACACACAAAGACCCTGGAATACAAATACGAACTGCATATTTTGAATCTAAGAGTAACAGTTTGATCTGAATTTAAGCTCTTGGCTAATGGTATAACAATTCCATATTCAAGGTCAGTATTGCCTGTTTCAAGAGATAAGTGTGTATGCCCTTTTCTCATTTGCATATACTACAAAATGAGTATTCTTGAAGAAGCTTTAAAGGTAAAGAAGGCAAAATTTTTCTCCTTGTCACAGAAAGATACTACTGGGTTGTGATTTTTGGAGCCAGGGCTCAGTGGATTTTTTTTTTAAGATTTTATTTATTTATTCATGAGAGACACACACACACACACACAGAGGCAGAGACACAGGCAGAGGAAGAAGCAGGCTCCATGCAGGGAGCTTGATGTGGGACTAGATCCCAGACCCAGAATCATGCCCCAAGCTTAAGGCAGACGCTCAACCACTTGAGCCACCCAGACATCCCTCAGTGGAATTAATAGAGATAAAATGAATGAATCTGAAAGATTATTCCAGGCTTTTTACTACCTGAGCAATAAATATTTTTTACTTAAAATTATGAGCACTAATGCATTAACCTCATGGAAGTTCAACCACTCATAGGGTTTATGGTGTCATAAGTAAAGAAATGCATCATATCTCTTCCTCAGTGTCATGTCATATCCAGGGCCTTTTCTTTATCCTTTCAAAGGTAATTTCAGAACTACCAAGGCAAAGACATTTGTACTTTCCTGCATTGTGTGTGGTTTGTCCTCCAGCTCTGTGGTCCTGTGGTAGATTATAACTCACTTTCACATTGTAATTTTCCCTTAATTCAAATTTTATGTACTTTTGGTAGTTTTACTCTGTTGTTTCTCTGATATTTCTAACATTTCTCAGGTGACTACTCTTAGAAAAAAATGCATGCATATAAACTTATTTAGTATCACTGCCTTATATACCTTCTTCAAACATAGTTCTTATCCACTGGAATATCTTCACTTTCTCCTCTGGAGAGAAAACCTGAAAATCTTTAGTTCTAAGTGAAATAGTCTAGGAAACTTAAGGCTGAACATTTAAGTAAGAGTTTTTGGGAAAAATACTTTGATGAAGAGTCTCTGAAAGCTTTTTATACCTCATTGAGAAATCCACTTCTTTAAGTCATTAAGGCAAACTTTGTTCAAAGGCCCTCATAACTTTTCCAGACCAGAAAATTGCTTTAATAGCTATGGAGGGAAGCTCACAGAAAGGGCTCTGATTCAGAGAGCATCAGTGAAGGGTCTGCTCAGCATGGACCTAGGGCTCTGGCTATATGGCAGACTCCAGCAGGGACTCCTGATCTACCCATGTGGCCACCTCATCTATGCACCTATTATCCATCTGCATGTGAACGATTCTGTTTGCTTGAGGATATTATTATTCCACATGGCTCTGGCAAGTACTGAGAAGGATGTGACAACCATTACTGCACAGCAGGTGAGAAGATCCTAACAAGCTGGCTGCTTATGTCTAGTTACAGTAAACATTGCCTCTTGGATCCTAGAGGACTGGATCTTGGCTGAAACCACAGCATAATGAGGCTGGTGATGATGCCTAGAAGTGGAGGCGCACCTCAGCACCCTCAGAAGAAATGGAACTCCCAGTGGACTTGTAGGCCTGTCCCTGTTTTGCACCCGCAGAGTCGCTGAACACAAGCCGAAAGAAAGTGCAATCAGATGTTTGTTTTTGTCCTGAATAGTTCTTCTTCTCACTGTGGATTTAATTCAAGGGAAGTGCATATACAAGTTTCTTGAGGTGGTAGTTTATTATATAATATGCCATATACATAATATCTTTTTTGTTAAAACACTTGTATCTCTTATCTAGACTTTCATTGGAAATTCTATGCTGTGTAATAATTACTTTTTAAGAATCTATAGCTAATGTATCTATGAGTATATAGCTATATATGAATATATATGCATATATAGTTAACATTATGCATATGATTCCAAAGGGGAAGAACTTTCTAATTACATTTGTAAATTGAAGGCAGTAAAAGAAAGTCATTTAGCTAAGTTATTAAAGAGTGTCTGGCTCACAATATAGAGACCACTTAGGAAGTATTTATTTCGTGAATAAATATAATCACTGCTGGAGATGAAACTAAATATAAGCATTTCTGTTCTCAATTGAAATTATTCTATGGTGTTTATTTGATAATGTAGGAAAGCTTTTATGCTAGAATAAACATCTGAGAGTATATTTGCAGAGAGAAAAGAATTCTACTTATTAAAGTGATTCTCAAGGATCTGGAATTTCACCGTATCTCCAGGATAAAACATGCGGAAACTATCTATTTCTCAAGAAATATGGCCAACACTCTCTAAGTCACACATTTGCTGAAAAGTTTCTTTTTGATGCTAAAACAAAGCAAAAAATAATAATAATTCTAACAAAGGAAGGCTGAAAAGCAAGCAAACAGAACAAAAAACCCTGATCTATTAAACTATTTCTGTGCATTCATTTTAGGGCATTTCCACTGAGATTTGACTGCATATAACAACAAACTAGAAGAGATTTAACTGCCTCCCTGGTGTAGTTTTTACAAATGTGCTATTTTTATTGGAATCTAAAGATTTTGCATAAAAAAGAATCTAAGATGTGAACTAAAAGTTTTGACATTGAAACATGTCTGGCAAAGTGCTTAGTACCTTCAGGCATGAATTAAGTATTTCCCAGGTGAATGAAGGAAGGAATAGCCACTACTCTGCTTTCATTCCATTCATAAAATACAGGACCGGCTGCTGCCAGACAAGCACCTTAGTGTGGGGCATGCCATTCCTCCACAGCACTCTTCCAAACCCAGCAGTCATCTTTGACACCTTCTGTGTCCTCAGCCCTTTTTTTCACCATATTACCTTTTAAATTCCTCAGGCATCTTGCTCTCCTCCGATCACTTAGCCTGGGTCAGGAGCACCTATTATGCTTGCACAAGACATTTTGCTTTTCCTTCATAGCATAGATCTTATTTTGTAATGATATAGTGACTTTGATCTTATTTGAATAAATGCCATTTTCCTATAGTCTAAATTCCACGAAGGCAGGTCTGATTTGCTCACTATTGTACCTTGAGCAACTTAGAACAGTGCTAAGGCACATAGACTGTGTTAAATGTGTATTTTAAAATGAATAAATGGGGCAGCCCGGGTGGCTCAGTGGTTTAGCGCTGCCTTCAGCCCAAGGTGTGATCCTGGAGTCCCGGGATCAAGTCCCACATTGGGCTCCCTGCATGGAGTCTGCTTCTCCCTCTGTCTGTGTCTCTGCCTCTCTCTCTCTCTCTCTCTCTCTCTCTGTGTATGTGTGTGTGTGTCTGTCATGAATAAATAAATAAAATCTTTAAAAAAATAAAATAAAATGCATAAATGAATGAGATCATTGTGACATAATGGTTAAATTACAGTGGCCCCTGGCTCTTACCTCGTTAGGCCCCTTACAGAGCAGCATCAGTTGTAAGGGCTGCCTGGCGGGGCTCCTGAACACTCCAGCTGGTACAGAGAGCCCTGTTTCCGTTCCTTCTGCTGTGTGTTGGGTGCCTGACATGTTCCTTCATCAATGCTTCAGGGGGGCACCTACGCTTTGCACTGTTTGCAAGCTGCATAGTGAAAAGGCAAGCCTGGTGTCAAGTACCTTGCTTCCTGATGCCCATGAAGCTGCAGGTACTCACCAAGAGCTTCCTCTCCCCACTATGTGCAGGGTCTGAGCCTACTTCTGTCCAGAAACCAGCCTTCTCACAAACAATTTCTTCACTGGTTAGAAAGTGAAGAAGGTCCAAGGTCTTTTTCATTCCGTTTAATTCACCACTATTAGCACAAAATAATAATGGTAAAATGCCCTCCTTCTACTGTGACGAAAAACGTCCCACACTTATGTCACTGTATGCAAGCAGACCTCCAAAGAGCCAGCCCCTCACTCACACCCATTCTGCACACCATCCCATGAATGACAGTCTCATCTCATGCTGAATCTCTATGTGTGATGTTAACATCATCAAGATAGCAGAAATCCCACCGTGGTCTTCACTGTCAACTCAGCTCTCTCTACATCTCCCCACCAAGTACACTCATTCAACTGAATGTTATAGCTGAAATCAAACCTTGGCTGAGGAGGCTCTATACTGTGCTCCATTTACTACAATGATAAGCACCATTAATGTAGTCCCTCTGTCTATATTGTGATGTATTTCAGGCCTGGTCCTGAATGCTTCTTGTACAAGCAATGCAGTAAAGAGGAAAGGCACTAAAGTTAGAATTGTTCCTGCTGGAATCCCAACTCCATCACTTTTTAGTACCTAGCACACATCCTCCATTTCTTTCTTAGTGGCAGATTTAATAACTATCATGCTCAGTTATTGTGAGGATTCAGTCCTATTGCACAGGTGAAACATGTAACACATAGTATGCTCTTAATGCTCCATGGTCAGTGATCAGTCTTCTATTTCTGAATTAATATTTTGGGAGATTTTAGGCAGATTCCCCCTACACCCAATCCTGCTTGAGCTTTGTGTCTTCCTTTTATGTTTTATTTATATGATCACCTTAAATATTATTCCTCATTTCCAAGCCAAATTAGGAAATTTAACTTATTGTATGGGAGAGAAGTTACATTCTGGAAGCCCTAAATTATATACCTCCATATGTCATGCCATTGAATATTCATGGAATAGGTATAGACAATATCAGATAAGTACTATGTAAAATGTTCAAAATACAGTCTTCTTTTAAGATTCAAGACCTCCTCTCAAAGCTGGTATAAGTATGCTACCTGAGTGTGGAAGCTAGCCCTACCATTATCTCATTCCATGAAACAGCTCACATTAGGGCAGACCTTAGGAAAATGCCCAGAGACTCTGGAAAAAGTGGTATTTTTGAAGAGTTATCTCCATCTTGGCCAATATCAACCATTTCATAGCATAGGGATTGTTGAGATGAGAAGATAGAATGGTATCCTTTCAGGCAGGAGAGGACACACAGACTTATTTACAATATTGGTTTTTTCTACAGGACAAATAAGCATTTCTTAGTGGCTTATAGAGTGACTTGCACTTACTTCACATTTAAAAATTGTGTGAAAATGAATACTCAGAGTCTATCTCTTGGAAACTTGTTCTTGTAACCCAGAATCATGGGGAAATTTCTTGATTTACTTCATAAAAGGTAATCTGATGTCTCACTTTTTGAGGATCTAAGCATTTGGGAGTATGATACTTACCTTGCATGAGAGAAAATGTTAATAACTAGTAACACGTTGAATTTCTAAATTATTCAGTTGGAGTGATTTTTGCTAAAATTTCATTACTGCTAATTTTCAGAAACCCCACAAGTAGTCTAAAACTGGGCATTCTATTTCTGCCAATGGAGAAAAGAAAATTACAGAACAGTGTCCCTCTGCAGCACAGGTGCAATCATGCTAAACAAAATGTTAGAAAATTGGATCCAACAATATACAAACAGGATAGTACATTATGACCAAGGAGAGTTTATCCCAGAAATGCAAAGTTGCATTTCATATTTAAATATTAAAATGCTAATTTAAATATTAATTGGGTTAATTTATCATATTATCAGAATAAATGAGGACGATTATATAATAATACCTATAGATATAGAGCAATCATTTAAAAAATGTACACTTATTCATGATAAAAACTTGCAGTACGGTAGGAATAAAGAGTAACTTCCTTATCTGTAAAGAATATGGATTAAAAAGACCATACTATAGCTAACACCAAACTTCATCATGAAATACTAGAACCTTCCTCCAAAACAAGTGTGAGGATATTCACTCTCATTACTTCTATTCAAGGTATTACTGGAGGTTTGAGCCAGTGCAGTATGGTAATAGACATACATAAAAGGCATAATGATTGGAAGTTATTTGTAGATGATGTGATAGTTTACATAGATATGCTAAGACATCTCTAAAGCAATTGCTAGAACCTATACCGAATTCAGTAAGGTCATGCTTGATATTTAGACATCAATTATATTTCCATATGCTAATAGCAAAGAACTGGAGAACAAAACAGAAGTGTTTGATCACATGCACAAAATAAAATGCTTAAGAATAAGTTTAGGAAAAATATGGAAGACTATTGCACTGGAAACTACAAAATACTGCTGAGAGAGACTTCAGAAGCTCTAAATAAATGAAGAATAACAACCATGTTCATGGATTGAAGGACATATTGTTATTAACATACTGATTTTCCTAATTTATTGATTCAACACAATCCCAATCAAAATCGCAGTGGTTTTCTCACAGAGAGCTTAGAGTCCACTGGAATCACCAGCTGTTAATAACACTTAGAATCCTGAGTAAAATATATAGCTATATGTAAATCTACAATCATTTCAATGACGATTTCAATTACAAAAAGAATTGAGCAGCTCTTAAGCACAAGGAACAACAAGAGAGAAAAAGCTTTGAGGGATTTCATGACTCTGAACTCAAACTTTATGTGAACCAAGGAATATCCAAAATGGAAGGGGAAGGGCAAGGTAATACCAATACTAGTAATAATAAGAAAGAAGGAGGATAAAGGGAAGATAGACAGGAGATGTAGAAGGGGAAATATTAGGTCCTAAATGGAAATATATATATAAAATCATACAGTATTTTTTTTTCTATCTGACTTATTTCACTTAGTGTGTAATACCTTTAAGACCCATCCCTATTATTGCAAATGGCAGGATTTTTCTTTTTTATGATTGAATACTATTCCATTGCATTAGATTCTATATCCTCCTTATCCATTCATCATCCATCTGTGGATGGACACTTAGATTGTTGCCATGTCTTGGCTATTGTAAATATGCTGCAGTGAACATGGGGGTACAGGTATTTCTTGGACATAGTATTTTCATTTCCTTTGGCTATATCCCTGAAGTGGAATTGCTGGATAATACGGTAGTTTTATTTTTAATATTTTTCATTTCTGACAAAGGTGTCAAGGCTATTCAGTGGTAAGAAAGAAAGTTTTGTCATTGGAATTTGCAAAAAATCTGTTCTACTCAATATATCAATATATTGAAAAAATTATTTTCAGCCTTTATCATTCATAAACATTCCTGAATTAATTTGTGACACATAGAATTAGTCATAAAAACCAAGAGTCTGCAACTTGCAAAATATAACAATGGAGACTATCTTTACAACATTGAAGTAGACAAATATTGCTTAGGGAGAACAGAAAAAGTTCTAAAGATAAATAAAAAAGGTAAGTCAGACTTCATAAAAATTGAGAACATGCCAACATAAGCTGCAGACTGGAAGAAGACTGAAATACATGTTTCTGAAGGGAGACTTCTATGTATCTCTGTACGTAAGTGTGTATGTATTCATGTATCTATCATCTCTCAAAATGACAATCCGTTAAAAATGGGCAAAAAATTGAATAGAAACATCACTGAAAAATACAGCAATGCCCAAGAAACGAATGAAAAAAATGCTCAGGATCATAGAGAAATGCAAATTAAAACCACAATGAGATATACTTCCATATTCATTAGCATACCTAAAATTAGAACAACTGGCAGCACTGAATATCAGCAAGGATATTCAGTAACTGGAACTCTCATGCATTACTGGTGGGAATATAAAATGGTGTGACTACTTTGGAAAATAGTTTGGCAATTTCTTTTGAAGTTTAAACACATACCCAGCCATTTTATTCCAGTATTTATCCAAGAGAACTGAAAACATAGGTCTGTAAAGACTACAATAAGAATATTCATAACAGCTTTATCCATTAAAGCCAAAAAATGGAAATAAACCAAATGTCTATCAAAAGAGAATGGATAAAGGACTTGTGTAGCCACACAATGGACTATTACTTAGAAATTAAAAAAAAAAACTATTGTCAAATAAAACATTGTGGATGAATCTCAAAAACATGCTGAGGGAGAGAAGTCAATCCCTAAAGAATATATATTTTCTGATTCCATTATGTGAATTTGAAGTACAAGCAAAATTAATATATGGTGAAATAAAGCAGAAAAGTGGTTAACTCTGCATGCATAGTATTGTCTGGAAAAGGGCTTGAGAGAACTTTCTGGGCTGATAACAATCTGTCTTGATTAGACTGGTGGTTTCTCAGGTGTAGGTGCTTATCAGAATGTCAAATTGTATTCTTAAAATATGTGCATTTCTCTGTGTGTACATTTTACTTCAATAAAATAAGAATGTCATATTAAAGGTTAAATTTACTAAGTTGGTCTTCAGTGTTCAGTTTATTAGGAGTCAGAAAGAACTAAGAGTTCTCTGACAAACCTGAGAAAACCAACACCAGGGAACGAGTGCTGTGGCACTGGGAAAGGGTGCTCTCTCGGAGGACAGGATACTATTCCTTCTCTTTATCCCCAGTTGACTCATGGGGAGCAGCTGGGGAGGACTACTAGGTAAGTTGATAAGAAAGAGGTAGCAGGCATCTGGTAGCAAGCTAACATGTTATGAGATGCCAATGAAGCTTTTTGAAAAAGACATTGGCAATATTTGAGGAAGCTTTGACTACTCCTCACGTAGTCTATTAGATTGAACTATATAAAGTGAAGATATTTGTCCATTTTTTGTCTTAACAGAATAGTAATTCCACATAGCTTACTCTATGCTTTACTGTTCAGCCTTAAAACAGCTCAGGAAGTATCTGTTTCAAGGTTTAAAATGTATAAGCCCCTTGACCTTACAAAGAAAAAAAGTCAGTTGTAAAAACAAAAGTGAGCTTTTTCCTTTTCTTTTTCTTCTTTCTTTCTTTCTTTCTTTCTTCTTTCTTTCTTTCTTTCTTTCTTTCTTTCTTTCTTCTTTCTTTCTTTCTTTCTTTTTCTTTCTTTCTTTCTCCTTCCTTCCTTCCTTCCTTCCTTCCTTCCTTCCTTCCTTCCTTCCTTCCTTCCTTCCTTCCTTCCTTCCATCTTCTTTATGTGATTTGTAGAGTTATAAGCATGAAGCAGGAAATACTGACACTGGATAAGTTACAACATAGGTCCTAAGAACTCTGAGCATATGTGGTTCTCCTCCCCTTTTCCTCACTTTTCTTTCTGGTACTCCAGAAGCCCCCTCTTTACATCTAAATTGTTTCTATTCTGTTTCTAAATTGTTTCCTTGATTCTCAGTGATCACAGGGCACAGAGGCTGGGAGTGGTCAGAAGTGAGAGGCCTAGCCAGGAAAAGTCTTAGTCACTGCATGGTGGATGAAGCCTGGAGTGTGCCCGGCATGTTCACTTGACTGATTTCCAAGGCAAAGGTAGACAGCTGCCTGACAGACAGGCCTAGTCATAGCAGGTTACAATGAACTGTGTCATCCAGGCACACCAGGCAATTTCCTTTTTGAGTCACTTCTCAGCTCAGAATGAATCATACTCCACCCTCCTCTTTTTCAGCCTCTATGCTTAGAGGCTGTGCGTCTGAGTGGAAAGGAGACCATCTTCTCCCTGGCAGCAATGTTTCAGTAAAGAGTGTCCTCAGAGTGTCCTGTCTGCCCCAGTGGGTAGGGGTCTGCAGAAGGGCCTCCCATTCTTGTGTGAGATGACTCTAGATGCAGGGGTGGTCACCTGAGATCCTGCCAGGTCCTAGAGCCTGGAGACATGGTGTATGGAAAATGAAAGCTCCAGAAAGCCCATTTGTTAGTGGAGAAACACGCATTTCTTTCCTGTTTGGATTTTTCTCCTGATTTAAAAAATTAGAAGCTGGTCCCCTGAGCTTTTATGAGAGGAGAGGTTTTAGTGTCACTGTGCCCTCTGGGTCCTTGGCTCTGTCATCAGAAAAATAAGTTGTATCTAAAATCACTGGTCCCTAGATTTGACCACAGGAATTTCTGAAAGCCTCTTCCTATTTCTTGCATGCTTTTTAAAAAATATATATGTATTAAGAATTTAGCTTTGAGTTTTTATTATTATTCTCAGCTTTCTTCATTTCTCTCTTTTTATCCCCACTTTTAACCTATATACACTGGTCAGAAATAAAATTACTATTTATATGATGCAATTAAAGACAAGAATGTAAGCAATGAGTCCTGGAACACAGAGCTTTCTCTGTGGGATCCCTGTTCTCTGAAAGGAAGGGGACATGAGGAGGCTGCAATGAAGTGAGGACCTTCGCTCCCAGGCCTGCAGAGCTCCAGCATCGGCTCCGCTCCTGCTGCTGGCCTTCCTTCCAGAACTGTGCCTCACTGGGGGCAGAAAAGCGGAACCCTCAAGTTTGAGAAAAGGATATGACTAATCATTGGATTTAAAGACTGGTGCCTGTACCTTGATTTTAGGGCAGTTCAAGAGCTGTGGGGTTTCCCTGGGGAGGAGTCAGTATTAAAAAGGAAGCTTTTTTGAGCTCTCATTCTCCTTTGCTTTCCCCTCAAAGTCACTTGGAATACCAGCCCAGAGAGCAGCAGCCCTCCTATGCAGTTTCCCCGCTGCCACCTTCTACAAGGATTGGGAGCAGGAGGGGTGGGGGTAGGGGCAAGTAACATGGTCTTAGGTGCTAGCACCCATCCTTCCTCCCACTGTGGTGACATTATTTGGGGTCTTGAGGATTTTTCACTTTTTTAAGAATTTTTACTTTAAAGTGAGAATCTTTTTTTCTTTCTTTCTTTCTTTTTTTTTTTTTTAAGATTTTATTTATTCATGAGACACACAGAGACACACATAAGCAGAGGATGAAGCAGGCTCTGTGCAGGGAGCCCGATGTGGGACTCGATCCCAGGATCCTGGGATCATGATCTGAGCCACAGGCAGATACTTAACTACTGAGCTATTCAGGTGCCCCTAAAGTGAAGATTTCTCAAAAAAGATTAATACCTTACTTCAGGAAGGGTAATGTGAGTTAGGTTGAGGAGGCTAAAGTGATGGAAGAGTAAGGGAGCAAGTGGGCTAAAGTGTGGTGGGCAAAAGCCCAGCAGCAAAATATCCCACATTTCATAACGTCTGTCTACCACCTTTCTGCCAGCTCCAGTTTCCTTTCACTGTGCAGAATTAGCTTGAGAATGTTACTTCCTTGCTCAGACTTCTTCAGTGACTTGCAATTGCTAGAAGAACAAAATCTAAATTCACCAGATATGTGGCCATGTTGTGTATGGTCTGCTTCCACTCTGGCTCACCAACTATGGCCAGCCCTGCTGCTCACCCACAGTGTACTTCAGCTCCAGCCTACTCTTCTCTGGGTCTGGAGCACAGCCTACAACCCCTCATCTCTTTTCCCCTGCTGACTTTGTTCTCTTAGCATATACTTTTCTTTCCAGTTATTTCCATTCCTCTTCTCCTTTTCCCAATTTTTGAAAACCTAACCATTTTTCAAAGACTATCTACTCCACAAAACTGTCCTTAATGACTTAAGTCAATAGAAATTTCATATTTGTTTTCCTTTGCTACCTGGTTTTGCCATGATTTCAACATCTGATGCTTGTCCCACAATCACAGTTATTTGAGAGCGTGCCCTGACATATTAAGTTTGCATACTCCAGTGCACTAAGTATAGTGCCTGGGACATTAAAATAATTCAATAAATGAACATTAAGATGTTGGTTCAGGTTCCAATATTTCTAAGGACTTACCTTAAGGATAGACTAGATTTTATTGTTGAATAAGTAGCCCAGTGGCAGAGAGGACCTCAGGGCATTAGCAGAGGGTTCAAAATGTCCTGTGGCTGCATAATACTTTCCTCCTGGTTAGAAGTGGACAGCTTGGCATCAGGAAAATAAAAGAACTCAGAGATGAGTCCGTACATGACTGTCCTGCACTGCTTTGCAGAAAATGAAGAAACTACAGCCTTCATCCAGATGGTATTCAGTGCATCAGCGTTGAACCATGCTTGCTTTGCAACCTCATGCATGTACCGAGGGATGATGCATTGCTCATTCAACATTTACTTGGTTTTAGGGTCTTAGAATACCGGAAGCTTAGAGGTGGGGTATACTGTGGAGATCATCTTGACATTCCTAATGAATGTCATTTCTACTTGTTCCTCAGGGGTCCATGCTGTGGTCTCTGCAGTCATTTGTCTTCCAGGGAGGGGCCCATGTGCCTCAGAGACCACAAGACTGAACCCTTTGCCTGTCCCCAGATGTCCTCACACATTGGGGCCTTGCAGGGAACGTGAGGGGACTTTTCATTAAGTGGAATCTTGTGAAAGGTATATGTAGGTTTAAACAACTTGGTAGAAACACCTTGATACCTGCTGTGCCAGTGAGCCTTGCCTGTCCTAGAGTGAGAACTAAAATGCTGGGACCCACTCTTAAAAATAAAAAATGACTGGGGGCACCTGCATGGCTCAGCGGTTGAGCATCTGACTTTGGCTCAGGTCGTGATCCGAGAGTCCTGGGATCAAGTCCCGCATTGGGCTCCCTGCATGGAGCTGCTTCTCCCTCTGCCTGTGTCTCTGTCTCTCTCTCCATGCCTCTCATGAATAAATAAATAAAATCCTTAAAAATATAAAAAATGACTGAAAAAGAAAAGCCATTTTAATGGCAAATTTCTGTAGTCATTCTTAAGAAAAACCTGGATTTATCATTTTCAATCAGACAAGATTTTAGCATGTATCACAAAGTATACTGTTAAGCATCGGTAGTTTATGCAAACACAAGGGCATTTAGAATATAAAGAACTAAATCATGAGGATTTTATGGCTACTGAGGTGTTTCTCACACAGAGGGTCAATGGAGAAATTTTACACTGTCAGATAAAGTCAGCTCATCCTAACTCTATTTGTCTATTGACCATAAAAAACTGATTACTCAGATATATACAACTCATATATAATGAGGAAATAATGATAATAATAATAATGCCCTTTTATTTTTTTAAAGATTTTTATTTATTTATTCATGACAGAGAGAGAGAGAGAGGCAGAGACACAGGCAGAGGGAGAGGGAGAGAAGCAGGCTCCATGCAGGGAGCCTGACGTGGGAATTGATCCCGAGTCTTCAGGATCACACCCCGGGCCGAAGGCGGCGCCAAACCGCTGGGCCATCAGGGCTGCCCTAATAGTGACCTTTTAAAAAATTGTAATAATATCCTTTAGAGATAAATATATACACTGAGTATGTGGTATGAATGAAGATTTCAGGAATTGATTGATTAATTTACTCTTTGATGCTTTGGCATTGGATGAGTTTATTGTTAGTAAATGCCTGTTTTTTTCTAGGGGCTGTTCTTTGGTCTAAACTTGAGGAGACTAATTAATATTCTAATGTTTGGTAATAAATGAATAATTTTGAATTATTGCCACTATATTATTTAAGTGTCGATTCAGAGAATTTAAATGAGACATTTTTCACATCTTCCCATCCTAGGAGGTCTGAATACTGTTTATAATTCAGAAGGGAGATTGCTGTGCTTGCCTTTTGGACTATGAAATCCTTGTTCTTTCCTGCATCCTAGGCCACACATCAGAGCAGATACTTTGCATCTGTGACTTCTTACAGAGTTCTTTGTTAGAGCCCTTGAGCCTGGCTGTTAACTGCCACTTCATCAGGTTGCAAAGAAGTTTTAGGATAAAGCTCAAGATAAAAAAAGAAACATCAAAGCTAAGAACCTACTCACTCCAAACCACAGGGCACAAACACACGCATACACAAGCACACTCTTGGGTGTGCACAGGACTATGAAGCTTCCTTGATTGATTCTTAAATGTGGTGGGCAGAGGTGCATTTGTATGGGGAGATGCAAATGTTGAGCTGAGCAGCACCTGCTGTGATCTGTGATCTGCCATTTGTCTTGAAAGGGCCAAGGAGATAGAGGCCTGAATCCCTGAACTTTTGGAGGACTCCAAACAGCAGGAGCACCCTGGTGGAACAAAGGGCTACTAACATATGTGAGGGCTGTGTTTTGTCAAGTGGGTATCATGTTCCGGCCACAGCATGACAGACAAATGCCAGGCCAGATGAGGAGATATAATCTGCTCAACACGATTCATCTGTACCTGGATCATGTGATAGGGGCAGATGCTGATTCAATATGGGTGCAGGTGCAGGAAAAAGCAGAAAGAACCCAGCCCCTGGAGCCAAGTGTTAAAAAAATCCAGAGCCTCCGGGAGAGGCTCAGTTTTCTAAGTTATTGATCTGAACTTTTTTTTTTAAGATTTTATTTATTCATAGAGAGAGAGAGCCAAAGTCACAGGCAGAGGGAGAAGCAGGCTCCATGCAGGGAGCCCGACGTGGACTCGATCCACGGTCTCCAGGATCACGCCCCGGGCTGCAGGCGGCGCTAAACCACTGCACCACAGGGGCTGCCCTGATCTGAACTTTTATGTGGTATAAAGTGGTTATCTATGCAGTGCCATGTTGAGGCTTTCTCACAGTGGAAGCCTAAGAGGATCTCTGACATCTGGAAACTAACGGCTTCAGTAGAAACACTAGTTTTTCAATTCTCATGCCATGGACCTGCAGTTTCTCCCTGCCTTGATGGATCCCTTGACGATGGATACTCATGGTGCTGCTAGCTGTACCTGGAAGGATCATTAAGATGAGACTGTCTCAGTTACTCAGGGTTGATGAGCTTGTTACTCCTTGTCCAACTCACTAGTACACGAAACCTGATTTTGCTTTATTAAGGTAGCCCATGCTGTGTCACACAAGAGGTTTAGTGCTCTGTCTTTATCCTTGAGAATACCCAATATTAACTACACTGAATAGTTCTTAAGATCAGAGTTCAACATTTCCTGATTATTCCTCTGGTTGCTTTTATTCAAAAATTATTTAGTAGCATCTTCCATCTGTTAGTCAGTATGCTATATGCTTAGATCAAATAGCCTTCACTTGCATTAAAAAAGAAATATTAATGCAATCATTGAAAATAAAGAAGCTCTCTGCTCCCCAGTAAAAACCAACCTCCATGCTGGAAAACAGAGATGCTTGTAGCTCTTCAAAGAGAGTGTTTCTAGCTTCTGAAACATGTTGACATCCGGTTACTAATGGGAGCACTAATATTTCCCCTTCCACATCTCCTGTCTATCTTCCCTTTATCCTCCTTCTTTCTTATTATTACTAGTATTGGTATTACCTTGCCCTTCCCCTTCCATTTTGGATATTCCTTGGTTCACATAAAGTTTGAGTTCAGAGTCATGAAATCCCTCAAAGCTTTTTCTCTCTTGTTGTTCCTTGCGTTTAAGAGCTGCTCAATTCTTTTTGTAATTGAAATCGTCATTGAAATGATTGTAGATTTACACATAGCTATATCTTTTACTCAGTTTCTCTCAATTGTAATATTTTTCAAACTATAGTCATTTGGATAATGACATTTATAAAATCCATCATTCTTATTAAAATTTCTCCAGTTTTACTTGTACTCGTGTGTGTGTGTATTTAACGCAATACAATTTTATCATATATATAGATTTGGGTATCTACCATCAATGACAAGATACTGAGAGCTTCATTACCATAAGGATCCTTTTTGTTGCCCCCTTTTTTATTAATAGACTTTAATTTTTAGAAGTGTTTTAGATTCACAAAGAAATTAAGCAGATGGTACAAAAAGTTCCCATATACTTCCTGCACTTCCCATATACAGCTCCCTCTATTATTATCACCTATGTTAGTATGGTTCATTAAGCCAGTATTAATAATTCCTATTAACTAAAGTCTGTAGCATATTCATATCTTCTTAGTTTTTATCTAATGTCCCTTTTCTGATTCAGGATCTTACTTAGGATTCTACATTATATTTAGTAATCATTTCTTTTTTGGCTGCTCTCTGCTACGGCAGTTTCTGATTTCCCTTGATTTTGATAGCTTTGAAAAGTTTTGAGAAGCATTGATCAAGTATTTTGTAGGGTGCTGCTCTATTGGCATATGTCTGATATTTTTCTCAAGATTAGGCTGAAGTTAATGGTTTTGGGATAAAGATCACAGAGATGAAGTGTCATTTTCATCACATCAAACCAAGGCTACATACTATTGACCTGATTTATAACTGTCAATGTTGACCTTGCTCAACTAGCTTAGGTTGTTTATTAGGCACTACTCATTCTTTTTTTTAAATATTTTATTTTTAAGTAATTTCTATACTCAACATGGGGTTCAAACTTACAGGCCCAAGATTGAGAGCCATACGCTCTACCAACTGAGCCAGCCAGGCACCCCTATGCACCATTCATTCTTAATAGTACTGGAGGTACCAGCTAATGCAATAAGACAACAAAAGGAAATAATAGGTGTATGGATTGGGAAAGGAGAAATAATACTGGCTTTGTTCACAGATGACATAATTGTTTATGTAACAAATTTAAAAAGCATCTACTAAAAAACCCTCTTGGAACTAATTATAGTGAGGTTGTAGAATACAAAATTAATATAAAATGCACTTTCTTATATACCATCATTGAACAATTCGAATTTAAAATTTAAACACAATATTATTTTATTAAGTCCTAAAAAATTAAATACTTCGGTATAAATCTAATATATATATAAGATCCATACTACAAAACTGTGATGAAATAGATTTTAAAAACCTAAATAAGTAGTGAGATTCCATGCTTATTGATAAGAAGCCTTGATACGATCAACAGTCAGTTCTTACCAAGGTGGTAAATAGATTTAAGTCAATCTCAAAGTAATAGCAAGTTACTTTGTGAATATTGGCAAATGGATTCTGAAGTTTGAATGAAAGGAGAAAAGACCCAGAATAGTCAACTCAATAGTGGAGAAGAAAAGTGATGTCAGAGGACTGACACTGCCCCACTTCAACATTTACCAGAAAGCTACAGTGTTAAGAACAGTTAGGGGGCAGGCTGGGGGGCTCAGCAGTTTGGTGCCGCCTTCAGCCCAGGGTGTGAAACTGGAGACCCGGGATTGAGTCCCACTCGGGCTCCCTGCATGGGGCCTGCTTCTCCCTCTGCCTGTGTCTCTGCCTCTCTCTCTCTCTCTCTCTCTCTCTCTCTCTCTCCCCGTCTCTCATGAATAAATAAAATCTTTTAAAAAAAGAACAGTTTGGTATAGGTGAAAGAATAGACAAATAGGACAATAGGACAGAATAGAGAGCCCAGAAATAGATCTACTCAAATATAACCAACTGGTCTTTGATAAAAGAGTAGAGCCAGTACAGTGGAGAAAAGATAGGCTTTTTACAACTGGTGCTGGAGTGACTGGACATCCATATGTGTAGACTGGGATCTAGACACAGACCTTATATTCACCAAATAAATAAATTCAATGTGGATAATAATCACAGACCTACATATAAAATGCCAAATTATAAAACTTCTCAAGATAACATAGAAGAAAATCTAGGTAACCTAGGATTTGACAATGACTTTTTAGATATAACGTGAAATTTGTGATCCATGAAAGAAGTAGTTTTAATAAAATCAGAAACTCTGCTCTGTGAAAGATACAGAGTATGAAGATAAGCCACAGACTGGGAGAAACATTTGTCCAAACACACAGAATGTATGAAACTTTCACAATCACAGGATGAACCCAAATGCTCATTGCTTGGAGTGATAAAGAATGTGTCAATGTAGGTTCATCATTTGTAATAAATATACCACCCTGGTCCTGAATGTTGATAAAACGGGAGGGTGTGCATACATAGGGACAGAAAGTATAGAGGAAGTCTTCCTCCCAACTTTGTTGTGAACCTAAAACTGTTCTAAAATAAAGTCTGTTAGAGAAAAATCTGTTCAGCATATTTGTGCATCTGTGGAGTATATCTTGGTGAGGGAGGTTGAGTCTCAGACTGTGGGACAAACTGGTTGGCTTGTTGTGGCCACAACCTTCCTGATTATACCGGCCCACTCCATTTTTCCAGTGAGGAGGGGAGTCTCAGGCTTTCTGAGGTAAAGTAGGTCTCCCTTGGGTCTAGTGGGAAGGAGCCCTCTCCCTAAACTGTGGTGATGCCACCTGTGCTGTAGGAAGGACCTTGTTTCCCCAGCAAGGAATGGGCTTGCTGGGGGAACAAACCTCTCTGTTAGAGGTTGAGGGTTGAGAAGCCCTGGAACAGGACTACCTTATTCTGCTGGTGGGGGAGGGGCTGTGGCCCTCCTGTCCAGGAGCTTTTCTTCAAGTCCCAGCTTCGCAAATGCTTGCATCTTTCTCTACTGCCTTTCACTGGTTTTGTTTCACAATTCCCAGGATTTATAGTTGTATTTAGTCAGGGAGAACAGAAAGAAATGGATCTATGCCATCCTGTTGGGACCAGAGATTTGTTTCTCTATGTTTTGAGACATTGGTGTCTAGCAGATGCTAAAAGAATTTGCTTTGTTTGATTACTGGTGTATCCTTTATGATGCTTTATTTGAACAGTGTACAGACTAATTTCCTTTATTATTCTAACCTATTTTGAGCTGTACTGGATTTTATTCATCTATGAGATAAGGTTCAAAAGATGAGGGGAGTGGAGAAGAAATGTCATGGGTTTAATGAAGTGCGGTTGAATTATCTCTCTTGTTCAAAATTGCGTCGAATAGAGCACTGATTTATTTGACCAGAGGCTTCTATGTGTGTGTGGAGAAAGACGTGAGATATTTGGGAGTGGAATGGAAAAAAGACACAGGATGATTAGAGGGAAGTTCAAGACTTCTCCCACACGACTACACAGCCTCCCAGAATATGCCACCCACTTGACACTGTCACACCTGTGTGTGAAATCAGATAGGCATTGTGAACTGTAAGACTGAGGAAACAAGAGAAGGACCCGAACTCTGGTAATAAAGATTACTGCAAAGCAGGGCAAGGATACTCATCATTTGTTTGGCCCTCCATAGTTTTAAGTAAGGATAAAGTCCAATCAAACCTGACAGTTTCTATGCTTTTAATAAAATCGTGTTCATTGCTCCCATCTTCATACACTTTATGTATTTTTGTATATTTAAGTCAGCTTTAAATAACATTTCGAAACATTTATTGTGAAACACAAGACACATGAATAAACATAAAAGACAAATACATAGCATAATGAATTATTACAAGCTGATCATATGGTATTTGCCACCATGTCTGGTAGCGCCAGGAGCTAGCCCCCCCTTCCTGACTTTTTCTCCTGAGGGACTCTCCATTCTGAGTGGTAAGGGTATATCATTCTGCTCTTCTGAATAATTTTCAAACATGAATATGTTTTTAAATACACCTTTTTAACTTGCTTTTAAATGAGGTTTTTTTCTTAAATACTGTGCTATCCATGTTGGTTTAATTGATCTAAATTTAGCTCTGATATAAAAAAGGCATGCCCACAAATAGAAAGATGATATATAAGCAAGAATAAATATAGAAGAATGACAGGATATATAATGTTGGTTTCACAGATGGTGTAAATACAAAGGGAACAAAAATAGAAAAAAAAATTTCAGGGATCTTAAACAAATACATAAATAAAAAATAGTTTATGAATTACTACTTATGGGTTGCCTACTAGAGTCAGGTTGTATTTCTTTTAACTTTATAATGGGTTGTGAGTTTGTGTCATTATCCCTATTTTCAGAGAGAGGATGGAAACTTAGAGAAGCCAGGTCTTCTGCTCACAGTCAGCAGTTTTGTAGCCCACATCCACAGTTCAGAGCCATGCTCTGACCCAGTTATACTGTACAAAGCTGTCCCCAAAACATCAAAGAGAACTAAACAGATCTGCCAGAGGTCAGTGAGGAAATGCTGATGAATAATACACAGAAAACAAAACTCATTAATTCCTGTGTTGATTCAGTCCCCCTCAATTAAACTAAATCATTGTGGACAAAAAGGGTAAAACAAATATTTTTAAGAGGAAATCTAAGCCAAAGGAAATCTTAAGAAAGTTCTCTTTGATTACAGTTTGAATCTCTTGGCCAAAATGAATCATAGATCTGAGTGGATAAAACTTCTATGTGTTTGTTGAATGAGTGAGTGGTCACTCAACCACTGTGGATAATTGTTGAAGACAGTAGAAAACTTGTGCAAGAATAGGAATGTGGGAAGTAAAGTTCCAGTATCTTTACTAGGGAAAAAAATCTACCATTATAGACTTGAAAGCCTGCTATGGATTTAAACAAGAGTTGAGAAATAATTTCTAAATGTTTAGAAAGGAAACATGATCATCAAAGCTACCATGGATTTACTAAGAACAAGTTGGTATGTGGACCAGCCTAATTTCCTTTTTCATCAGTCTTGCCAGCTGGTAAACAGATCTGGATTTCAATGAGGCATCTGACAGGGGTCTCCTGTTATCCTTTTGGAAAGATGGTGAGATATGAGTCAAAGAATGTGAGAGCCACAGAGTGATGAGTGAGATGAAGGTCACCTCGGAGGGCAGCTTCAGTGTGAGCTCAGGCCTGCTTTCTGCTTGGTCCTGGCCCCTTGTCCTTAAGGACTTGGAGGAAGACCTGGAAGGAAAATATACCAAATTACTGGATGACAGAAAGCTGAGTGGGTAATGAACATGAAGGATAACTAGACAAGGATACTAAAACATCTCAAGTATATGGAAGTATTTAATAACTAAAGCTTAATAGAGATTAATATAATTCTTCACATTTGCTTAAAAGTACATGGAATAATAGGAACAATTTTGCATAATAGGGACCAAAACCTAGACTCAGCTACTGGGGGAAACACTTTGGTGGTTGAGTGGACATTAACTATCAGTCAACTTAGCCATGTACCCTCTATATTACCTCTGTAAGTTCAAGTCACATCCACCTGTCAAGAATTGATCCTAAAGGCCTCTGGCATTATAAAGCATCCTGTGTCCTCCTGATTAGATGATCTTTCCGTCATCTCTGTTCTCATAGGACACAAGCTCTAGCTCTCTGCTGGCATTTGCCATTTTCTTCCTAAAATGTTGTGGATTTATAAACACCTTAATGGATCCCAACAACACTGTACCAGTTTGAGTCCTTGACTCCCATTTCAGACATCTGTATTCTCAGCAAAGTAGTTGTACAGTAAATAGTTCCTCAGTGAATGCTATTGTATGAATGTAACTAAGGGTTAATGTGGTCTTGGGTCAATCAACATGTACAGTGTCCAGACATGGGCCACAAGGGTGAGTTGGGGAGGTCATTGTCACATGGAAGTGACCCTACATTAGACATCAGCTGGCAAGAGGACTTCAAATCACTTCATGAAAGGAATGGCAGAAAGAACCAGAGGATTGGTTGTTATTTCTATGTTTGTTTGTTTGTTTGTTTTTAAAATTTTTATTTTGTTTTGTTTGGGCTAGAAAATATAAGAGTTAGGATCAGAGAGGAGTGCTACAAAATATGATCCCTAAGGAGAAGAAAATACGTACCTTGCTCTGTTTTTCTCTAGTGGACAAAGCAAGTAGAAACCACATGCACTTAAAATTTAGTTTGAAAAGGAAAATTTTTCAAAAATTAGGAATGATGCAAGGATAGAATAGTATATCTCAGTAAGTCATGAGTCACTTTGGGGATTTTCAAAGAGTTGAAATAACGTCAGTAGATGGTATTATTGAGGCTATGAAACTAATGTATTGTAAAACAAGGGCATATGGCAATGGAAGAATCTTGGCTGTTTGTGATCCAGTTAACAGGGACAAAAAAGTCAAAAACTGTAGAGTATTCAACTAGTGGTTCTATGCAGATTGACCCTCAGACTAATAATATTTAGAAAAGCTATATAATTAACTTAAAAATTTAAAAATCACCTACCAGAAAGTGAGATTGAAGTTAACAAGTTCATAAATTCATTTATCAATATTTTTAAGGCGTAATATTTTTATTGCATTATTTATTCTTCAAAGTGCTCATAATTGAATTCTTAGGTCGGAGAATGGACACTAGAACTTCTAAGCCCATGGCATGGAGCTCAGGTATGACCTGGCACAGTCTTACAGGTGACAAAGTAACCATAATTTGAGGGAGTGTTGTGTGATACCCTTAAGCTTAGGCCAATAAAACCTAAAAAACAGCATTCTCTGCTAACAAGCCCTTAAAACTGACACCAGTAAAACATTTTCATGCCAGCAATTATAGCAATTATTTGTGGCTCTTCTAGAAAACTTCCGTTTGCTCCTCTCTGCTTTGTGAAGTCCTCAAGACTCACTGGGGTGTGGGTCTACTTCCAATAGATTTACTTTTTGCTGCATGGATTTTCAGTAGGAGTCCACTTTTCTCCTCTGAGAATATGGCTTCCATGTGGCGAGGGATTAGCCTGTTTCTGCTGCTGCTTTGGATAAGTGGCTTTGACCCCCCTATCTCTGGTCATGTGTGAATTCCAGTGTGCTGCACTTGTCTCATATGACCTCATCCCCCTTATTTTATCACTTTCTGTGAAAGGCATAATAATTATCTCCAGCTTTTTCAAATGTGACTATAAGAAATGATCATATATATCCTTTGTCAAAAAAGACAGAAATCAAAGTGATTCTAAATAAAAAGGAATCTAGAGACTTACACTTCTGGGGAGATAGATTAGATATATTTTACCTTATTCTTCCTACTAAGTATAACTAAAAGCTCTGGGTATTATACATAAAACATCTGTAAGAAGACTCTGAAAGGTGAAAAGAAGGCAGATTGGCTAGAAATGTTGGAATACAGGGAATAATAACATGGTGGTGAGTTCCTTGGGTTTTCTTTTTGCCTTTTATATCACTTGGAGCTTATATTCTTGGAGCTGAAGAAGTCAACAACACAGCAAAGAAGAAAAATGCTTCCTAAAAAGCCAACGAGGGAATCTAGAAATATGACCTTTAGACAGCAATCACTAAATTGAAGCTAAAGCATTTCAGATAAACAGTGGCCTCACCTCACTCTCTTCAGGAAATGTTTAGTGGAGAGATGAGACTTCCAAATCACTAGGCTGTTATGAGGTGTCCTAATATCCCATCACCTGCTGAGCTCTGGCCAAAGTGTTGTCAGATAAGTCCAGGTGGGAGCTTGTACTTTCATGACCTCCAGCAAGTAATGACCCCCCAACCTTTGTGGGGATCCTGAACTTCCAACTCCATCCAGCAGTAATGAGGAGCCCTCTTTGTCTGCTCAGGGTGGCCTGAGAGGAGATCTAGTGAAAACTCAGGACTGACCCACTACTCAGCAGTGCAGAGGCAATCAGCTACCCACTCCCACAGGGTGTCTGTGGAGGACACATACTGAACAGTAATGAAGCATCTCTACCTTTCTCAGACAGGGTAGTATCAGTGGAAGCCTATAAAGAAGCCAGAAATCCCACCCACACTCAGCAGTAAGAAGAAGTTCCCTCTCAGGTGCCAAAGGTGGTCAAGTGGGGTACCTGGACTTTACCTCACTTGGCAGAAAAGTTTATGTCCCTGCCTTCATCCATCAGAGCAGCATCAGAGAAAGCAGCTAAATGACAAAATATAAATAAAATCCATAACCCTGAAACATAATATAAAAACTATCTAGACTTCACTTCAAAGTTTGGTCAATCAAACCACAAACCAGAAAGATCTCAACTCTAAAAAAATCATAAATGCAAGAATGAAATGACAGATGTTAGTTATCTGAAAGATTCTAAGTAGCCATGATAAAAATTCAGCAAGAAATTCCAAACATACTTGAAACCAATGGAAAGGTAGAAAATATCAGAAAAATAGTAGAAAGTTTCAGCAAAGATGATATAAAGAAGAACAAAACAGAAATTTTACACCTACACATTACAATAGCTGAAATTGCTGAGATCATGAACAGAAAGGAAGAGACACAGGGGACCTTGACCAAACTGGATACAGAGCAGCAGAAGTTACCCAGTCTAAACAAAAGAGGAAAAATGGATTGAGAAATAAGAACCTAACATAAGGGACCTGTAGGATCATAATGAAAGATCTGAGTTTTATGTTGTCAGAGCCCCAGAAAAAGAGGAAAATAGAATGGGGCTAAAATGTACCCAAATAGTATCGGAAAATGTCTCATATTTGAAGAAAAAAAATAACCCAACCAACCAAACAAAAGCCCATTAACCTATAGATTCAAGAAGATGATCATATCCCAAAGAGGATAAACCTAGAAGAATTTATATCATGACATCTCAGAGTCAAACTTCTATAAAATAAAGACAAAATTAAGTGTGAAAGTAGTAAGAGAAATGGCTGTTGACATAGTGGGGTGGGTGTGGGGAGACAATTCAAAAGACAGCAGATATCTCATAAAGAATCACAGAGTCCAAAAGGACAGCATTTTTTTTTTTATTAATAGACTTGCTTTTTCAAACTGTTGTGTTCACAACAAAATTAAGCATGACCTCCCCCACTAACACTATCCCCTATCACAGTGGTTCATTTGTTATAGTCAATGAAGCTACTCTGACACATTATAATCATTCAGAGCCCACAGTGTACATCAGGGTTCACTCTTGGGGTTGTACATTCTATGAGTTTAAACAGTGGTATAATAATATGTATTTGCCATTGTAGCATCATGCAGAATAGTTTCACTGCCCTAAAAACCCCTTGTGATCTACCCATTCTTATCCCTCCTTCTGACAACCACTGATCTTCTTACAGTCTCCATAGTTTTGCCTTTTCCAGGATGTTATATGCTTAGAATCATACAGTATGCAGCCTTTTCAGATTGGCTTTTTTACTTCATGTCTCATCATGGCTTGATAGGTTTTTTTGTTTTTGTTTTTTAGCATGGAATAATATTCCATTGCCTAATGTAGCATGGCATATTTATCCATTTACCTATTCAAGGACATATTGGTTGCTTCCAAATTTTGGAAATTATGAATAATGCTTTTACTTCATGTGCAGGTTTTTGTGTGTATATACATTTTTAAATCATTTGGATATACAAGCATACCTCGTATTGCACTTGATTGAAATTGCACTTCATTAATATTGTGTTTTGCTTTGCTTTTACAAATCGGAGGTTTGTGGCAACCCTGTGTCAAGCAAGTCTATCAGTACCTTTTTTTTTTTTTTTTTCCAACAGCATTTGGTCATGGTGTATTATCCCTTTCATACGCTGCTGCTGAATTCTGCTTTCTAGTATTTTGTTGAGGATGTTTACATACATGTTCTTAAAAGATATTGATCTATGGCTTTCTTTTTTGGTACTGTCTTTGTCTGGCTTTAGTAACAGGGTAATGCTGATCTCATAGAATATGTTATGAGGTACTCTCTTCAGTTTTTTTTGAAATATTTGAAAAATTAATATTAATTTTGTAAATTTTTGGTAGAATTCAACTGTGAAGCCATTAAGTTCAGGGCTTTTCTTTGTTGAGAGATTTTTGATTGCTGATTTTGATCTTTTGGCTAGTTTTAGATCTGTCCAGATCTTCTATTTCTTCTTGAGTCTTCATAGGTTTTGTGTTTCTAAGCATTCATTTCACTCAGGTTACTCAATTTGTTGACATGCAATTATTCATAGCATTTGCTTATTATTCTTTTTATTTCTGTAGAATCTGTGATAATGCCCTCACTTTCATTTCCGGTTTCAGTAATTTGATTATCTATCTAGTTAAAAGTTTGTCAATTTTATTAATTTTTGCAAAGAACCAACTTTTAGTTTCATTGATTTTTTTGTATTCTCTGTTTCATTAATCTTTATGTTTTTGTTTTCTTCATCTTGATAGTTTTGGGTTTGATTTGTTCCTCTTTTCCTAGCTCCTTAAATTGTAAAGTTATGTTGCCTATTTGAGATCTTTCTCTCTTTTTGTATTAAGATTTATTTATTTATTTTAGAGAGAGAGAAAGCACAAGTGGTAGAGGAAGAGCAAGAGGGACTCTCTAGTGGACTCTGCACTGGATGTGGAGCCCAACTAGGAGCTTGATCTTGGGATCCTGAGATCATGATCTGAACTGAAACCAAGAGTCAGATGCTTAAACAACTATGCCAGTCAGGCATCCTTGTTTGAGATCTCTTTTAAGTTTCTAATTTTTAATATTTATTTATTTATTTATTTATTTATTTATTTATTTATTTATTTATGAGAGCGAGAACTGGAGGAGGGCAGAGGGAGAGAGAGAGAATCTCAGACTCCCTAATGCAGGGCTCAAAATCATGACCCTGAGATCATGACCTGAGCCAAGATGAAGAGTCAGAGTTTAACCAACTACTGTACCCAGGTGCCTCAAGATCTCTATTAGCTTTTAAAGTAAGCATTTTTAACTAAAGATCTCCCCCTTGGCACCACTTTCCCTGCACCCCATAGTTTGAGTAGGTTGTGTTTCTGTGATCATTCATTTCAAATTATCATCTCATTTCCTTTGCATTTATTATTTGATCCACTGGTTGTTTAAAAGTATATTGTTTAATGTCCACAACTTTCTGAAGTTTTAATTTTTTCTTTTGTCAATGATTTCCCGTTTCATCCCATTATATTCAGAGAAGACACTTTGTGAGATATCCATCTGTTTGAATCTACAGAGACTTAACTTGTGTCCCAGCTCAAGGCCTACCCTGAGAACCATCCCGTGTGTCCTGGAGGGAGAGTGTGCAGGCTGTTTTTGCAGGGTAGCATGTTTTGCCTGTGTCTGCTGCGTCTGACTGGCTTCTTGTGTTAAGTTTTCTATTTTCTACCCATTTTATATCTGGTTGTTCTATCCAGTAGCTAAGAGTGTGGTATTGAAGTCTCCAGCTGCTTTTGTGAAGCTGTCTATTTCTGCCTTCAGTTCTGTAGGGTTTTGATTCATATTTTTTGATGGTCCGTCACTAGGTGCATAAATGTTTATAATTGTTATACCTCCTAGCAGAATTGAACCTTTCTTAATATATAATCTTTCTTTCTTTACCTCTTGTAACTTGAAAGTCTATTTTGTCTGATATTAGCATAGCTAGCCCTGATCTCTTTTGGATATCTTTCTCCATCTTTACTTTTTCAACCTTTGGTTTCTTTGGATCTCAACTAAGTTCTTTCACACAGCACATTTTTGGATCACATGTTTTCATCTATTCTGCCCATTTCTCTCTTTTGATTGGAGAGCTTAGTCCATCTACATTTAAAATAATTACTTATGGGACATAAAATAATGTCTAAACTTGTTGAATCACTATGTTGTACACCAGAAACTAATGTAATATTGTGTGTCAACTATAGAATGAGAAAGAAAGAAAGAAAGAAAGAAAGAAAGAAAGAAAGAAAGAAAGAAGAAAAGAAAGAAAATAGAGACAGAAAATAAAATGGTGGTTGCCAAGGGTTGGGGGGAGGTGAGAATGGAGAGTTACTGTCAAATGGGTACAGAATTTCAGTTTTGCAAGATAAAGAGTTCTGGAGATGGATGGTGGTCATGGTTACATGACAATATGGCTGGAGTTGGTACCATTAAAGCTTATACTTTAAAATGGTTCAGGTGGGAAATTTTATATCATGTTTATTTTACCACAATAAACACATTTAAAAGGTAAAAACAACAACAACTTCCTTTTGTGTTTATAGCTATTTTATTTGTGATTACAATGTGATAACATTTACTATTCTCAAGATTAATGCTCTAATTTGAATTTAAACAGCTTGAATTCAATAATGATAATTTTGTATTTAAGTACAAAATCTCTACCCCTTTACAGTTCTGTCTCCATCACTTTCCCAGTTTTAGTTGAGTTGTTCATTTTCTTATTGTTGAGCTTTAAGAGTTCTTGGTATATTTGGATAACTGTCCTTTAGCAGATGTGTCTTTTGTGACATTTTTCTCCTAGTATGTGGTTTGTCTTCTTATTCTCTTGGGAATGTCTTTCATAGAGCCCAGTCTTAACGTTATTGTAAACTTATGTAGACTAAATGTGTAGGATAATTTATATTGTAAATGCGGGAGGGTAAATGGAAGTAAAGTAAGGAAAATTTTTCCACATCAATAAACTGGAAAAATAATGATGCCAGTAAAATTGTGACAAAATAATAATAAAGATGTGTCATGCAAATATTAATCAAAGGAAATGAATAAGTTATATTAATATCAGATAAACCACACTTCAGAGCAAAGAAAATAATCAGACACAGAGAGTCATTACACAATGACAGAAAAGCCAATCCACTAGAAAGATATCAATTGTAAGTGTCTATGCACCAAGCAACATAGATGCAAAAAATGTGAAGCAAAAAATGACAGAATCGGAAGGAGAAATAGACAAATTCACAGTTATATTTGGAGATTTCAGATCTTTCTGAAAAGTTTATAGGTCAACTAGAAAGACAAGGATACAGGGGAATTTAAAAATGCAACAAATAGGCTATAATAAACATTTGTGGAACACACAATCAAACAGCAAAATGTCCATATTATTTTCAAGTTCTGATGGAACATTTACCAAGACAGACCATATCCTGATGTGATGTGGGGAGATCTCAAGAAATATTTAAAAACTGAACTGATACAGATTATGTTCTATGATAATAATGGGATGCCTGGGTGGCTCAGCAGTTGAGCATCTGCCTTTGGCTCAAGGCATGACCTGGGGTCCTGGGATCGAGTCCCACATTGGGCTCCCTGCATGGAGCCTGCTTCTCCCTCTGCCTGTATCTCTGCCCCCACCCTCTCTGTGTCTCTCATGAATAAATAAATAACATCTTAAAAAATTATGTTCTATGACAATAATGGAATAAAAAAGAAAATAACAAAATGATAATAAGAAAATATGCAAACACTTGAAAACTAAACAACAGACTTCTATGTAGGTCTCAAAGGAAATGAAAAATACACTGAGCTGAGCAAAATTGAAAGTACAATGTGTCAGAATTCTTAGGTTGTAGCTAAAATTCTTGAGAGGGAAATTTATAGCACTAAGTACCTCCATTAGAAAATTTAATATCTAGTAACCTAAGATCCCATTAGTGAAATAGAAAGGAAGAGTGCAATAAAGCCAAAGCAAAGAGAAGGAAGGGCATAGAGAAATCATGCCCATATTAGAAATCAACGAATTTCAAAGGCACTATGAAATTTAATTCATTTCAAAAATCTGGCTCTTTGAAAATATCAGTAAATTTGACAAATCTCTAGAAAGATTGGCAAAGGAAAAAGGCAACATACAGATTACCAGTATGGATGCTCATTCAGGGGTTGAGAAAATGAAACAGGGAATGTTAGAATAGACCATGAAGTCATCAGAAGAATAAGAGGACACTACGTCCCACTGTACATACACATTTGACAACTTAGAGGAAACAGACCACTTCCTTCAAAAGCACAAACTCTTTACTGATGTAAAATAGCCACTCTCAATAG